>NC_068959.1:8834000-9191000 GCF_026419915.1 Harpia harpyja
TGAATGCGTATTTTTGCTGATAAACTTTACATAGGTACTTTTACTAAATCTTTTCCTCTTGTCATTTGAAGTGAGATGTGAGAAGATAAAACTGCTTCACAAAGTTCCATGAAAAATTAATGTGTACTGTAATTTAGATGATGTATTGCTGAAGGGCATTTAAATATTATGGTTTTGTTTTCTGCAAATTCTATTTTAAGAGAAGCCAAATATCTAGTAAGGACTATTTCAGAAATTCAATGAAGTGCTGCTGATACTAAAAGAAAGAAGAGAGGGGAAACGAGGGGCATAGACCGCACAGCCTAATGAGAGTACATAAGCCTAATGGTGCAAAATTGCGAATTGCACAAATCGCAAAGCACCGTCCCTTGCATTCAGACCTCCTTTTAGCAGTCTCAGGGCAGCTCCAAAGTTACGATGTCAGATCAGGATTCAGATGTGCTGGCAATGTCGTGTGGCTGTTGTCGCTCACAGCATCCTCAAAGCCTCTGCCTGACTCCAGCCAGTGCTGGCATGCGATGAGTTGGTACCACATGCTGATATAAACCTTTTCAGACTCTGAACTGTGCTGCTGGATTAAGTTGCTGTGGGGCAAGTCAGGGAATAAACTTGTGGGATATTGGGGAAAGAACTGATGTTGCAGTGTAATACCACAGGTACAGGTTCCCTTGCCTAGTGCACCCTTGATTGCTGTTGGAGGCAAACTGGTGCATAAGTGATGATACAGCTTCAACGTCCCCAGTATGCTAGGGAGATGCTGTCTGGGCTTCTGCTTGCAGCCACAGAAGTGTTTGAAGCAGCTACTGGACTGCAGGGTAAGTGTCCTAACCTGGGTAAAGCAGTGTTTGATGGGGTAGAAAAATCAGAGCCCAGGGTTGGAGGTAATAGAAAGTTAAAAAGGCAGTTTTACAAAGGAGTGTTCACAAATACTAGGAAAAAAAGTGTTCTGCTTTACTTTCTCACTGCCTGCTCTTCCTCACTCATAGAAGCTGCTGTCAAGTCTATAAAGTGTTAGCTCTAGCCAGAGCAATGGACTATAACCAAAAATTTGAGCAGTGTTTGTCTTTTTCCTTGGCTTTTTCCAAGAATTCAAGTGAAAGTGTAAAAATGTATTTTTTTTTCACTGGTGTCACTTTCTGCTCCTAAAATCCATCTATATGAGCATGTCTGTCTTACTTTTGTGATGTTGGTTGCTCCTCCTCCTTTAGCTTGTACGGGTCAAGGATAAGCTAGCAGCCTTAGCTTTGGTTCTATCTGTTTTGCTCATAGCGAGATACCTGATAGTCTGGCGCAGCTTGCGTACCTTGGAGATGTGATAACCAGGTGTTTCTTCTGTTGATGGCTGACTATTCATCTTAGTAAACTGGGGTAATTCAGGGGAAGTGTTAGGTTTCATTTCCTGTAGAAAAGTACAAAGCATTTTGCATTGAATGCAAAATTATTTGAGATAAGTGATGAGATTACTCAGTCAAAGCAGAATAAAACTGAGAGAGATGTAATTCATTGTTTTATTTTTTTCAAGCTGCTGACATGATGTGAGAGTTGCTAATGCAGTATGAAGTACAAATGATATGCAAAATTCCCTGATAACTACCTGGGAATTCTCATTCCATCAGCAACTTTTGTGTTATCATAAATGAGACAGCTTGAAAGGCACTTGTTGCATTTTGTATTGTGTGCATAAGTCATTTGCACTTCAAATGAACTGGCCTAGATTATTTTTGATGTTTTTTTCTGCATGGCTTTCATAAGCGATGGAACAATGCTGAATTACTACTCTCTTTCACATTTAACAATTCAAGAATCGTAGAGTGAGGAGACATGATGAATGAGCACATTGGTGCAAGCTGCCTAGCAATTGGGATTGTAAAAACTAGGCTTCACAGAGCCAGATTGGGATGTCTGATCACCTTTGAAAATTGTTGAATGTCTAGATTTTAATCGTAATATGTTTTTATGTTCCGATTACAGCTGGTACTTCAGAGCTGAGAGCGTGAATGTCTGTGAAACGTGTTTCTGTGTCTCTCGCGAGCCCCAGGCTCAACCTCGGTGGCTGGTTTCTGTCTGTGGGGCTTGAGGAAGGGTCAGGGGAGGCAGGAGGAGAACAGGTTTCCTTCATGGGCTCCAGAGAGCACCGTAGTTGCTCGCACACACAGGGAATACAGATGCAATCCCATCCAGCGTCCCTCCTTCGTGAGCGATGGTGGGTCGCTGGATCCGTGCTGCCCTTTCCCCGGCTCCGCTGTGCCGCGCAGGGAGCGTTCCCTGCCCATTCCCTGGCAGCAGGCAGGGGTTGCCGGCAAGTGCAGCGGGCAGGACTCTGTCCGTGCTCACGTTGGCTGGGACAGGTCGCACAAACCTCACCTCCCGGGTCGTCGCGCACAGCCTGGTTTTCATCCCTATTTCTTGAGGCTAGCGCTCTCTGCAGTAGCTTGGGCACATTCATACTGACCTTCACTCAGGTCTACTTTGGACCCCATGCAGTGGTCCTGAGGTTATATTGCTTAATATTTTCAGGTCAGATTGCCTGAAGCAAGGAGGGAGCTGCGTTGCAGTCCGTCACGGCGGTGCTTTCTGTAGCAGGAGCTGAAGGGCAACTGTTGGATGGCAGGAGGTGTGCAGGGCCCTCCCCAGAGAGCAGTGGTCTTTATCATGGTCTTCCTCCATAGTCTGCTGCAGGGGCTGTTTCAGACAAAACGCTATCACAGCAACGTCCAGCCAGAGTTTTCTGGAAGGAGGTTGTTCCCCCCAGAACATACTGGGAGGAAGCTACCGTGCATCCAGTGTGCACGGTCAGAGGCCATGAGCTCGGGAGCAAAGCAGAGAGTGAATCATATTGATGAGTGCAGAGTTTGGTCTTCATCCAGGAGGTGAAATAAAGCTAATGGAGTCTCTCCAAAGCGTCAGGGCTTGATTCTCAGCTGTTGTAAATCAGCGCAGTTCAGTATAACTAAGGTTGAGGATCTGACCGCATGACTTTATCTTTGCAGTGTACAACAGATGATTAAGTACAAATGCATGTTGAGGCGATGTGGGAAGTATGTAAGGATGAAGCAGGAATGTGCCTAAAAGTCTCCTAATCTACAGTTTGTTCAATCTATGCCATTTATCTCTCCATCGCCATTCCAGTATCTCTGTATTAATCTGGAAGGCTCTCTTTGCTGAATATGATGAATGTATAGAAGTCCAGAAAGGCAGGGAATGCTCACGGTTGCTGTGTTAAAAATAATTATCCAGTGTTTCTAGCCCAGATGCAATCCTGGAAAGCATGAAAGCAGCCTGGGATGTACGCTCATTGTGCTCGAGAGGTCAGCAGGAGGTAGATGCTCAGGAACTAATTGGACTTCTGGGGTTCTGTTTTAAGGAGTGCCTTCATATAAAACAATGTACATACACAGGACACAGTTGCTGCTCAGTCAGTTGTTTCCTAAACTGACAGTTGTTTTAAGATAAGAGATGTTTTTATTTCACTGAAGCCCTTTTTCTCCAAGCCTAAAAGAGCCTGAAAAATATTATCTCATGGAAAAATACCTTTGGGTATGTGTGTGAAAAAAGTGCGTGCATTCTGCAGTGCTAGCAGGGTCACTATGCATGCTTCAGTCTCCTTTTGAATGCTATTTATGAAGGAGAAAAACTGGCTTGAAATGCAAAGGATGCGAGTGGCTGCAGGTTTTATCTAACATGGTACAAAGTGGCCCATCGTGAATTGAGTGAGGTGTTACTACCTGGGGGGAGACACTTCATCCTCTCTGTGTGGCTGCAATGATATAAATGTTATGTGTTGACTTTTAATGAATATTCATCAGTTGTGTGTGTGTGTAGGGCTCTATAGCCTGTCATTACAGCCTTATCTTAATGAATTAGGGAGAGAAGGCGGCTCCCGCATTTGGTGTCTGATGTTAGGCAGGGCAAAATACCTTCGCCTTTGAGCCTGGAAGGACTAAGACTTGCTGGGTACTGAAAGAGAGCTCTGTACTGCTCAGAGAATACCAAACAGGGAGTGTCCAAGGTCAAGCAAACAGGAAAATAAAAAAGAATACTGAGTAGGCAGTAAATATTGTACTTAGGAGGCTTCTCTTCTCATCCTATAAATTTATGGCCTCAGTGCCTGCACTGTCCATCTCGCATCACTGTTGTTCTGGACCTGCCTAGGTGGTTGTGTCCTGACTTTTTTCATTGTTTGTAATACTTGCCTGCCAGCATAGTACAAATATCATTGTGTGGCAGCTTTTAAAGCCTCCCAAAAGTTGCTGCTTTTTTCCCCTCTGCTGTTGTTAACTATTCCCGGTACTCTGATGGTCTCTGCTTGCCTCTAAACGGCCCTTCATGCTTCCCAGTGCCCTTCCACAAACACTTGGAGCTTCTGCCCTTGCAACATCCAGAGGCATTTGCGTCCTGCCATCTTAGGCAATGCTCTCCTTTTTGGGAGCCAAGCGGTGAGCGATACAGCGTGGATCCTGCTGCTGACTCTTTTATTGGGATTCATCTTCCCTGGGCTTAGCTGTGCATGACTTGGAGTCCAGCCGAAACTACTTGTCTAGGTGTCCCGTACAATGAGTGGGTAGAGATGGTTATGGATGCTGCCTGTGTTGAACGCCGTCTCTCTTCTTGCTTTTTTGGGGGTAGGACTAATGTACTGGTTGCAGTACTGCAATTGTTTCAAGTTTGTAAAGAGTCGGAGTCTTTATATCCACCTGACTTGAATGGAAGTAAGGTGTTTCACTGCACTAAAAACCTGAATTTGCCTCAGAGCTATGGGGAGTGAAGACCTTTTCACTGGGGCAAATTAACAGAGTAGACCACTTGTGAAAACCAAATATTGCCCTTTTCTGGGTATTGGGCTCAGGTCTTCAGAGTCCTTTGTCGCGTGAGCCCAGCAGTGCTCCTTTGGAAAGGAGGGCTTCGTTCCTGGGGGTGGCAGGGCTTCCTTCCACAGCCGTGTCTTGAGACTGGTGCCGCGGCACCAGGCGGCTGCGGTGAGCTCCGGGCGTGCAGGAGCGAAACCCGGCTCCACCACCGCTGGGCTGGCCCCTGGGGGAAACAGCTCCAACGCCAAGGGGTCCCTACCCTTCCCTTCCAGGTGAAGCAGCGTTTAATTGGCTTCGCCTTCTCTGACACAAAATACAGAGCAAAACACAGGTTTGACTTAAACCAAAAAGTCCGTCTTGAAACAAGGTCGCTCCACCGAATATTCCCATGGCCTTGCTCAGTGCGGTATTACAGTATTCTTGTTACGGTGAGGGGAGGTGCTGTAGTGAAGAACGGAAGAATATAAAGCAAATTGTCTCCATGAAGCAGTTACTGAGGTGGATGAGCCAGATTTGTCTTGTCGTGCTTGGTCTGTTTATTGCAATAGGTTTTGCCTGTGACATTGTTTGCAGGGTAACTTTACATCCCAGCTGATTACTCTCTTTCTTTTCCTAATACCTTGTGTTTGGATAAAAATGCTCTTTTTTCTTTTTTCTTCTTTGGATTATCAGCAAATCACTGTTTCTTTGTTGAGTGATAGAGAAGGTTTTAATTTTCCATGCTGAAAACCACGCAGCAGCTGTTTAAATGAAAAACCTGTTTTGTAAGAAAAACAGAACAAAACAAAAATTACTGGTAGCTAAAAAGTACTCACAGCATCTGTTGTTTAACTGTATCCATGTTGCAATTAACAACAAACTGTAAAAACATATCAGCATTCGACTCCATTAATGTTATTTCTTTCTTTTATGGTATTACTTTATTATTCTTTCAAGTGGGTTTTGCAAAAGTACAAAACGATACTAGTAATACTTAATAAGTGAATAGCCAACTATATAAGCTTATTAGAATCTTCTGCGAAGTCTATCAGAGATGTGTAATGTTTCTTGAAGTAAACAAAGAAATTGATACAAAATTATAGTACTTCCAGGAAAAATGTATATGAGCATTGATTAGTCTCACACCTGTTCAGCCACGTAAAGTTTAATTGCTCATGGTTTGTGTTCAAGAGTGCTTCATATCTCACTCCTGTCATGCTGTTCGGTTTGGGATCTGTGTATTATTGTTTTCATATTTCTCTCTCACAGGTTGCTACAGAGATCCAGAGGTCTTGGCCAATATGCAGGCATATTCTCTTTGAGTTATTACAGTGCAAAATTGTATCAGCCCCTGAGTTTAGTTTCAAACCTGTTTCAACTTAGTGTAAACTGGCCTAAGGTTGGCTTAAACGGATGAGCGAGGCAGCTCCTTGCGTGGGTTCCAGCCCACTCGCCCTGCTGTGTGAGAGCACAGTTGCAAGCACACGAGTCTGACTAGTCTCTTAAGTGCCCACAGAGCCTCTGGCAGTAATTTAGCTAATTAGCTTAAATATAACACCTGAACTGAAATGAACTCCTGAGTGCAGGTAAAAGTCTGGGGCTCCCAGTTTTACACTGCCTGCCAACATTGGTGTGTCCAAGGTCTGGCTGACGGTAATTTTTCTAATTTGTAAAGCAGAGTAAGAGGAGACTCATTCTATGTCTTCCACTTGCGAACACTTGAAGCGTACAATGTTTATACACGTGTGCAGAAATATCCTCCCTGCATAGATGGTGTATCAAATGGAGACACTTAAACTGGTGCTCTGGTTTATGCTGATCATTTGCTGCTGTCGGGGTGTGTTCTAATTTCTTTGTTTTTTACTTTTTTTTTTTTTTTGCGGTGGGAAGATGACACGTAATGTATACATGTCTCTGGGTTCCGCAGTATTAAGTGTAAGGTCTGTATATAAATGCAGCTAATGAAATTGGGGACCATGTGGCTTCAAACCATTTAAAATAATGGCATGAGCAATCTCACTCCATTACATTTGAGCAGAAGCAGTTCACGCTGAAGTGCTGGTTCCCTGAGGAGCCAGGGAGCCCTGATTGAATCTTACTCGCAAAATGGACAGTGAAGATAAGTTTGTTGCAGGGCAGATGACAGCTCTGACTCAACAGAAACCGCAGTGCTCAGGGGGAGGGTTGCCTTGAGCCTGTAAATACATTTTCCTTTCTTTTTCTTTCACTGCTGTCTTGCAAGCTTTGCAGCAAAGGCATCTGCCCAGTGTTCATGTTTCCCAAAGGCACTGAGGTACAGCACCCGTCTGTGGTGCCAGTAGCCTTGTGCTGGGTGATGCTGGTCTGCTCTGCTCTTTGGTGCAAAGTCGCTGGGTTTTCATCCTTCAGCTGTATGGTTCAGAACAAATAGTTTCATCAGGAGGGTGGTTCTCCAGCGTTAAAAGCTCTGCGCTGTCTTCTGGCATACTTTTATCAGAAGACTAATTTACATATGTGGGGATTTTCTTGACTACCATGAAGCATCAAGAGGCCTTTCTAGCAAGGGGATGGCCAGGCCCTGGCCTGGGTGCTTTAAGCGAGTGAACCTCCTTTTTATCCTACTGTAATGTGTTTCAAAATACAGAAGTTGTTGGGAGACACTTGACAAATTAGTTTTGACACAGGTTGATGAGCTGATGTGTGTTTTGCTGCAATCTGTCCATCTGGAGCGGTGCCCATCACTGGCGGGTGTGTTATTTTCTCGAGGAGGCCATCCCCTTGTGACCGCTTGGCAGGCGATGCTTGTTTTCTCACCACCACTGGTCAGTTAGTATCTGGATGAGAAGACTGAAAATACCTGATGCTCCTGTGCTTGGTTCAAGATTCACTGCAGGTTTTAAGCCTGCTTTCTGTTCCTGCAGAAAAAGCACTTGGGGAGTATTTCGGCACGCTGGGGGAGTTGCTGTGCACCAACCAGCAATGTAATACATCACGGTTCTTGTGGAGGAAAAAATAAAATTGCTCCCAACAAAGACCTGTAATATTTGAATAGAAATACATGTGACAAAAGTGCAACTGCATGCGTATCGGGGACAGGATAGTACTTGACTGTAATCATGAAGACTGACTAGAAGAAACAAGACTCACAATTAAGTAGAATGCTACAGAAATTGGCTTGCAGGCTACTGGCCTGTATCGAGAGAAAACAGGACTTCTGCAAGACAAATAGCAGTTCCCAAATGCTTATCTAGCAAAAACACATTGAACAAAAGAAACTTGACTCTTTCCAGTGAATGTTTCATGCTGATGAAAAAACTTGGTGACGTCTCCAGTGATGGAAAATAACAGGAGAGAGAGAAATTTGGGAGGGAGAGAGGAGTAGAGTTGGAGATGCAAATCTGGAAGAGATGCAAAGCACCATGCAGCAACGAGACTGCAGCTTCACCATGAATCCCTTCACCCCTCATCTGTCCCAGCGTTGATGTGGGATTATGGACAAGGACTCGTGTGACATGGGAAGCAGCCGAATGGAGCAGCAAAGTGTGTCCTGCTGGACCCGTGGTCTCCTGGACACAGTGGATCATCCTGCTCTGTTTCATCATCGTTGTTGCTACCTTTGTATTTTCCGTAGCGACATAGGGAAAGACAGGCTTAGCCTTCAGAGAAGCTGTGGCTGTTGTTACATATAGTCTCCAGAAAAAACCCTGTGCTCTTCCAAGCTCAATCTGAGAGTGCCTTTTACATGCAGCTTTTTCCAGCCTTCCCACAGCTTTACAGGCATATAAGAATTTTACCAAAAGAAACATTGTAAATCCAAGGAATTTGGACTTAAGCTTAAGTACAACATAAACCTCAATGAGAAGGTTATTTTGCTGTACAGTTCTATCATATTGGGGAATTAATTTATCAGAAGTGTGAAAGGAGGTAAGTGCTTCTCTCTCCCACATAGCTTAGAAATGTATGGGTGAACTTTTATATGAATGTAATGGTACTTCAGAGTTGCCTGGAATTCGAGTGCGATGGGATTTTCAGGGAATATTGAAGACCTCCCACTTCTGTGTATTTTCTTGGAAGTGGCATGTGAACAGTGTCCCACAAACATGGGTTGCAGATCCTTGCGTTTCATTGCCAAGCTTGAAGCTTTCAGTCTTGAGATTCACTTTGCAAGTTTGGGGAAGGAAGAAGGTAGTGGAAGGAACACTTAGAAAAACTTTGATATTCTGAACGTAGGTGATGCAGTTTATAGGTTCAGTTAGCCTGGCATGCTCACTGGGGTAAACCCAAAAATCCTTAGATGGCATGTGTTATATGTCGGTGTATGGACACTGTTAAATTTGTATGCCATTTGAAAAATGTGATGTTTTTTAGTGCATAATTGCAAATTATCTCATGCTTTTATAATCAGCTTTGCCAGGGTAGAATGCAGTTAAATCCAGTGAAGTACAATATTTGTCCTAGTGTTAGACAGTTGGTTCATTTAATCACAGCTGCAATGAAGAGCTCATTTCTCTTCTCAATTTGTTTCCAGTTAGTTTGTTTTGCCTTTGAAGATATGATGGCTGCTGGTTTGGGGGATCACTTAGTATTCCCGTCTGGTGAGAGGCATGGCGAAATACTGGGTAATACAAAGACTCTTGAAGCTGTGATTCACCCTCTCAGATCATATTAGGATTTGGATTTCAGTTGTGTTGAGGACAAGAATTACGCGTAAAATACATTTCTGAACTGTTTGTAAGTTTGGTGTGGCTTGGATCTGAGCTCTTGGTTCAAAACTACTTGAACTGCAGGCTAATAACTTCTAAAGGGATGGAAATATAGTCCAGTACCCATATAAACTGCTACTATCAGTCTGAACATTTGAAATATTTAGCACACCATGACACCGAATGCACTTTGGCATTGTTAAGACTGAAAAAAATCAGTTTTTCTGTGTTTGAGGGCAACTCCTTCTCTCAACTGGGCAGGTAATCTTGATTTTTTCAAAAAAAAAGGGGGTGATGGTGGTGGAAATGCCACCCAACCCCATGCAGTTAAATATTAAGCCTAGATCAAATCCCGAGGCTTTCACCTTTTCTATTTGTGTATTAGGGTTTCATTTTGACCTGATGGAATGGGCATAAATCAGGGCAGCAGTTGCCCATCACTGTCTTTCGGGTGGACTTGCCTTTCAGGCTGTCCATTGTGTTTTTTGGTTTCCTCCTGTTTTCCTCCTGTTTCACTCTGCTTGGTTTCCGATCTTCCCTCCATCCTTCCATTGCAAGCATCTACTTTATTTTAATCTCCTTGACAGGACCCTCTTATCTGTTCTTAGTAAGCTCCATTTAACCTGGTCTGCCTCGAGCAGATTTTTATTTCTACCTTCTGATTTCTCCCCAGGGCACACTCCGAGCAGGCCCCTCTCTCCCATCGAAATGTAATATTTCAGTAATTTTAGACTCTTGCATTTAGGGTTTCTGTTCTCCTGGAAATATGAAACATGGAGCCGACCGCGGGTGGGAAGCTCTGTTACTTCTCAATCCTCCACATCCAGTCCTGGCCTCTACCAGTCTGAGACCTCCTCCTTTGCCTTTCTTCTAGCACAAAAAAACCCAAACCTGTTTTTTTTGTTTCTTTGTTTATTTTTAAGTCACAGGAAGAGGAACTGAATGACATGTTGGTGCTGAAAGTTTCCGGGTAAGAAATTTCCCTGTGTAATAGAGCATCTCCCCCAGGGACTAAGGACTGTCCCTCTGATTGACAGTTTAATCTCAGCGGGATTAGACTCCTTGCTATATACAGCAGAGGACAAGAGGTATCCCGCTAAATGTGAGTTTGGTCTCTCGGAGATTATGGTGCATGTGAAGGGTGGGTGATGGCAGGTGGTTTCTGGAGGAGAAGGCATTTTCCAACGTGCCGTGGAGGTGTTCGGGAGACGACTGAGGACCCCGGGGGCAGCAGCTCCCCTCACCCTGCAAATTCTCTCGTCAGGTTAGAGGGTTTGTTTTTAAAATCGTTTGAGGGCTGAAATATTTCCACTTAGCTGGAAGAGAAGAGCTTTTTACCCACCTCAGGCATATTCTTTTCAAAAGCCTCTTTTGTCAAAGCGTGACTTGGCTCTTCCATTGGTGAGTCTTTGTTTTTATTTTATTTTATAGACTCTTACCTGTGTTGGCCAGAGTTTGCAGAGGAGCAAGGGGCAGAGGGCAGGCACAGGAGCTGCCCTTTGCAGTTGGCAGCGTGCTCGGGGGCTGGCTGCAGCATCCTGCATCCTACTGAATTTGCCCCTCTCGTTTCAAAGACCAGGCTGGCCACCGGCTCCATGCGAGTGGTAGAAAATGATTTTTTAGAAATGAATTATTGAAGGGCTGGTGGCCAGCAGCCTCTGTCTGAAGCCTCTCTTTTGGAGCATGTGAAGATTTATGAGTGGATCTAGTAAGTGCTGAAACAGATTGTTCAGTGGCGGTCCAGCTGACTTCACTGCACATGTAAGCATCTGAGTTTAAGATCTTTTTCAGCAACTGAAACGTATTCCTGGGGGAACTTGAAGTGGTCAAATGTTGGGCTTTTTTTTTTTTTTTAAGCTTCCTGAAGTCCCACATACTGAAAAGGATATATGAAATTAGAGCATTCACATTTTCTTTCTCTCATTATTTTTTCAACA
This sequence comes from Harpia harpyja, assembly GCF_026419915.1. Taxonomy (NCBI): domain Eukaryota; kingdom Metazoa; phylum Chordata; class Aves; order Accipitriformes; family Accipitridae; genus Harpia; species Harpia harpyja. Next base: position 8,845,407 of record NC_068959.1, read on the forward strand.
TATATGAGAAGGAAGAGACTGTTTAGTTTCCTTTTCTCTTCTCCCTTGTGGCTGAATGCTTCACAGCAAAGCATTGCACTTGTTTTTCTAATTCTCCCCATTTGACATATGCCTTTGAATTATAATTTCCATCCTTTCCTGGTAAATACAGAATTTTCTGTTCAGAAAGCATTTAAATGCTATTTTAAAATAAAATTGAATTTCCATCTTCATGTAATTAAATTGTGTGAAGTCAGAAGGAAATTGGAGAGGAAAAATGAATGTGGCATGTTATTTCCTGTTTTCTTCCTTGTAGGTATTTGAAAAACAAAACCCCAAAGAAAATACCACTGGAAAGGAAGCTGTAGTGTCTGATGCAGCAAGGGATAAAGACTTTAATCTCCAATATAAATGAAGGAGACTTATTTTTTCCTCTATCAACACCAAGAGGTCACTCTGAGAACCTGGCACTGGAGTTGCCTTGTGTGGTATAGATTTTGAAATTGCAGTGTGATTCCTCACTTTTTAATAAGCAGAAAATTGCATGAGAACTTTGACAAATTAGCATCACTATCCAGTGACCTACCTAGGGGTGAAAAAGGAGGAAAAACCCATGAGAGTAGGATGATTAATTGGATAAAACATTATATTGTGAAAAAACCCAATGTGGAGTCCTGTTTAAAGCATGTCTCCACTGGTAGTGTCCACACTTTTTTTTATTTATTGTGTTTAAGACCGCTGTAATCTATCAAAAGGTATATAACGGTCTGCTCTTCACTTCTAGGTGTATCCTAGTAGCTATTTTCCTTCTTTGTTAACATAAATATTAGCTATGAGGAAGCAAGTGTGGTTTAAATTTCTCTTCATTCCAGACAAAGTATATAATTAGCTTAAGTTTATCCTTTCCTAAGGGAGAAGTACTGCAGTTGGTCTTTTGTTTCCCTTCCTCATTACCTGGTGTTTGGCCAGAACAGCATGCTGTGGCCCAACAGCAGTGGGATGTTTTGCATTTATGATATTCTGCATATTCAGAGTTGGCTAGAAATAATACCAAACTTTTGCCTGAGTGTGACTAGAATAATAGGCAAGTGTGCCAGTTTAAAACATCCATGTTCATGTTATGAATGTGAGCTTTCCATTTCTCCACTATCTCCCCTGCAAAAAAACCCAACCAGCCAACCAAAAAAAGTCTTTATTTGTTTTTCAGCACAACAAGCTGGCTGAGGTGCGCTGGGTCAGCACACAAGCATATTCCTTCCCATGCAGCACAGTGACTGACTCTCTGTCCTGACTTTGGGTGACTTTTAAGATACCTGCATGTTATGGGTTTCATTGCATCTTTTTTTCCTTACCTAGCCCTTGTCCTTCTAGCCTGAAAAATGTAGATTATTAAATAGAGTTTCAGTGCTCTGTTGCGTTTGCCCATGTAAGGTGTAAATTACATCAGGATTGGGCTCTGAGTGAACATTAGATCCTGTTAGGCATGTGATCTGAACACGTTTTATGCACATGAAAACATACAAAATAATCTTGAACTTGTAGAAAAAAATGAGCTTCCTGCAATTCAAATAATAGTGGGTACTTACTGTATCATATCTGTTCCCAATTTTATTCAAATAACTGTTTCTCATTGCTGGTTTTTGTTGTTTTGGTGACATAATGGCATAGTTAGGAGCTGTAATTTGCAGCATTTTCTTTCAGATCAAACTATACAAAGATATCTTGGATGTTTAGCTGTACTGTTTCAAGGTAGCTTTGACAGCGTCCACCATGATGCTGCTGGGAGGCTGGGTAGGAACCTGGGACAGAAATGGAGAGGAGAGGGAGGGGTGGTTCAGAAGAATGCAAAACCATGGAGTGCTTGGCAGTCTAGGGGATACGAAGCTCTACACGTTGCTCTGCTTCACCAAAAAATAAGCTATGGTGTAAAATAGAAAGATTAATTTAAAAGTGCTTTGACAAATTAGAAAATTGATGTTAAAAATAGGGGGAAAATTTTTTTGGGGGAAAAAAAAAAAGTGTTGATTGTGTTCAGTTCCTCATCAAAAGTGTGAAATGAAATGAGCAGTGGCACACCGCCAGGTTTGTAATAGTTATTTTCCTTTTCAGTCCTCTTTAGGACCAAATCAACAAAACACTCATGTACTTGTTCTCCATCTTTAGCCCAAGCTGGCTACGCCTTTCAGTAGACTCAAGAGAAAGTTAAATACATTCCTGGGCCTTCATTCAACAGTTTAATGTGCTTTTTCTTTATTTAATTTAATTTTATTTTTTCCCTGTTTGGTCCAGGACAGACTTTTCCAGACTATTCTGATGTTCTCAATCAGTTTTTTCTAGTCTTAATGTCCTGAAGTCTATAGTACTAGGGAAGTGCTGTATCCCAGGGGTATGTGGGTTCACTTTCCAAATGCAGCAGTGGCCAGCACTGGGAGAAGCTGTGCGTAGGCATGGAATAAAGCTGCATGCATCTACCCCTGTTCTCTTCTTTCACACAAACTTATCTTTCTAGCCAAAACATTTCTGTATGCAGCATCGCTGCCTTCCTTGACCGTTACCAGCACATAATTCTGGGAGCGTATAGGCGCTTGTGGTCCACCAGCCCCAAAGAGCTGTGAATTTTCTCTCCTTTATTGCCACATATCCCTGTATCAGATAACTTCTTTTAATTCTTAAATGAACATATTTAATGATTAAATAAATTAGTGCAACGCATTTTCTTTCTTTGAGCATCCTGAGGTGCACAAGTGGACTCCGGGCAACACTGGGTAAAGCCACACATGCACACACAATAGTTCTTTTATTGGGGAACTGGGGACAAGTGAAACATGCTGCTCATAGCATCGTGCCTTGAGCCGAATGGGCATAGAAAGGGAATTAAAGACCATTCCTTCCCTGTGCACCTGTCCTGAGCAGGGCAGGGAGCAGCGGTGCTTCTTGGAAACTCTCACTCTGGGCTTGTCTTTGACTGGCTGATGTACTGGCTGAAGATCTGCTGTTTAATTCTGTTTTACCGGTCGATTATCGGTATAAGGCCAACAGCAACCCTGACCTCAGTCTGCAGAGTTGAGTACGGGCTGTTCTGAATCTGCTGTTTTCAGAAGTTCACTGCAATTAAACTCCTAAATGTTTAATGAGATGTAGGTAGATAATATTGTCTGGTATTTTAGATAATACTCAAGATGCTGAAAAACTGCGAGAGGAATTAAGGGAAAGGACAGGTTATTCTTGCTGAGGACAGAGCCGTTGGTGAGGGGATGAGTCCGCATCTCAGTGAGGTCAGTACCAGTCCTCGTTTCTTCCTCTGGCCCTGCTCGGCGTTGGTGTGTGACTTGGGTCAAATGCCTGGGAAAGTGTGGCTCGTAAAAGCTATCTGAAAAAGTGACATAACCATGATTTGCGTGATTCTCTACCTCCCAGGGATTTGTGAGAATGTATGTGTTAAGGATGATGAAGTGTTTATGGATACTACATTAATGGGGCCAAATAAGACTCTTCAGATAGTGAGGTGGTAACGTGCTGGGAGCAGTGGGCGGAAGGTGACTTTTTGGAATTTTTTTTTAGGTGGCAGAAATTTGCACGTAGGAGGTTTGTACTCGCACAACGAGGTCAAAATCGCTGTCCCTCTCACCTGCCTAAATTGTTCCTGTGTAAGGCAAGTGAAGCAGAGGAAAACGGCTTCTTCAGCTCTACTATGTTTCTCTGTCTCCGGGTAAAATAAAGCACCGGAGTATGCCGACTGCCTCGTGCAGCCACTCATTCCTCCACCAGCCATCTCGGTAGCGCGGAGGAGCCAATCTTTCTCTGTGAGAAATCTGAGTGTTAATAATTTCTGGCAAGTGTTATGCTGAAGCAGACAATTTTGTAACGCCAGCCAGGCGTGTTGAGGAGTTACACTGGACAGTGCAAGGAAAACACTTCATTCATGCTTGAATTCCTCACCTCTTCGCAGCCTCCCGGGGCGGCGGTGCGAGCCAGGGCAGATCGGTTTCACGTGGCTGCTTTCCCCTGGAAATGCCTCCAGCGATGGTCTGGTACGTGGCAGTGGCTGCTTATTTCTCTAAGAATGCCCCCTGGGTTGTGGTTTTTTTTCTTGTTTTTTTTTTTTCCTTTTTTTAAAGGGTATGAAAGTTGTAAAGATAACCAGCCTTAATTGTGCCTCATGATGGGGTATCTGGTCCCACCATACCCCCCACTGGGGTATCCACTAGGTGGATGTGAAGTGTAGGCTAGGTATATTCAACTGGGCACATTAAACATGTTTGCTAAATGTAAGCCTAGTTAGTTATTTTTTATTAGTTATATTTGAAATGAGAACTTCCACCTCTCCCCTGCCCGTCCGTATTTCTAACTACCATTTTTCTTTGCAACATTTTTAAGCTGTTTTGCAAAGGGATGTTAGAAATTGGATTGACTGGGAAAAAAACTGAGTTATGATAAAGTGTTAAATGTGTTTTCAGTACTGTTTTATTTAAAAGTCATCGGGGAAAGGAAAAACAAGGTGGGCTAAAAATGCCAGCATTTCCTCGTGGTATTTTTCAGTTTAGAAAAAAATGCGTGGTTTATAACGAAGTCTCACTTGAAATTACTGGCGCTTGCCTGATCCCCAGGGGTATTTCTCGAGTATGGTTGCCCATGCCACATACGGATCTTTCCTCCCTGGCAGACATGAGGTGTGTGAGAAATTAGTATATCTGTGCCATGAGAATATTATTAACTATATTGCTTGGATCTAGGAAGACCTTTTCCTGTTCTTTAGGGATGACATCTTGGGGATATACCCTATTGATTCACCTCTTAAGTCTAAGCTACCCTGGGGTAAGCATGTATGTGTGGGCTCTGGGATAACAAGCTGCTGTATCCCAGTTAATCCACGGTATCTGCTCATGGGTAAATACAAGGTAATTCAAGGCTGCTTAATTTAGGGTTATGAAAATATTTGTAATCAAAAATATATTTTTAATATCAATGCAGTTTTTTTAGGCCAACTAGCTCCAAGGGTTTATGGAACTGTTTTAGATCTCCATTGCATTGCATAAGTAGGATATAAACACCCAACGAAGTGTCTTTTAGTCTTTATGTTCCCAATGCAAGGGATATTTTTGTAATAGCTATTCTTGAAAATTGTTGAATAGTTCTATTTTTAAAATATAATGTATTCCATGCAAGAAGAGATCAACATAGTGCTGTTCAATGCTGTGTAAATATTTGTATATAAATAGAATAGTGTTTTTAAACAAATAACTCTGAGTAGATTTTCTTTGTGCAAAGATTGTGCACATAATAGTTTTCACCTACCAGTTCAGCAGTGCATTCACATTGTAATTTTATTTGCACAGCGCTGTATTCCTACAAGGCAACAATGGCAGAGGAAGGAGTCAGCATTTCTCACTATGTGAAAACAACAATTTAAATACTCAAAGGTATTTTGCTAGTGACACTTTTTCTGTCTTCCCTTTCTCTTTCTGATGGATCCGTGATTGGTAGTATTGTCCAGTTTGCAGAAGGACAGTGTCTGGCAATTCATGCTTCACTAAGAGGTTTCTAATGAAGTTAGAAAGGCTGTAAAGTGAGATCAAATTTCACCAAGAAAATTAATATTCTTTCACAGCTAAATTAATTTTTTTAAAATAATGAGATGTCTAGATGCACTGTACTCTAAAATGGATGACCTTCAGAAATCTAGAATGAATTAGCATTTGTATGTAATATGATACTTAATTTTTATTTCCCTCTTTTTATTTAGAACAAAAGTGAAAGTGACACATTGCTGTAATATTTCCAGATTATTGCATTATTCTTATGAGGTGGTAGGGTGCTTCATATTTCCCCTGGCAGTTCTGAATAACCATTGTTAATGACTTAAATTAGAAATAATTTTTTCCTTAAAGGCTGTAGAAGTAGATCTGTGCATCAGAGGCACTTTTTGAGAGCAGTATCCAGCTTTCTGCACAGAGTTCCCCCATGCCCAAGCAGGATAATACAAATGATTGATGCCTGGACCGAGTTGTTTAGCTTTCTTAATTCTCCTCCTCCCTATAATTTCCTTTTGCTCTCACCTTATGTCATATAAGGTGGTAGAGAAACAGCTGTCCTAGGATCTAATACGAGATATTTTGTCAACATATGGTAGTAGTCTTAACTAGGGTATGCTTTGAATACCAATAGCTTTTCCTGCTCCTGCTGCGGAATACAGGTGGTAGGGATGACTGCCAGGCAAACACCGCACGCTGCTGGAGAGAGGCATGGCGGAGCATATCCCAAATGCAAAATCCATTTGCCGGGATGTTTCTCCTACTCTAAACCAAGCTGATTTTCTAATTTTTTTTTTTTTTAATTGGTATTAAAGAACAACTGTTAATACTGAAAATCAGGTCTTTGATTTGATTTCAAAGCTTATAAGCTTTGAAACAATTCACATCCTGAAAATAAAGTGTGAGCCTAAGCTGGTTGGTAGATCAAAGCCCAGTAGTGTCTGGGCATGTGAGCTGCTGACTTTGGTGAGCAGCTGTGAAGCCGACCGGCAGAGCCGGCAGGACACGCACGGAGGCATGCAGCTCTCGTGGGCTGGTTGCAAATGAAGTGGGTTATTGTTTAGTTAGCGAGTCCCAGTATCCTGCTGGGGTATTTCTTCTCAAATCCTGGTGTGTGGCATAATAATGCATCTGTTTGAGGTATGGAAGGAATTTACATGAGTATCCAAACAAATCAACTGTTTGAAGAACATTTAAATGAGCAAAAGAAAGAAGAGTGTCTGAATTGAGACATGACGGAAAGTTGGTAAGGAAGGGACAAAGGATCATTGAGGAGCTTAAGGATGGGACACATGAAAATTTCAATAAAGCCCCAAATTCATTTTTTTTGTTTTGCTATTATTCAAAGACCCCACTTTTTGACCAGTAATGACCTTGGGTTTAGTTAACTGGAGCCAGCTGTTGTTTTGTAGACTCAGCAATTCACCTGTCCCTGAGGGACAGAAGCACGTACGTGCGGTTGATTCCTCTCACGCAGCTTGAGCGGAGCAAACTGCTCCAGTGCAGCTCTTCTGGGACTTTGACATGAAAGTTGCTTTGTTTCCTTACAAGATTTAAATGCTGCCTTCAGATACACACGCGTGACTTCTTGCTGAAGTTCCTGCTCCCGCAGTTCCTAGCTAGTAGAATCCATACAGATTCATTACCTTCAGTGGGGTGACATAATTAGTAGGAGCTCAGATCTAGCCCTTAAGGGATTCTTAAAATTTTAGGCTCATTTGAGTATAACTTCCAAGCCAATGACAGATAAAATTAAAATCCTGCTTTAGGAAGTGCAGAGTGGCTATTTTTGTTCGTTTTATTCCCATATTCCTGTAATCCCATTGTGCATGAGTAAGCATATCAGAATGAATCCCACAATGTTGATCCTTTCTGGAAAGGGATGCTGTAAGTTGGCTAAGAGAAAATATGGAATTATTAAGTAGTTTTCTAAATACATTGCATCTCAGAATAAAATTAAGAGAGTGGCAGACACGATTGTTACACAGAGGCTAAAACCTGAGATTTGTGGATGGAATAGAAATTGGTTTTGTGTAGAAGAACAGCACGAGTCTATGAAATGCTTCTGTTCAATAAACCCCTCACTGGAGTCCCCAGAAAGGGTTTTCCTTTGTATGGGAATGCTTTGTTATCTTGCACTGAATTTTTCACCAGAAGGAACCTAAGTTTTATCTCAAGCACGATGTTCAGAAAAGCTTTCTAATTTGTAAAGGCAAGCCCATGAAAGACTCTGATGTTTTTGTATATTATTTTAAAGATGGGCATAAATAATCTATAAAAGCCACGTGTAACAGGCTACAGATGATGTTGGGGATGGAGGGTTTTGACCTGTCTACATAATAATATATCTGGCTGTAATTAACTAAATCAAGCTCGTAACTGGGCATTTAGACACTGGATGTGTTTTAGTGCCTACTGGAATTGCCATTTTGTTGGTCATATATTCTGTGGTGCCTCGGGACTGTTGCTGGTTTGCTCGCATATTAGTGCATAAGTTCCATTCTCCCTGTCCTTTAACCTTATTTAGAAACATCAAATTTTTAACGAGAGTACCTGGCAAGATGGTGTGTGATGGTTAGAACCACTCCTGGTTCTACTGGAAATCTCAGCTGACTGGCAAAGGTGCTGTTGTAAAAACAGCCAAAAGATTACCTGGAATTAATTTACTTCCAAGGCTTGAGGTGAAGAAGAAATTTTTCTCTATATCAGAGGCAAGAACTGTTTTCAGGTTTCTTGTTGTTTTCCTTTTCCACATAGGACCTGCTGCCCTTCTAGGATCGTCTGGGCATTTTCATCCGAATTCCTTCCTTCCTTCTGCTGATGTCTGTTGGCTTCTTCATGGAACCCTTTCTGGTTCAGGCCTGGGTTCTTGGTGCGAATTTGTAATTCTCCATTGGGAGTGTTGTGTAGTTGGGAAACGGGGGAGGTGCGGTGGCTGTTCTGGGACGGCGGGACTGAACATTGCTGCTTTGCAGGGGCCAGTCTCAGCCTGCTGCAGTTCTCTGGTCCTGCGATTACCCCTAAACGTGGAAGTCACAGCTGACAGCTACGTTATTTTAAAAGCGTGACTCTCTCCTATCCCCTTGCCATGAACTGTTCCTGTTCAGGGTACTTTACGTGCTGGTGTAATTATATCAAAGAGTAGGAATTTGATGGTAGGAATAGCATCTGTAGATTTTTATTTGTTTGATGGCAGGAATGCTGGAAAGGCTTGACAGTGCCATGGTAATCATCATATACATTTAATAAAAGTGGTTGTATGCTAAGTGTCAACTGAATATTGGAATCATATTATTGAATAGGCATCTGCGCAGGGCTGCTAGCTGTGCTTTTGATCAATTCATATGATACAGCACTCAATTGTATTAAATTTAAGTTAATTTAACAATCTTCACTTAATTAGGACTGCAGTTTTGGCAACCTCCCACTTAGTGATTACTGTAGGATCTTAGAAGCAGTCAAGCCAAATGCTTGTGATTTTAATTTTTTTAATTTATTTTATTTTTACTGCTTTTTGAGAGGATATGTTTAAGGGAAGCACCTTTTAAGGTAACAGCTGGAGAAACCATTTAAAGTGTATGTAGCTGAAATAATTGCCCTGAACAGCTGATCTGGCTTGTAATGCAGCACAACACTTTCAAAGTGCATAAATATCTATAGTTTCACTCCTTGAAACTTACTGTTCATGGAGACTGTATGGCAAACAAGCCCATTCATACTGCTTGGGGAGTAAGTGCAGAGCTACAGAGGAGAAGAAAGCTTTATTAATCCCATCTCTGGTCCTTCAGCCTAATTGATTTTTGGCATGGCTACTGGAAAACCACTGGCTTTTTCTCAGTTGCGTGTTCCTTTTTCTGAAGTGCTACAGAGAGCACTGAAAGTGCAAGCTGCTTTTTTTTTTTTTTTTTTTTTGTGAGAAGCTGAGGCTGAAACTCTATGGGAGGAATTTAGTGAACATTAAGAAACAGTCATTTAAATTATGGAGAAAAGGCAATAAATCACTGTGCTTGGTACTCATTCTGAACTTCATCTCATTTAAAGACTTTTTTCCGTGTTGACAGAATTAAAATATTAATTTGGTTTTCAATGAATCTCTTTCAGCTGCACTTTATGTTTCTGCCTGAGGTTTTTATAGATTTTGTCACTTTAAAAAATGTATTACTAAGGGCAGGGTTTTAATTATCTGATTTCCTTTTCCATTTAAACTTCCAGACTGAATTTCATCTAAAGATCATATCTGCCACATATTTGATTATTGGATGTAGATCAGTCATCTGGAGATAACTGTATCCTCTGTCACATACGTTGGAGAATGAAGTTCAGAAATTAGTATCTGCTGCTACTCATTTTGAGTTATCCCGTTCGGATGCAGTACAGCTCACGTGAGCAAATCTGCCCTGGATGCACCACTGCTCCTGCAAGGTGGTCATGGAGCTGGGCTGGGAAAGGAGAGTGGCTTGAGGCAAAATTAACTCCATTAAAGTTAAAAAAAATTAAATATGGTAAAATATTTGCAGATCTTAAATCTCCAAAAATAAATGCATGTGCCAAAGTCATGCTGCATTGTGATAATACATGAATGGTTTTAGGAAAGGAAGCAGGATGATCCTTCTCAAAGACCTCGCCCAAGGAGTCCCTCAGGCAATACACTGTGTCTGTATTTCCTTGTAAACTGTACAATCGCTACATTTCCAGCACAGTCAAAAAAGTAACAAAGGAGCCTCTTTGGTATGGTTTTGCCGTGAGGAGCATGGGCAACCTTTTGGTCTTGTTCAGCCAGGAGTAGTCTCTTGCTTTGTAGAAACTGGACATCTCTTCAGCTGGTGCCACTTCTTCTAGTCTTCCCAATAATTAAATTATTCCTTAAACATTCTTTGTGACATAAATTGCTAAAGAAATGAGGTTCCTCTCCATTGCAGACAAATGCAATGTCTCCACAAAGGAAATGCACCTGCAGCATGCTACAGAAATGATTGCAAACTGATGGTTCATTAATTATCTTCAAGTTCTAGGCTTGTTTATGCTATTTTAATGGCCTGCAAGGCTTTTTATTCCAGCATATATAGAAAATGAAGTATTGCCAGTTGCATGTGATGTAACAGTTGTTGGTGATCTTGCGTCTGCTGCACCTGATGTCAGAGACAGGCAGAGTCTGTGGAAATGGGAAATGGGGGGGAAAGAGATGAGATGTAGGACAACGAACCATTTTTAGCTTCATAAGATAAACTAGCTGTAAAGATTTCAGTCACCACCAGGCTGCTCTGCTTTGGAGGATCATGTGTGGCCTGGGTGCACACCCAGGTCTGAAATACAGACTTGGCTTCTGTATCGCTGACACTAATTCCACTCATTATGAGAGCTTCTTAATTAGGCCTGTTCCGCAGGACCACTTACTCTCCACTTATGTAATGAATTTTCTGTAAGTAAAAGTGTAGTACAGTAATTGTGACGCATGATGGGCGTGTTTAGATAGCCCTCCTATTATTTTAGGAAGTGTGGTACTTCAAAGAAAACTTATCCCAAGGTGTCCCTTAAACTTTTCTTTTGTATTACCCACTGGGTTACTCTCCTATCTTCTTCCTTTGATATGTTAATTCAGTCATTTTCCCTATCAGGACTCATTGCTCCTACTATTTTCTTCTTTTTTTTTTAAAAATGTAATTTAATTTTGTGGAGAGTTAATGCTTATCAGTCTTGTTTTACTATTTGAGAATTTCTGTAACCAGTTTTTCTTCTTTGAAATGAAAGTCTATGTACTTTCCTGACTGACTTCTTTTGTGTTTACTAATACATTATGTTACTGTTTTTTAACAGTTCTTCCTTATTATTGTTTATTCTTCTAAAAACAGCAGCACTGATTTTACTTGGTTTTAGTTTGAGCTGTTTGGGTCTTATAATGCTTTAGCATAATTCAGAAACACATATGTCAAAGCTCGTGACCGGGAGGTTTTGTCATGTTCTCATCTAGGCACAAATTTGTTAACTTTGAAACTTTAACCAAGGTTAGTCAAATCTACCCCCAATTCATGAAAACTTTACTCTTGCGGAAAACAAACGCTTGTTGGAAGTGAAGCATGGTCACAAATGAAGCCTCTGGCATTAGGTGCTTCTGTCGCTTGGCTGAAAGCATCACCTGTCAGATTTCACCAAAACTTGTACAGCATATGAGATCTGACTTATTTTTTATCAGCTATACAGCAAATGATTATGAATTAATTTACAACTCATTGTTTAAGCCCTTTGAGCGATAGTTTTAGATATCTATCTACTGTTGTTGTAAGAATTAGCTATCCAGCTCTGCCACCTGCGCACAGCCTGGGTGATGCTGATTCTGCGGGGCTGGGGTTGCCTTATAATGAGTTGTAAAAATCTAATTCTTTATCCCTTTCTTACTCAGCATAAAGCTGATAAAACAGTTTTGTCATTTGTGCTTCAAATTTAGCAAAAGTCATACGGTTTAGCAGGAGCTTAATTATATTTACTGTAGAGTTCAGACAGCTCTTTCAGGTTTTTTTTCCCCCCCTCACGGTACTGCAGAAACATGCTGGCAGTACAGCTGAAAATATCACTGCTCGATTCCTTCCCAGCAGACGGTGGTGCCCTTATAATTCCGATGGTGCCGATGCACTAATATAGCAGATCTTCAGCAACCAAAGAAGAGGGGAGGAGGGAAAGCCCAGATTTAGAAGTTCATTGACATGTGGTCCTTCATGTCACTGCAATGATCTCAGTGAGATGCTGCTATTAGGAGACTCAGAGGGTTTGTGTAGTCACAGTGGTGACTGAAGTGTGGCGTAGAGGTAGTGGGTTTCAAATCAGCTTTAGTGGATACCGGTACCAGTCTGTCCATCAGCATGGAGTCACATCCCTTGGTTCTCTGTGGGCCTGCTTTCACGGTATTAGTGGGGTTTGCCATCCTCTCTCCGATAGTGATTTATTTAACAGTATTTTTCAGCTTGTTAAAAGTGTACTGCGTCTTTGCCTCTGGGCACTTGAATAGCAATTAACAGTATCAGTATGTAATGAGGTGCTCTATATAGGTTGAAAGAGAAAGTCCTTCTTTTTCTCTTGTGTGTCTAGCGAACATCAAATGAAATTCAAACCTCTTGGGTTACTGGCTTTTTTCCTATCCTTGTGCTTTGTGTTGGTGTGAGTGAATCTTGGTGTCCAGGGATTGTCACTCATGCTGATGGAATTGGGTGTCTGGCCCATCGGTGCTGAAATTCTCCGCTGAATATGTCTTTGTATGGCTGGCTCCCCATCAGAAGCCAAAGTTGGACAAGGCCTGAACTTTGGGGATATCTCGACCTTGCTGAACCACATCTTTTTTGGCTGGAGCTAGATCCAGGAGCCAGCTGTACTCAAAGGCATGGGAAGTTTTCATCTGGAGATGGATTTCAAGTCTTATCTCTGCTTGATTTTTCCCTGACTCCTCTGTGAACTACCCTGTACTACTGTGCGGTTGCTCTGACAGGCAAGACAGAGATTTTGTAATTAGGAGCCTTCCATCATATGGTGTCCCTGCTGCGTTTCATCGCCAGCTGTCTTCCCGGGGCTGAGGAAGCTTTGCTTTTACCATGCTTCACACAGCATTAAACTGTGTAGAAAAGGCTAAATATTGTAGGCCAGATGCTGCTTTCCCTTTGCCTTTTATCAGCCTAGAGAGTAATTTCACTCCTGGGATGGCACTTTGCTCATGTTAACTGGTGCATGACTGCAAGAGGCTCCTGTTCCCTCTCAGTCCTCCTGGTCCTCTGGCACAGAGAGGATTGTTTGCAGAGGATTATTTCCATAGCAGGCTGATTGTGTGCGACCACCTTTCCTTTTCCATTTTGGCGTGTTTTGGTGGATTTCACTCCAGCTGCAGCACAAGGCAGGCAGAACATGTAGTGGTTTTCTTTTTATTTTTCTCCCCCCCCCCTTTTTTTTTTTTTTTAAGGAATCCTTAAAATGGGAATGACAATGAGATCTTTTATCACCAATGTGTACTTTGACTGGAGCTAACCTCTCTAGACATTTATCTAATAAAACTGAATTTTTCTGCAGTATCCACAACACCAAGAGGCATTCTTTGAAGATGAACTCCTCCTACCACTTTCCTTCTCCATTTCTATTTGGAGATGCTCCTTACCCTGCTTTTATCCTGCGAGGGAGGAATCTTCTGAGCCTGAAATGAAGAAGCAGCCCCTGAGGGGACTTTAATACAGAGAGGTTACAACTCAGACAATAATTTGGGTCAATTTAAATGGCATGTGGGTGTGGGTTTAAATAAATAGCTTTAACCTTTAGCTTACTGATGGAACTGAAAATAGATACAGGGTTGGGTACATTGGAAGAAATGTGTACCATTGCTGCCAGCATTACTTTGAATAAATAGATCACTCTTCAGGGCTGTCAAGCCAGCACCTTCGCCAGTAAGAGGAAATAAGATTTTTTTTTTTTTCTTTTTTTAACCACCAGCCAAGTCTAAAAGAAGCTCTTAACCTTTTTTTGATGGCTTTGCATTCACAAGCCTGTACTTTGCAATTTGCTTCTATCAGCTGGACTTTTAATAATATTCATAGACCTTCATGGTTATGTAATTGCCTAGTTACAACTGTATGTAGACTCTCCCTAACCAGTTATAATCCTAAAGGCTAGAATTAGAGCATGTGTTGATCATTACTGAACGTTATTACTTTGTTTCAGCCAGGAAGTCTGTGAACTGGTTTTTTTTTCCCCATTATTTGTCACTCAAGAACTAGAGGAGAGCTCATGAAATTATTTGCTGAGTTTACAGGCCAAAAGGCGATGAATATGCTTTAGCTTAATAGTAGTCCTCTCCAGTCTGATCCCTGTCACTGCTGTTGCCCAGATAGTAGATGTGGAGTAGTTATGAGCTCCTGCAGCTTGCATCTACTGGAGGAGAGTAGAATTACCAGCAGAACTCTTATGCTAGCATACAAACATATATCTGGAGAAGAAATATGAACTTCATCATTATTTTAAGCTCCTAACAATATGAAAATCTCATCCAGAGTATTGTAATGAGAAGTAGCTATGTGGCAGCTATTCAGAATTGTCCACAAAGAGTTGATTTAAAGGCAAAATTTGCAGTTAGTTGGTGGGAGGGGAAGAGAAGGTTGTTCCTTTTCGGAGAGAAGTGAAAAATCTGTTTAAAAATCAAGTAAAACAAAAGAACCACAAAACGGATGTAATGGAAACATTTTGTTAAGGTTTCAAAGTGTAGCTGAACTCAAGCTTGGAGATTCCTGGTTGAGCTGTGTTTCCCCTGCCCTGCAGCTCCAGGTCCTGGTCACCCAGATGATGGACAGCTCACGCAGGGATCAGAAGCCCTGGGAGTCCATGTCATACCAGTGACAGCCTGGAAATCACAGCTCTTTGGTTGTTCTACCAGAGCTGCTGGGCTCTGCCTCCGTGGCACTGGGCAGGGGAGCTGTGAGGGCTGCAGCACAACATGGGTCTTCAGGCTCACTGCTTTGGAAGAGGAAGGTCGTGACCTGCATGCCCCAAAAAGCCTCTAATTCCTGGGGCTTCTTGTCTTCCTTGCCAGGCCACTTGGTGAGAGCACTCAGAGCTGCAGAAAACAGCGTGATGAGTGGCTCGGTAACAGTGAACTTCTTGAGGAAGGATAAAGCTGGTGTTGGGTGTCAAGGGCTTGAGGAAACGGTTTCTGGCTGATCTTCTCCATGTACTAGGTGCTGCTTGGAGGCTGAAGGTCTGCCTGTGAGGAAGGGAGCTGCAGGCTTGACCTGGTTTGTGCTGATGCATTGATATTTTGGCATTAAATAGCAGTGTTGTAAATGTTCATTGCATCCTACAGCTCTAAGCCAGTCAAGCAGCCAAGTGTCCTCACCCTTCAAAGCTGGAGCTGCATTTTCTTTGCAAAGGCCAGTAGTATTAAACAACAGTGTATGTCGCCCACCCTTTGTAATGATGAAGATCAGCAGCATGGGAATTGCCTAGATAAATAAGATGCTGATAAAGAACTACCAACTTAAGATCTTGTAAAGGCAGTGAGATTTCTTGGAGGAATACAAAGGTATTTTCAGCTGCTGATTTGGTCCTGTAGCATAAATGTAGGCATGATAAAATATGTAGATAATGTTTCATAGTAACCATCTTCTGATAGATAATAAGGCAAAGAAAAATAGAGTCATAGGTGTGGCGGGGCTACAGTTTTAGTACCATTTCCTTCTGCAGCTTGTTACTACCGGCTATACCTGCTGAGTAGCAGATACATAGTTACAAAGCATGCCAAGGACAAATAAATGCATTTGCAGCTTTTATACTTGCATAGATCATTACCCCATTACAAACAGGTCGCAGCCTTGTGTTCTGTAAAACATACCGCAGTCTCGACCATACGTAACTGCGTCATACCATGACAGTATGAAGCTCTGTGGGAAGATGTTTTGGCATAAATTTCCATAATGAAATACCTTAAATTTGCCTATGCAAAACAGATTGGAAGTGATTCACTAATGTGTGAGCAAATTTTGCAAGGAACCTCTTACAAGAGCAGCACGTGGGTCATGAGCTTGTGATTTCCTATTTTGTGGGTGTGGGAGGAGCTGCGGGGTTGCCGAGGCTTGGGGACAAACAGCGACAAGGTTTCACCAAGGACAAAAGCTCAAGAGCTGAAGTCCTCAGGGTCGGACCTCATTTCACAGCAGTGAGACCATTCAATGTACAATGGTAAGGATCGAAAGGGAGGTGCTTGAGAGAGGTAGAGAAATTCTTCCTTTTCAGGTTATCTGCCAACTCTCTGGTGAATCAAGGTGAGGAGGAAAATAGCCCAGGTGGTTTAGTTGTTCTACAACTGTTTGCAAGGGTTTCTCAAACCCTTCCCTGAAGCGTCTGCTTTTGCTACTGTCTGATTCAGGTTTCTGGTCTAAACAGAGCGCTTGTCTGATCTGCCATGGCAGATTCCAAATTCTAAATATCATATAGCATAATCCGTAAGGACACAGCGATATCCCCTGCAAGGTGTTTATCTTCAGTGCCCTGGGCATTTTTGTGACTTTATGTTCATCCCTTGGAGACTTCTACACTTCTTATCAGTGGAGTATTCAAGGATATATACAACTAACGAATGCCGGCCACAGCGAGCGCTGAAGGCCAGCTGGTGTCTTATCTTCATCTGTAATTCTTGTATTAAAAGTGGTTATGGTCAGCGTTCCCTTTCCTTGGTAACAGCAGTATTAAACATGTCCCTACATCTGGGTGCATGCATACCTATGTATACATGCGGGGAACAGTCTGCCACCTGTGTGTATATATATATGAACTTGTATGTGTGCCTGTGTATGGACAGATGGAGGGCAGTTTGTCTGATACATAACATGGGCAGGTGTGAATTTTCAGTTATCTGCAGAGAATATAAATGCATGTGTCTGTATGTGTAGCTGTAACGAGTTAGCACGCATAGCAGAAAGATGAATATTGCAGTATGCACTTAGGAGGAGTGGTGCACCCTGCAGCTTCAAAGGCTGCCCTGGCTAAACTGCTCGATGTGCAGAAATCAGCAGCCGACCTGCCCTTCAACACTGAGCGCTCAGTTTGGAATGGGAAGGGTGAGTCTGGGGTGGGAGAGCTGTTGGTTATTCATGTAACGATTTGTATTAAGTAGGCACTTTCTTGTTCATGCCTTTTGATCTTTTTAGGTACCCTAATTATGGATACAGTCTTAACAAGGATGATAAAGGGCCTCAGGGGTTATAAACTAGGAGGAGAGGTTAAGAAAATTATGTTTATATTCATTAGAACAGAAGAGATTAAGAGGGGTCATGACCAAGGTGTACAAAAATCCAAAAGGTATTGAAGAAAAAATGATGCCACCAGAATATTCAAGAGAGAAACCGTGAAGACACTGTAGGTGAAGGGCAGGTGGCATTTGGTTGTGGAACATTGTACAAGGGTATTGCTCTCAGTGAGGAAAATAACTTATGCTGATCAGTGGGCTGTAGGAAGACAGCTTAGGACACAGATATGTTGACGGCCCGAAGTATAGAATGTGTCACGTAGCTTCTTTTTGCAGAGTCTTAGCAGGTTGGGTTTGGGCAGAGGGTAATGGATTAAAAAAAGGGGTTGACCTTTTGAGCTTGTTTGGAACATAAGCTGGGATGCAAAATGTTGGGAGAGGAAAAACCCTACACTTTGATATTGAAGATGCTTTGTGCAAACTTACTAATTAAAGCAGTGCTGTAGAGCTGAGGCATTTGGGGGCTCTGCTGCACAAAGACTGGGTAATTTTGGGGGAGTAGCACAGCAAAGAAATGAGACCTCTGATGAGTTCTTTCCCATGTGTGCCCCCATTTCCCACTGCCAGGACAGCGCCAGCCTCTCTGTGAGCTCTTCTAGGTAAGGGTCCCATCTCTCTGCGTCTTTCATCTGTAGCCCTTTATAGGGATGGATTCAAGATTCTCAGTGCCTGTTGGGTACCATGTTTTGCACAGTGTATATGGCTACCTCAAGTGTAGGGCAGGGGTAGACTGGCGCCTGAAACCCAAGGATGATCTAGAAGATATTTAGTCCTGCCAGTTTGTGACCTGTTTCTTTAATACCTTGCTTGGAGAATAAAAAAAATGGGGCACGTTCAAACCTTTTCACCAGTCATACTGCACTAATGCATGTATGTATTTTTTTCACAACTGCATACAGTCCACTTCTCAAATTTCCTTTATTAAATGATCTGTATGTGTTTCCCCAGCATTCAATTGGAGATTTAAAGCCAAAGCATTGCTAATCAATGCAACTTACAGCATTTCAATCAGTTTAGCTGAACATGAAATTAATTGCTAGCTCTTGGCTCTGTTAAGTGACTACAGTCCAAGAAGAGAAAGCAGTTATTTTTAAACTATTTTTGTTGAATTTGAAAATCTTTTGTGAAGGAGATTGCAGTGATGATTTGAGAAAATTCATTTAACTAAGACTTAGGAAGCTGGCAAGCTCCCACCAAACTCATACTGGTTCTTGTGTTTCAGTCTGGAGTTAGCTAAAGGTGGTATAGCTGAAGAGTTTAGTCTTCAGCAATATGTGGGGGTAGGTTGTTGGCTGTGTGTGGAGGACACGGGGGCTGTAGGTCTAGGAGACCTCCGTCCTGTCTTCTGATTACTCACACAGTGAGTAATTGCCTGAGAATGTGGATATTTGCTGTGTCCCTTCTAATCACTGCATATGGTGAGGAGGGGTAAGGAGTGAAAAATTGAGACGCTTTTCGTTCAGCCCTTCCCCTGTGCTATTCAATCCAGCTGTGCATCGCTTGGTGGAAGGACGGACGTTGGCATAGTAGGGTATGTCTTCTGTGCTGGGGCAGTGCGCGTGGGAGGCATATTGCGGCTTCTAGAGCTCCTCTGCATCCAAAGTTTGTAGCTAAGCCCCTTCTGAAGTCAATACATCTAAACCTAGTATCAGTCTTACTAAAAAAATGTCATAAGGAACTAGCATGGCTACAGCAGGAGCTTTTCACTAATGTGAAATGGTGCAAACCTGGCAAGCAAAAGGTGTGTGGCTAAGAAGAATACCAGTTGTGCAGCCACATAGGCTAAAATCAGAAGGACTGAGAGGCAAAGTCAGTTACAGCTATAAAGGTTATGAAATGACTTACAAAAGCACTGGAAGTACGAGGAAGGCAAAAGTCCATCAGTAAGAAAGCGAAGCAAATAAATGGACCAGACAGGGAAGACAGAAATACCAAATGCCATTATTTTGCACTGCTCTTCACAGAAAGGTTAATAATTGTGTCAGATCTATAACAGTGTTCCCTGTAACAAGGGGTTACGAGCAAAGGCAAGAACAAGATAAGGAGTATTTAGATAAGTGTGATATATTTGGGTCAGCATGGCCTTCTGAAATGTACCCACCGAATTATTTACGACTCTCAGAAGCTCATGGAGAATAGGGCAATTGTCAGAAGTCCGGAGGAAGGCAAACATAGTACCTGTCATCACAGAGGACAGTACAAGGGAAAAAGAGGCTTGTAAATACCCCCAAAGATACAGAGCAAATTATTGAACTTGCACACACCTGTGAGCAGCAAATAGTATCTAACATGCTTTATTAAGCCCAAACTAGTCTAATTTCCTTCTCTGGTTGGGTGACTAATCCGAAAGAGAGGAAAGCAGAAGCACTTTGTCTTTAGCCAGGAGTCTGATACTCACTTAAGCACCATGCTCTCGTATCTGAGAGAAAGCTGAGCTCAAACCTGTAGCTTTCAAACTTTTTGATTAGTGGATCAGTAGAAGCTTGTAGCAGAGGTGCACATTCCCAGGTAGCAAGGAATTCACTGGCCAGTAACTACTAATGGCTACACACCTGACTTCAACAAAATCTTAAGAGCCGTTTGTTAATATTTAACTCAAATGCCATTGGACATTTTGGCCATGGAGTGTGAGAAGGATCTGCCTTAATAATTTTCATTAGTTGCTTGGATGACGGCCCAGAAAGTACATTTCCCAAGTGTGGACGAGCCCCAGTCTTTAAAAAGAAAAAACAATTGCACACAGGCAAAATAAGGAATTGCTGTCTAGGGACCACTGCTTCAGGAGAGCTCAGGGGACGTCACTGTGGACGCCCAAACCGATAGGCAGCCAACAGAAGCTGCTGTGATGTGGTGGTCACAAAGGATGTAGGCAACCCTAGAGGGAAGCAACAAACCCAACACTAGTATTACTACTAGTATTAGCTTGTGGACTGCTATACTCAGAAAATGCTGCAACTTTACTGAAGAAGGGAGGTAACCTGGGGAAGTTGGAGACAACAGTACTGGCACATTTGGGACTACTTCAAGGCAGCTGCTTAAAACAGAGTTATAGCCTCTCGTTACCAGACTCAGAGGTGTGCAAATGGGTAGAGAGTTACCTTGTTAACGGAACCAAAATTTCAAAATTTGTGTGCACGAATGCATGACATGGAGGGATTTATGCGCTCATAAATCCAGTTACGGTCCTGATTTAGGAAAACACTGAAGCATCTGCTTAACTTTTTCTCTGACAGGTTTTAAGTGGGTGCTAAAAGCTCTTCCCTGAATGAATTGCTTTTCTGATTCAAGACCCAATCAAACATACGCTTGTGTTAGCAAAAAGATATATGCAGGAGCATAAATTCTCTGAAGGGGAGGGGAATATGCATTAAGATATTTTTAAATGTCTATCTTTTTATAAATGCTTTCTCTTAATGGAAATTGCTGTATACAGCAGTATACTCTTCTTCTTTGCTCTCTCTCCACCATCCCTTTCCCCAGTGTATTTACTATGAAAGAGTTTTGCCTTGGGCGATAGCCTGTACTGCAGTGGAGTATCACATACAGAAAACTTACCTAACATCAGACGAAAATGTAATAGGTGGGCGGAGATTGGGAATCTAGAGGTAAGCCTTTAAAAAGTTGTCTTAAAGATAATTCTTTTTAAACATTCCTCAGGCTTTTGCATAAAGATCGCAGAGGAGGCATTCCAGCATCTTATAGAAGCACTGGATTTATGCTCTGTAATAAATGTATCCATAGGGTGCTGTGTTGTTGTAATGATAGTGAATGATAGTAAAATTAGGAGAATTAATAATGACCCAGCTGGAATAATTTAGCACTGTGATAACTAAACTCTAACCTAATACTCAGTGTACTCGCAGAACTATTTACAAAGCACACTGAATGCGAGAGTCTGAGGGGAATCTTCTATAGAAAACAAAGTGAAACCCTAGTTGTAAACAAATGCCATAGCATGTCATTAAGAGGATTAAGTGGCTTGAAATTGATGTCTAAGGCATTTTGGTTGATTGTTGCTAAAAATACCACATGCTTGACAATTATCTTCTGTTTGCCATCCTCTCTTCTGCTAGTTGTCTGTCATGCAGTATTAGCCTTGTTTACCAGCACTGCCTTGTACTGGGTCTTTATCTGTGAGGTTTGCTACTTCATGCCAGACCTGATCTGGATTTTGCAGTCTGATGTGTTGGCACCAGTCGGTGCCAAACCATTAATACCTTAATAATAGTGAGGGAGAGGCCAGGTTCAGCAAACACTGGGCTGAAACCAAAACGGAACAGCGCAAGAGTTGTGGATTTAATTAAAATCAGTTTCTTCTATAGCTTTTTAAACAGAAGGCTTGGGTTTTAGTTTGAAATAAATTTTTTTCTAAGAAATGTATCTTACGTTAAAGTTTTAAAAAAATTTTTGAAATTTCAGTGAAGCATTGCACAAATGAGTTTTGTGTGGAATTTAACTCATAATAGCTTTCTGAGTAATATTTCTGAGACTTTGACTTTTGGTCTAATTATATGTGTATATATATATTTTTTTTTTTAAGTAACAAATTTTTAGAGGTAGAAAAATTTCCTCCTCTGTCCTGCTTAGTGATTCCTTGCTATTAACTCATTGGGCTGTGCTTTGTTGGGAGGAAGAAGCTGCAGATGTAATTTAGAGAAGTCAAACATTTCTGAGGCAAAGCTTTAGAAGTGGCATCATTGTATCTCAGAGAACGTTGCCACATAGATCGATTTCCGATCTGTTCAGGCTATCAGTAAAAGCCCACGGAGAAGTGTGTTGCACCAAACTCCTAGATATGTGATAATGCAAAGCAAGAGATATGGTTGCTTCCATGACTATTTAATGTGCATAAGTTTGTTTTAGCCCTGAGTACAATAGGCAGGACAAACTCTGCAATTCTGATTTAAATCCGAAAATTAATGGGGAGCCTTGCAGTGATGACAGCAGCCTTTTGGTCAGGTCTTACTAGAAAGGATGCGAAGTATATGCTCTTGCAAGAGGATGAAGAGAAACTCTGTGCAAGTGGCCGTGTGGAAACCTACACATGGAGACTGAGGGTAAGACAGCCTTCACCTGCATCGCTTCTGGCTTGTAGGTGCGGGTCTGCCTGCAGCAACCTGCCACGCAGCCCCACTGCTGTTTTGGATGTGTTTATGGAATAGCTCTAGTTTCAACCTGGTTTAATGTACTCACCTGGAATATCACCCCTTGTCATTTTGGGGGGCATTGAATTGAATTATCAAAAAACGTGTGTCTTCAACATCATAGGTTGGATTTAGGTGCTAACAAATTCTTCTGGCTCTTGCCAGTTCTGTGTCTTGTACCCCTACAGTGCTGTGTTATGCTGAGCTGTTTTTCTTTTGTATTTAGAGAAAATGGGCACTGAGAGATACTAGCATGTCTGCTCTGTTGGCATAAGGATCAATGTCCCGTATAATTTTAGAAATGGCAGATGTTGGATGGACTTGTGGTCCTGGCTCGGGTCTGTTTTATTGTGATGGGAGCTAACACATGGACAAAG
Source organism: Harpia harpyja (assembly GCF_026419915.1). Taxonomy (NCBI): domain Eukaryota; kingdom Metazoa; phylum Chordata; class Aves; order Accipitriformes; family Accipitridae; genus Harpia; species Harpia harpyja. Next base: position 8,868,202 of record NC_068959.1, read on the forward strand.
AAACCCTAGATTTTCAATTAGAAGGTTTGGGTTTGGTTTTTTTTCCCCCCCCTTTATCAGTTTTATAATGAAAAAATGTATGTCCTGAATCCAGCCTTTTGGGCAGTGTGAAATACTGATAGTTGAAGCCAGATGATTTTTCCCCAAGACAGAGGTTCACACGTTCCACATTGCTGGCTCTGCCACAGGGCTGCAGGCAGCAGCAGAGGAGTTGCAGGAAAAAATAAAGGGTAGCAAAGTTTTAAACTGTGATTCAATCCATTCCTTCTCACATAAGATGAGATGCCGAATCCACAGACCTACTGCCTCTCTTTCTTGGACACTTCTGTCCTTCTTTTGCAATACAATTACACCATGGTTGCAAGTTTTGATTGTAATCTAGACCTAATCATCCTGTTTTGAGGACACCTGCATAAATAAATACTGAACATACTAGTTCCAGTTTCTATTAGCGCTGTCTCAGGGTTGGCTCTCCTATTCAGTTTATCTTGTGCAATCTGCAGACCAATTATTAGTAGGCCTCAGTCAAAGAGGACTTTCACAGAAGCACAACAGCCGGCTGAACATGAGCCGGCAGCGTGCCCAGGTGGCCAAGGCGGCCAACAGCATCCTGGCCAGTACCAGAAACGGTGTGGCCAGCAGGAGCAGGGAGGTGATCGTCCCCCTGTACTGGGCACTGGTGAGGCCGCACCTCGAGTCCTGTGTTCAGTTTTGGGCCCCTCACTGCAGGAAAGACATGGAGGGGCTGGAGCGTGTCCAGAGAAGGGCAGCCAAGCTGGCGAGGGGCCTGGAGCACAAGTCTGATGAGGAGCGGCTGAGGGAGCTGGGGCTGTTCAGTCTGGAGGAGAGGAGGCCGCGGGGAGACCTGATCGCTCTCTACAACTACCTGAGAGGGGGTTGTGGCGAGGTGGGTGCTGGTCTCTTCTGTCAGGTGGGTGGAACTAGGACAAGAGGAAATGGCCTCAGGTTGCGGCAGGGGAGGTTTAGATTGGACATTAGGAAAAATTTCTTTGCCGAAAGGGTTGTCAAGCACTGGAACAGGCTGCCCAGGGAAGTGGTTGAGTCACCATCCCTGGACATATCTAACAGACGTGTAGATGTGGCGCTTAGGGACATGGTTTAGCGGTGGACTTGGCAGTGCTAGGTTAACGGTTGGACTTGATGATCTTGAAGGTCTTTTCCAACCTAAATGATTTTATGATTCTATATTTAAGCAACATAAGGAGGAAGAGAAGGTATCTGCTTTGTGCTGGAGTTGAAAGACATTGCCAAATGGAATTAGAATTTCTGTCTCGACAGCAATCAAAATTAGCCTTTCATCATACATTAAGGTAACACTCAAATTGTTCTGTAAGCATCAGTAGCTTAATTGTATTATTTTGAGGATGCATGCATAAATAAATATTGAATATATTAGTTATCTTGCATATGGAAATGAAGCTAAAATATTAGCGAGGATGGAGACTCCTCACTACTGGTATTGTTTCTTAACAGCCCTGTTATTCTGGCTGTGAGCTGGATTATTTTGAGCTACTGTGTTTCCCTTTTTGGTTGATTTAACCCAATGTAGTCCTGCATTCAGTAAGCATTTAAATGAGCAGGCGAGATGCAATCTTCGTAAATTATTACAGACCAGTGCAAGTCCATCACACGGCATAACGGATTTTGGGTACAGAACAGTAAAGGACCTTGCTCTGAGCCACAACTGGTGTCTGTATCAAGGAAAAAAAATAAAATCTTTTGAAAATACTATATGTAACAGACCATAACTGAAAGAAATGTGCTTGTATATCAGAGCAATCCATTAAACACACGCAACCTGCTGAGAGATACAGCAGTATCATTCCTGTATAAATCAGTTCATAAACTCATTTTAAATTTTTTGGCAGACTTATGAAGCCAATTAGCTTGGTAATAAATATTCAGCTTTAATGGGCAAGTAAATAATTAATGTTATTGCCTTTGTAAATTTAGCTTTTCAGTTATAAATTAACATAATTAAAAGAGTAATGTTTCAGTACGCATTTTACCAGCCAAATCTAAATCAAGCAATTAAACTGTAGGTTTTCCACATCAAATGAGTTGAGTTTATAATGATACAAACTGTAGGCATAAATTTGTTTTTCATGGTCAGATTCATTACAAAAACATGAAGGAAAATATTCTGCAGTAGATGTAATCAAGTATATTATTTGAAGAACCATTAATATATACTTTAACTACTTTTTGTTGTCCTTTCACAGCAAAATAGAAAAGGGAAAGCATACTTCCCATCAATCTCTGGCACTGGGATAATTGCCTGCGTGTAATTGTAATGGCCACTGTAAAATGGTTATCGCTGGATAGTGGTTGTCACATCCCTTTGTTGGATTGCTTGCAAAAACACAATGCACGGTATGGATCTGAAAAAGATAAAAATTGCTCTGTAGTCATTAACTTAAAAAACAGTAGGCTGACTTACACCAGCTGAGAATTTGATCATACTTTTTTCCTCCCTCTGCTTATTGCTTCATATTTTCTGTGATGTGCATGTGCCATCTTCCTATGCCATTCTTCAAGCTTAGTGAGCAATCAGAGCAGTAATGCTTTTCTTGAGAAGAACGGATGAGTTAGTAGGAATATGTAACTATTTCTACTCTGAATGCAGGTCAGAGCTGGCAAAATTCAGCCCTTTCAGTAGCTGTTCCAGAAGAGCAGAGCATGTGGCTGTGACTTCAGGTTGGCTCAGGAGTTCAGGAGATTGCATCAAGATTTCTGAAGTTGCTAGTGAGAGGCAGTTAAGGGGCATCTGAAACCACGTGGCTTCCGAAACTTAGAAGCTTCAGGGACATCAGACTGTATGAACTTAGGCCTTTCTGATTTTTTATTTATTGGGAATTTCACCAGGCATTTCAATTTCTTTGAATGGTGTCAGTTTGTGACTTTTAAAATACTTTTCATTAGAAACAGAAAGAACCCAGAAGCAGTGACTCTAACATGCACATATAGACACACACATGCTCACACACTCATGAAAACTTGAAGTCTGAAAATTTGTCTTGAGTCAAAGAAGTGCCAAAAGGCCCCACTGAAAACCCAGAGCTATAGACATTTCTAGACTTGCAGCCTTCACAGATTATAATCTATCATGGGTTGAGAAGTCTATAGCTCTTCAAAACGTTTCTAAGAGCAGCTTTTTGCAAACTGCCAAAGGTTTGCAGATTTGTAATGAGAAGAGTTTCTTGATACACAGGCTTGCCCACATCCAAACCTGTTCATTGACATTTCTACAAGCTGTGATTTCATAGTCATTTTGTGTCCCAGAACCCAGTGGGCAAATTTATCACTGGCAAAAGCCCACTGAAGTCAATGCAGTTACACCAGAGATAAATTCAGGTCAATGAACTTTATTTTAGTGGTGTTCAAAATGTTTGCAGTGCCATGCAGATAGATAGCTGTAGGCTTTTTTGCAGTATCCAATTGTTTAAGGGTGAGCAGACTGAAAAAAATTTACCCTTGAGATGAATTTGTGCTAATTGACTTAAAATACATGCAGAACTGCAGTACAGTTTTGACAATATTATTATTTGGGGTTTTAGAAGGACTTTAGAAAGAGGCAAAGCACACTAAACTCTCATGCATGATTTCTGTGGGATAATATTTCCAAGGAGATTTTAATTGAACACAATTACTTGCTGGCATGATGAACTATGGGTGGGAGAGAGTTTGGGGATCCAACCACCTGATGGCACAGCCAGTTATCTTGTAAGCACTGTTAATTCGATATGTAAATGTTCATCTGTAGAAGTAAAAAATTTTTATCAGTGATAAGGCCAATTTCTGTCTCAAGTGCTCCCCTGTTATGAATAGTTTTCATCTGTATTTCATTATTATACTTTGGTCATGTCTAGATTTAGATGAGGTTCAGGTGCATTGTATGATTTCTTTGCAGACGGTGGCTAAATGAGTCTCTTCATCTCATGCCAAGCTCTGCCTGGACTTAGTGATGTATTTGTGGCTGGGGTCTACTAATCATGGACCTCAAATGGAGTCAGCAGTCTTGAGCTATGTCTGAAGAGAATTCAGCCTATTTCATAACAAAGTTATTCTAAATTCCCTTACATTTGATAGTCTACTTTTAGCTGCTTTGGTTTTCAGCACAATCGAAAGATTGCTCTGAGACTACTGAGCACCTAATGAGATTGAAGGTAGTTCAGATACTTGCTGTTCAGGCTGGCTCTGCCGTGCAGCCTGCCGAGTGCTATATTTCTGCTCCATTCGTTAGGATTTACAGTGCGCCGAGGAAGCCAGCCTTTACCGACTGAAACACTGTGACACTGCCTTATTTTATGGGTGAACGAGAGTATTTCAGATAGTTTTGTGACTTGTTAGAAAAGTCCATCTAACCTTCTCTCTCTGAGAGCAGACAGCAGGAGGTGTTTACATGGGTGAACTCAAGATCGTTCTCACGTGGAGTCTGAGGCACGGATGCCTTGTGCGTCCATGTTGGATTGCTTATTGCTTTGCACTCGTTATTCAAGGTTTTCTGTAGTTCAGTGTGTAAGACTAGATGGCCCGGTCCAGAAAGCATAGACTGGAGCAGTACGCGCACTTGGAAAGGGGAGAAGTCATTAAGGGATTCTTGATTTGCAATTGCAAATGTGTTGGTGGCTGTATACCAAAAGGCTAACTTCTGGGGCTTTCATGTGCTCCTGTTTCTTTATGGTCCTTTTAAACTTGCATGAACTCTCTCCAAACTCCTGACACTTCTCCTGGAAAGCTCCGACATCCTCCTGCAGCCCCAGGTCTCCTCTGGCCTCTTCTTGGCTCTCCAGTGCACTCACCCAGCCCTTACAGTCCTCGTAAGCTGATGCAGGCATCCGTTCACCCTCGCCTCCTCCCCGATGCTCTGCCAGCCCTCTGCATGCCCTCTTCTGTATCCTCCCGGCTCTGTTGTTTTTGTACCAGTGGCTGAAATTAAACCACTTAAAAGCCTGGTAAATCTCTAGAGCCTTTATGCTGGTTTCCAGCTCAAGTTGAATTTATTATTCTTCAAATATACGATCCACATAGGAAAAGCTACATTTCAGAAGTTAGGTTGGTGTTTTTCAAGTGTCAGTGAATTTGATGTACTTTTCAGTCTAATGTATCAAATCTGTGCACTGAGTGAGGCTGCCTTTGTGTGTCATTTATGGACTTGGTTGACTCTTACCTTTCCCCTGGCTTGTAACAGTATAAAACTACAGCAACAGGTGGGAATTCCAGAGTGACAGCACATTGTATACAACTAATTTATATGACAAAACTTTTCAAAGTTTGAAAAGTGACTAAACCCAATTGTTTTTCCTAATATAACTAAATTTGGCTTAAAGCATCAAAGGAGAATCACATTTTAGACTCTCAGGAAATGCATCAGAGTTTGATGCTATGTGTGGCTTTTAAAATCAAAACATTGAGAATAATAATCTGAATTTATAATGAAAAAACCCTGCTCGGATTCTGGCTTGACAACTGACTGACAGCAGTGTGTCCTCCAGGTGCCACAGAATTCAATATACTTGTATTTTCTCTAACATTTGGTATACCAGCTTATCCCAATATGTTCCACAGAGATAAACAATAAAGTAACAGAGTTAAATAAAAAACTTTAGAGATAAGCAACTTCAGCAAAGGACGAAAGGTTTGCTTAGCAATGACATTTAACAGTAGATGGAGATATGCATTTACTTATTCATTTTCTAACAGAAAACAGGTTAGAAATGGCAGTAACACAAAGCAGAGTATCTCTGAAGAGTGACACATTAGGGCAGCAAAAATAATTGTTTCTTGTGACCAGTCTTAATGCAGGCCAGTAATGAATCTCACCAATTCCAGTGAGAGCAGAGTGAGGCCAGTGCCAGAACTGTTGGGAAATTTCATCTGAAGTATTAAAAAGAGAGAGTCCCTGAACAAAAATAAAATAAATAAATTTTAAAAAAGGGGGGGGGGCAAAAGGAAGGTGAAAACGTGTCTGAAGGAGATACAGAGAAGTCAGTTTTGGATGGCAAAATACAAATGCACTGAGTTCAAACGAGATTAAAGTTAATAGCGGTCAAGATAATACCTTTGATACAGAGAAAGAGAAGTACAGTATGTTTATAAAAAGCTTATGCTTTCATGTCCTCATCCTGTAATATGATCCACTTATGCGCTATCAGCTGTGGTAAAGACATCCAAATATATTTGAACCTCCTAGTAATAAACAGCATTCTTCATCCTGGAATGTACCTGAATTACGGAATATAGAAAATATATCCCAGAAGACTCTCAGTGCACTAAATTTGGGCGCATAGAAGTTTATCTTGAAATGGATCCAAAAATAATGTTTTTCCCCAGTTAACATAATTTATTCTACATTGTTGCATATATTGACAAATTTTGTTTCCCTTGAGTCAGTTGGGGTTTTCGCAGCACATCCCACCTCGGTGATGCTGTGGTTGTAGAGTGGAGCCCTCACCCTTGTAACACCCTGGCAGAGGTGTGTGGTTGTGTGAGCCACAGGAGGAGAGGGGTGGCTGGAAAGGAGAAAATCTGTCCCAATTTTTGCAAAAAGTCTGTCCCTGGATCAGTGAAAAAGGGGATAAAGAAAGAGGATAAGGGAAAAGAAAGACGCTGACTTTGCCTTACGAATGAATTAAGGACTCTGCCATCCTAAATTTGGAAATGAAGCCTTTAAGCAAGCTGGGAAACAAGTTAATGCTGGTACAATGCACTTTGGGCTGGAGAAACATGCTTCAAATTTGCTATGAATAGTCCTGATGGAGCTGGTTACACCACACTCAACATGGAAGTAAGGCTTGCAGTTTAACTGTGATACTAAGATGAGTGACATGATTGTTCTTTAGTTAAATTCCCGTTTTAAGTTAGAGTAAGAGGAAATCCAGTTAGATATTGTCATATCAGCAAAGGTTGTATCACACAGCTGCCTCTGATATAAACCTGTCAGCTCTTGTTTAGAAGAAGAACTGGGGTTATTTCATTACTCAATTATTTTGAAGATCTCACCAGTTAAGTGCAAGCTGTTTGATACTCATTCTCTCCTAAATCCAGAAAGTCAGTTAAGCATTGTTTTCTTTTCCACAAATGTGCCTCCAACCCTTTGAAAGCATTATTTGACAAGGACATATGCATTGCTATAACTTTATCACTGCTTTCAATTGAACTGACAGAAGAAACAATAATCTCATGAAAGAGCTTCAGCACAAGGGCAGATGTAAACGTCTGAATCTAAGGAGCCCAAGAGATCTTATTTTATAGTGTAACCAGACTGTAGGAGGAGGAGGAGTAATAATAATAAAAAAACTTAATAGTATAATGCAGTGTTAGCAGCTAGACAGTTAGACAGTAGCCTGCACCTTAATGCTTTTGAACTTAAGAAGCAGCCTTCGTTAATGTAAGCTCCTTTCTTCAGCAGACATGTTTTATTTCAGATTGGAAGTATTTCCACTGCATTTCTTGGATTTCATTTTCATAAATTATTTACTCATATGCAACAGCAGCAAGACTTGTGCAGTGTCTTAGCATCCTCTAACCCAGCAAGATATTAATCATGCTTTTGAACCTTGTAATGTAACATTAATACTATTATGATGGGAATAGTTCATACAACAAGCATGGTTAACCACTGCTCTTATTTCCTTTTTCCTAGGTACCCTTAGTTTGCACTTGCATGACAAAAACCAGTGCTGATCTTCAGCAACATCATGGTATTCCATTATATTCACCTCAGTGGATGTATTCTTCATTTTATTATTGCCTGCATTCTTTAATTGAGTTAATTTCCCGAGGAACTCCATCACACCACTAACCTCCACCAAATTTCCTAATCATGGATGTTATCACTTGAATTGCAGTTCTGCTATTTTACTATTTGTTTTGTTGGCAGGGAAGGAAAAAAAAGCCTCAAAACAGCTGAGTGCCAGTAGTGCTGGCGACTTCTGTTTTATTTATGTTTTGTACTGAGACATTGTGAATGATAAAGTATGTCTGGGATACGGCTGTGGGCAGTGCTCTAAGTGTTATAGTTGGAAAGGTGCCAAAGTTGCCTTGCTACCAATTTTTTACCATTAGCCTTCTGGAAGGAGGGATTCAAAGCCTCATTTTATTCCCTTCTTCACCAGTGTCACCTTTACACTAAATTAATGTGAGATCTTTACCAGAGATGGAGCTGACAGGATGAGCTGTTGATCCTACAGCTTCCTTGACGCGGCAGGAGCAGAGGAACAAATCCTATAAAATGTAGAAGACGGCTTCTCTTGGGACTTGAGCTGTGAGGAGTCAGGAGCATCCTTTGAGATAACTGAATACCCTTGCTTTCGGCCGAAGCCAGTGAGGTGGGATTGCATTAAGCCATGCTGTCCTGAAGCTCAGTAGAAAACAGTGAGCTCGATCCTGAGGATATGGCAAAATGCAGCAGTTGTTGCCTGCTCAGCTGTATGGGGACTAATGTCCAAGGCTGTAATTAGAAGTTATACCTGCTAATGAATTGGTATAATCCCCTGCTGTGTTCAGAGTCTGCTGTGGGATCTTTTTCCCTGCACTTACAGAGGAGGTTGACCTTGTTAAATACTTAGCAATAAAAATGTGTTTTCCCTTGCCTGTTTCGCAGCCTTTCTTCTGGCTCTACCAGTAGAGCTCGTCTGATTTAGTCAACCATGTGTACCCAAGTTTAGTTATAGGGAATGAGGGAAGTTACGAGACTATATATGAACATGTTACTTATATCTGAGTGTGTTGTACATGTCTGCATGGATGCACACACACACACGGAGTTTTGATTTCTTAATGGTGACACTAGCAGTAAAAAAAAAAAAAAGAAATTTAATATTTAAGCAAGGAGATATGGTTTCAGTTATTTTTAAGTCACCAGAATCTTTAAATATTTCATCTTTTCTATGCCCAACTAATTTCTTCAATTGCAGTTAGGTAGATTGTAACTAATTTTTGATGAGACAAACTAATAACTAATTTGAGTATCTACTGTACTGTAGTATTTGCTTTCAAGTATGTCGTTCAGCTTCTAGATACCTCTTTTTGCCCTATCTAAAGTTGCAAATGCTCACCAATATTGTCATATCTAGCCACAAGGCCCAAGCTGCACCTTAAGCTGTATGACACCCAAATATAAGGATGACCATGCTGGGTCGGATAAGGGTCCAGCCGGCTCCTGTCCTCACCCTGATGGTGATCAATAGCTGATGCCTAAAGAAAAGTATGAGAACAGGGCAAAGGGATAGCAAGGCTTCCTGTGAGTCTCCTAGCCTTCATTGATTTGTGGTCTGGGAACATCTCAAGATAGAAGTGGTGTCTTCAAATTTGATATTTGATCTGATTTGTTGCGTCTAATGTGTATAGTTATTTTGTATAATTAATGCTTTCTGTCCGTAAAGGACTGAGACTCCTCTAAGGGAAATACTCTCTTTTTACTGGAAAAATGTCTTGTCTGCCTTTTCTGATTAATGAGCACATCTATATGCCTGCTTTTGTGACTCGGAAGACTGATCTGATACCACTTAATTAGGTTAACTTAGGAATGTTCCTGAACATTCAGTCCAGGGCTCCAGAAACTGAATGTAAAAATCTGAAGTTGTGGGACAGTGAAAGTAGTTTGTAGTTTGTTGGCAGTTACCTCCACACTTCTGATCAAAGAAGAATGGGGGGAGCACAAAATTTTAGAACCAAAACTAACTGAAATTGTGGGATTTCTAGTACATGGGGCATTTCTGTAAGTTCAGACTTGGTTTTGTTTCAGATAGTAGCAGTGCCAGTTCCTACAGCAGCTGCAGACTGAAACGAATGGGTTTTTTATTAGGGATGCTGGTGTCTATCTCACTCTGCAGCTGTGGAATGGTCCTGGGGCTCTGGCCTTGGGCAGTGGCTCCAGCAGACCACCATCAGCCCGGGCTTTTCCAGCCCTCAAGGCGGCTGCTCACTAGAGCTGCCCAAAGTCAAGGAGGTCCGAGGAGCATCTCAGGAACTGTGTGATGGGCTCTCCAGGTTCCTTTACTCTGAGAGGGAAACCAGTTGCCTGCTAGGACACTGACCGCTAAGTCAGTAGTGGCTTACTGAATGGGAAGGCATTTTTCTGCAAAATCATGCAGGTTTGGGAAACAGGACTGGCATACGTTCTTTGTTTTTTTTTCTTTTTTCCCCTGGAAGGTTCTGAGCCAGCATAAATTATATCTCATGTTTCCTTGCATTATTTTTTAGTAGCCTTTTACCTTACTATATAGCTGACTAGGAATGGTTCCTGGCCTGCCTCCCTCACTCTGTATTTGTGTGATGCATGTCATCAGAGTGTGGAGGAAGCATGTTGCATTCAAGCTGGAGCATCTGCTGCTTGTGGGGATCCTGGCCACAGATTTCATTTTGTTATGTTGCACTCTCGTGTATCAGAGAGGTGGGAATGGTGCACAGTCATTGCAGATGGCACCAAGCTGAGTGGTGCGGTTGACACACCTGAGGGATGGGATGCCATCCAGAGGGACCTGGACAAGCTCGAGAAGAGGGCCCGTGTGAACCTCATGAGGTTCAACAAGGCCAAGTGCAAGGTCCAGCACATGGGTCGGGGCAACCCCCAGTATCAATACAGGCTGGGGGATGAAGGGATTGAGAGCAGCCCTGCAGAGAAGGACTTGGGGGTACTGGTGGATGAAAAGCTGGACATGAGCTGGCAATGTGCGCTCGCAGCCCAGAAAGTCAACTGTATCCTGGGCTGAATCAAGAGAAGCATGGCCAGCAGGGCGAGGGAGGTGATTCTGCCCCTCTGCTCCGCTCTCGTGAGACCCCACCTGCAGTTCTGCATCCAGCTCTGGGGTCCTCAGCACAGGACAGACATGGACCTGTTGGAGCGAGTCCAGAGGAGGGCCACAAAAATGATCAGAGGGCTGGAGCACCTCTCCTGTGAAGAACGGCTGGGAGAGTTGGGGTTGTTCAGCCTGGAGAAGAGAAGGCTCTGGGGAGACCTTATTGCAGCCTTTCAGTACTTAAAGGGGGCCTATAAGAAAGATGGGGACAAACTTTTTAGCAGGGCCTGTAGCGACAGGACAAGGGGTAATGGTTTTAACTTAAAAGAGGGTAGATTTAGACTAACTATAAGGAAGAAATTTTTCATGATGGGGGTGGTGAAACACTGGAACAGGTTGCCCAGAAAGATAGCAGATGCCCCATCCTTGGCAACATTTAAGGCCAGGTTGGACGGGGCACTGAGCAACCTGATCTAGTTGAAGATGTCCCTGCTCATGGCAGGGGCATTGGACTAGATGACCTTTAAAGGTCCTTTCCAGCCCAAACTATCCTGTGATTCCATGATTCCATTTTGTCGTGACCAAAGTTGTTTTCCCCTCCATGTCCACACCTCCTGTTACTTCCCATCCTCCCACATTACTGCATGTTTGCAGTACTCTGCCTTTTCAGTCTGCATCAGGCAACTGCTTGGCAGCAACATTTTCCAGCTCACTTCTGCTGTGCTCTCATTACTGTAATGGTAGTACTTGCGAGTGAGGGAAGCTTTTTTTTTTTTGTCTTTGACAAGAGCTAGAAGTGCATGCTTCTGCCTGTACTGTAATTTATGATCCACCCAGCAGTGCAGGAATTCAGATGGGACAGAAACTCTATGCGCATGCATAGCAGCATAGTAAGGCAACGTGCCAACTTCTTACCAAAGAGATTTGCTTCTGATGAGCATTGGCAGGCTGTACTAAACAGAGCTTTCAAAACCACATCTTTTCCAACCTGAGACCAGGCTCCTGCACTTAGCTTGCAGTGATGATCTAGTCCTATTATTGTTAATTCTACTTCTCAACTCAGCTGATGCTATAGTTAATGCACAAAAATGTAGCACTGATTTTCTTTGTGACAATTTTGCGTTACAATTTACAAGCAGAAATTAAAAAGTACTCGTAACTGTGGTCTCCAGAGATAGAAATCCCTTAAAAGCAGTAGAATTAGGTCTTGCTGCTACCTGCAGATCAAACTACTGCAACATCATCCATTTCTATACCCATAAGTCATTCAGCAGCCATTTCGGTTGGCAGTCTGATTTTTTGTGGTTAGCCTGGAAGAGGACAGGAACTGTGAAGGTCCACTTTTGTCCTTCATGTCTGAATTCCAGAGAGGCAGAAGGTCTGAAAATGTGTACCAAGAAATGCAGGGCTGGGCTCTGGCACCCTGACTGCTGTTGTGGGTATCTCACAAGATTGTCCGCTTGTAGAGCCTTTAGGTGTGGTATGTAACATAAACCACATATACAAGGTCCAGTGAAGTAATTAGTGCTAAATGAAGTGAATATATTTTGGTAAAAATTATATATATATATATATATATATATATATATATATAAAAAAAGGCAGTATGATGCTAACTTTCAGTATGGACAGTTTTACATGCTGATTAGTGAAATCTTCCTTCTTGCAAGCCGAGAAGCTAATGGGTTTTCCAGATAGCTGTAACCTGTTCATGGGGTTATGATTTTTTGTGAAGATGTAATGGGATTTTGTGGTATTTCGAGCTGCCACAGGCTTTCTCCTGTGTAGGACACCTCTAAGGAATAAATATGTCTGTATATCTTTTTTTTTTCTTTTTCTCTTTTTGCATTTCTAGGCAAAGTTAGAGTATGTTCATGGCTGCTCTGTTGAGCTAATGCTAGAAAAGTATCTCTGAGCCCAGTTTAAGGACACAAACCACCTAGCGTGTATGCATGCAACCTAGGGAGTTTGGATCCTGCTCTTTGCTCAGTCCTCGCCTGCGGTGTGCTGCTCTGCCTGGTTTTGCTTCGCCAGGCTGTGTTGTCTGGGTGGGGGAAGGATGGTCCTTTGAGTGTTTCCCCATATGCCAGGGATTAGGGATGATTAATGCAATGACAGTGATGAACATTTGAATTTCTCGGTCCTTCTTTAAGGTTTTTGGTTGCTGGCAGTGTTGCTGCCAGGTGGTTGTCTCCATCACTGTCTTCTTACCTGGGTGTCTGCAGTGAGGCCCCCATGTCCGTGTTCAGTGCCAGGGTCCAACCTCCTGGAAACATTGAGCACATCTAGCAGTGATAGCGAGGTAGAAAACATGGTGATGCTGAGCCCCTACCCTCCCAGAAAAGCTCGAGCCATTTACCTGTCTCTGACAATTGCTTTGGAGGCTGAACTTTGGAAATCCGTATGCTGCACCTTGGGCTGAGAGTCGCTGCTTCCCATAAGCTGTGAGGTCCTAATGTGATTGCTTGTTTAGGAGCTTTGAATTCCTTGAGCAAGAGCCATTTTAACAGTACAAAGTATTAAGACTGAGGTGATATCTCTGCTTTTAATATGAAAGTCCTGTTATTCTGCAGAAATGCCATAATGAATTAATATATTCCCTATTGAGAAGTGTATTACTTATTTTCTTATTATAATATTGGACTGGAATAAAAAGCAGCTGGGCTGGCATTTGTTTCCTGGTGTAGGAACACTATTAAAGTACTGTAAAGCAAGAATAGCTTTGCACCACAGTTCTTGAATTCAGAGATTGCCCTCCAAAGGTGCCACGCATGATGGATTGTCACAGACTCTTTGTCCTGCCTTGACATTTCATTCCTATCTGATGTTGTCTTATGTTCTGCTCTGAATCTGCCAAACAAGTGATCCTAGAATTTAATGCCCCACCTTCTTCTCTTTCCGTTTTCTGAACAGCATCTTTTGCAGCTGAGGCTCTGAAATACTGGAGGACACTGCATCTTCCTCAGGGACACGGACAAGGGAGAGCTGGAGCCTCTGGGGAGCTCAGAAAGGAATTGCAGTTGGTGGTCGCCTGAGGAGCTTACCTTCATACCAATGTTGCTCTGAAACGAGTTGTGTCCAACATTCAGGTTTGGTAAGGTATGTTATTTTCCCTCTGCTCTTGTCTTTTTGCTCTTTTCTGAATATCTACGTATGGGGGAAAATAGAAAATTAGCAGCCTTTGTGTTTATTGCTCTATATGTGCCATGCTCATACTGCCTACATAAATAACCTTTGCTCTCCCTGAATTTGGAGAACGTTCATCAAGAGTAAAGCATTTTTGAAGTCTTGGGCTTGAGGGGGTACGTGTTTATGTCAAGTGCTTTATTGAACAAAATGCTTGCTGATGGTTGTGTTTTGCTGTTGGTGATGGATACTTGGTGATAGGCATCCACATTTTGAAATCCCACTTGTTGTGTTTCACTAATGTCTGCAGTTCAGAGGGTCAGAGATTAAAAAAAAAAAAATGATGCTGAAGTAGCCCATTTGTAATACAGCCCTGTACTTTCCTTTGTGCTTTGTATATTCTTGTTGTTTGCCAAGGACAGAACAATACCAATTTCTTGCATAATCATATGTGCCCCCTTTGTTGTGTAGCACTTAAAATTTTTGCATGTGTGGACGTTCTCATATACACACAAACATTGCCTTGGTTATGCTGTAACTGTAGCAAGGCAATATGCAACTATCTTTTAATGAGAAATTGAGGGCCAGAACTTAAGGAATGTATTGTGGACAAAGCTTGTGCTATAGAAGAATTTAGAGTAATATAGCCTCTGATTCTACAGCTTCTTTTATCTAGGCCAAGTTATTTCTGTGAAGGCAAAGTTTGCTGATAAAAAACCCTCAAATTTAAAGTGTTGGTTCCCAGATCTCAGTAGAATGGTATCAGATAATGCTACCCTTTTTCATTTAACATGTGGGTATTGACTACTCTTATATGACTGAACCAGCGGTATAGTCTTGTTGAGAAAAGTACAGAAGCAATATAACACCTGCACTTGCTGTTAGGTGGGGGGAGAAATCAAGACTTTTAAGTCTCTAAGAAAACATGAGGCATACAGGTGAGTGTGCGTTCATTCTCCTGCTTTTGATCTGGTTGCACCAGTAATGTTACCTCTGGAAATTGTAGGCTCAAACTCTCATGCTTCAGCAGAGCTCTATCTCCAGCGATTGCAGAAAAAAGTTGATGGGAATAGCTTAAATTAGGTACTTAACTTTTAAATGTTGAGGGTCGAGAAAGAGCTGTTCCAGCCACATCATATGCTATTAATTTGTACAGGTATTTCAAGAAAACAACACTGTTGTCAGGGAGGAGAGGTTCCCATCATTAAAACCACTGCACTGCTTGCTCTGTTTGTCTGTCTGCTCGGGTGGCACCTGGTTTCTAGAAGAGGAGGTTGTTAAATATTGCTCATGCTTTTGTTACCATCTCCACTTTTGTTTATTTCCAAGCTGCTGCTCTTGTGATTATAATACCTGAAGGGGAAGGCTGTAGGAGAGGTATTTCATAATCAAGAGGGCTTCTTGACTTTTGCAGAGAAATATTTTGT
Source organism: Harpia harpyja (assembly GCF_026419915.1). Classification (NCBI taxonomy): domain Eukaryota; kingdom Metazoa; phylum Chordata; class Aves; order Accipitriformes; family Accipitridae; genus Harpia; species Harpia harpyja. The sequence continues at coordinate 8,883,518 of NC_068959.1, forward strand.
GCTACTATAATGTAGAAATCACAGCAGTTTGTTTATTCCCTGTTTCTGTGTGAGATTTGTAGGTGAAAGCGTAAATCTTTCTTGCAATGAGCACGTGTGTTTTGCTGGGTATGCAGGGTGCCCCAGGGCATGCAAGGATCTGCACCAGAGCAATTGGTTGCTGGTGTGACCGTGGTGCTGACCCTTGGGCAGGATGGTGGTGAGATGAGCTCCCCACATCCCTCCCACCTGAGTCGGTCCACCTCTCAGTCTAAGGTTCACATCTCAGACTGCAGCATGAGTAGTACTCCAATGCAGAGGTTGTGCAGGACTTTGCAGAACCTCACAGTTTCAGAGGACAAAGAGCATTTACCATCCAATTGATTTCTGCAAAGCTATTATTCAGGCATTAAACTCTAGGTTGGACTTTGGTCATATTTTTGCCTTTTACTTTGTGACCATCCAATCTCAAAACTTGATTCTTGTTTAAGGAAAGCTCACATTTATGGAAACTTGATCTTGAAGAAGAGTATTGCTGATTGAGAAGATTGTGCTAAAGTTTAAAGAGTTGGCAACACTGCTGTTGTTCATTCAAGTAGCTGAGACCCTTTTTAGTCCTTTCTCTTCATCTTGGGGGCTCACGCGAACTTACCAGAATAATTGAGTACCATCAACTTTATCTGTTCCTATGAGACCCTTGTAAGACAGAAATGCTACTTATCCCCATTTTACAGATGGTAAATAAGGAACAGTCACTTCTAGGTCACTGTTAAGTGGTAAATGTCTGTCCCTGATTTGCATGCAATCACAAGTGCAAAAGGTGCATCGAATAGAGCCTTGGTTGAGCAGCTGAGTCTATAGGGCAAAGCATCAGATTTGGATGTGGATCTGTTTGAGGTCACTGCTCTGATCTAAGCCAGTTTCTTCCATGTGTCCTGCCCTCACAAGTAGAGGAGTTTTTAATTAAGTGATTACAGTAGGACCAGATGACATCAGGACCCACATTTGCTCCATATCTCTGCTGGAAATGGCAACATATGTCCAAATAATGCTAGCTGAACTCATTCATCTTTGCAGCAGAATGTTGTTTGTGCGTGCGAGACAAGCAGATTCCCTTTTAGCAGCATTTATGCAATTGTGGTGATGGTAATCTTATTGTGTAAGGAATATTTTAAATGGATCTCTAGATAACATGCAGAGTAATATTTTTTTCTTAAATTGCTCATTTTTTAGATTAGTAGAATCCGGTTAGTAAAATGCTCTGTTCTGCTGAAAAAGCAAATTTAATAAATATGTAAGAAAAATTTTAAGTAGCCATTAAACATAGTTAATAAATTTTATCTTGCAAGTAGAATTGGAAAATACCCTGTTCATTTAATGTGTTTTATGAGTCTCGTAGCAATTAATTGTCTTCATTACATGGATATAAATCCTCAATGTAATTCACCTTTTTCAGATGAATTGCTTTGGAAGTTTTCCCTTTGCTTTGTTTAGCCCGTAATATTATTTCTCTTTAGCCCGTAATATTATTTCTCTTTAGCCCGTAATATTATTTCTCTTTTTTAAAAGTTGAATCTCAACATCACATTTTTTACCATTCCCAAAAGTTCTGTAAATCAGCTCAAGTTAACAAAATCTCTTTGTGTAACAGGACAGCACAGCAGTGTTGCAGCTGTGATGGTCTGATACAGGTGAAGCAGAGAGCTTGCATATTCAAGCTGTGCTTGACCTATAGCAGAGCAGTGGGCAGATGTCCTTTTCTCACTCCCTGTATTGTGTGGTCTGATAAAAAGTTATTATTTCTCTCTTCAAATCTGTCTTACTTCTTATGTGATTTCATTTATTAAACCAGAAACAAAAACTGATTTTATGTGCCTGTGGGTTTGGATGTCAAAGTAAGACCTTAATGCAACTTTCTTATGACTTGATGAGGGTTGCAGGTCTACTGGCTGTGTCTGAAAATGTGTCAATAAAATCATCCTCCTATGTTACTGAAGGAAAAGTTCAGTTGGAGCGTCACGGGATGTCTGGTTGAATTCCCAAAGTTAAATTCAAAGCTTTATTTTGAATAAAGTCTTTATTCTTCTTGACTGATTTTGCACACCAAATAGGTAAACAGGATGGCATGCAGGATCACTTTTTACGTATGTTTTTTATCAGTGAGCACACTGAGTTTGTTTGTATGAGTAACACTTATGCAAATGTTTTGTAGTATTTCTCTGAACTGTTTTGCCAGGGTGAGGAAATAAAATGGCTATTATGTTTGCATGTTTTGTTGCAAGATCAGCAGACTGGCTGTTAACATATCAATTTCCTTGATGACACCACTTCTGCAACCCTATTCACTCAACTTCTCCTGACAGGGCTTTTACTGAATCCATCAACCTGACACATATCAAAGCACAATTTCTGATAACAAATATCTTGGTGTAAAATGAATTAAAAAGCTGATATCAGCATCAGAACTGAGTTGAATTTCTGAAAGTAAGTAAGAAACTCCAAAACTAACATGAGATTCTTAAGATATCAATCACAGAACAGTAATACAATAGTCCTTTACCTGTACTCTTGAAGTACTGAGAATTCAATGGGTCTGCCCAAAGTCATACAAATGGGCTTGTTCCTGGGCTGTCAGCCTGTGGCTCTGCCTTCTGGACTCTGATGTTTGCAGTGTTGCTTCAGAGAGCATGGTGACATAGTGGTTTGTTGTCTTCTGGAGACCTTTCTCCTGTGAGGACCAATGACCTCCCTGTAAATACTTTGCCCTCTGGTCTTTGAGAGATTTGGAGACTGAGGAGTGGAAAACGCTAATTCTGAATGGAGTACACCTTCTTTTTCTCGGAAGATGAAGCAGTTTGGAGCCCCTTGTCCACTGCAGAGCTGGTGCTTGGCAGCCCCTGGGCCATGTCTTGGCCAGAGCGCAACTGGGGTGGAAAAGGGCGTGTGTTTCTTTGGGCTGCAGATGTTTTGAAATTACGTGACTCAAAACCTTCTTCTGAGACCACGTTTCCATATCTGCTTGCAGCCTTCTCCTATCTGTCTCGCTCTCCCCATCCTGCTTTTCTGTCCCCTTCATTTTTGCATCTCAGATGATAAGCAGCTTCAGGCAGGGCTGCCTTTGCACTGGTACTGCTCTCATTGTGCCCAGGCTCGCTTACCTCTTATTTTCGACTGGCACACACTATAAAGTATTAGCTAATAATAATCATGCTTTTTGCTCTGTGGCATGTCTACTCTTTGGATGAGTATCCACTGGCAGTTTGCAGCCTAGCAAAGAGGAAGAGGAGGGCGGCCAACAGTTCATGTGGAAAATTAATTATGAACTGCCATCCTCCTGCCATGTAGTTAAGGCTGTTCTGCTTTCCAAGCTTTACATCCAGCCTCGCAGAAAAAAGGAGGAGAATACTGCATTTCCTTCCTCGAATAGTGGGAGTGTTGCCAGAACAAAGCTTAGTGGAGAATGTCACGTGGGACTGATCACTCAGGATGCTCTAGAGCCTTTACTGCTCTGCCTGCAGCTGTGACACCACCCAGATAGTAATTTTTACCTTTCGTTAGGCAAATGTTAGCTTAATTGAGCATCCTAGTTGATAAAGGCCTGTGTGTGTGATAGGGAAGTCACCCATGTCCCATATGCAGTCAGGGAGCAACATTTTGTGTTTCATTATAGCGGTGACTTGGTAATATTGAGGTTCAGATGAGCTACAGCTTGTTATATTTTCATCCTTCAGGATGACATATTTATTTCATAATGATCCACAAAAACTGGCCTGTGATGTAGAGGGCGGAGAGTTTGCAGGCACTGTGTAGCCCTGGGAGTGTAATTACCTAAAGGAGCAGTTCTGTCCCTGAACAACCTCTGTCTTAAGGATCACAGAAATAATTGCTGGAAGCCCCAGCACCATGTGTACTTCAGGAGCCGTTCTGGTCTCATAATTGCATGCTGGGTCCTACTAGCTTGAGTTGAGCACTGCAGAGCCAGCACAGCGCAATTTCAGTGCCAAAGATGCCCTTCCTTAGATAGCTCTGTAGGATGCATGAAAGTGCCTGAAAGAGTCAGGATTTTGGAAAGCCCTGACAACTTTTGTAAGTGACTCTTTGGGGCTGAGCTAAAGAAATGAGAATTTGGTGTAACTTTCCTCAGTGAAGCCTTTGCTTAGTCTAAAGGATATTGAACTGTGTGATGGAAACAGCCTTGCAAAGCCACAACAGTAACTGGTGTGAAGTGTTACGGAGATACTGTGCTATATTAACAGTGTCTCTGTAGACCAGAAAAATCCTTTAGGCTGTTCAAGTTTTCAGTTAAGGTACCAGAAGTCTCCATTTTGCACATCTTTATTATGAAATTTATTGTCACGGTTGCTGACTAATTTGACAGTTAACTGAGGGGTGATGCTCTAAGAAACACCTAGGATTTTGTAAAGGGCCAAATTGCTGCCTGGTGGAAATCACTGACTCAAATCATGATGGTGTGGCATCTCACTTCCTCTTCCTGAGCTCTACGTCCTGATTGACGCAAACCTCTTTCCAGTGCTGTCATGCTGATTTTTTGCAGGCAGGAGACTGTATTTGGAAGCACAAACCTGTTGTACAAGTTCTTTAGATGTGCTGCAAATAATTATGAATATGTTTAATGAAGGGAGGCTGAAACATACTGAAAACATTTGGAAATAAGAGCGAATGTGTGCAGCCAAGCGTTAGCTGTGAATGGAGAGTTCTTGTTGGCATCATTTAATGGGAGCTTTCCAGCTTGTAGATTCTGCTCTGAATATATAGAAAACAGCAAAAACTAGAAAGGCAGGCTAGCTGGAGGTGAATGGGAGGAGAAACGGCTGCCTTTCATCTCTGGGAGAAAAGGGACAGTGAAGTGAGCAGCATTTCTGTTGATGGGCGAATGCCCCCATCAGTCTTTGCCTCCCAGTTACTGGGAAGGGGCCAGCAGAGACCCTGTTGGCACTGTCACCCTCTAAGCAAGGTAGCATCTTACTCCTTCACTACAGCAAATGCCGTCTGTTGTTTTCTCCTGACTAGTCAGTTGATAACAGGGAGAATCTCTCTCCCCCCCACCCCGCGCCTACTAAGTGGGGTAAGTAGCTCCATTTTTATCTCACCAGACAAGCTTGGTGCCTTTTGACATTAGTGGCCATATGCCTTTTCCCCCACCTCAGGAACTGGCCTCTGATCTTTTTGGAGACTCCTCTCTTCCTTTCTTCCCAATGCTGTTGTGCTTTCCAGTCTTAATGTCATGTGAGAAGGAACTCTTTAGTTTTGTATCAGCTGTCATATAAAGACTTGGGCTTGGGAGGACCAGCAAATTGATGTGCACTCAAGCTGTGTTGTGATGATGCCATAACCCATGCAGATGGAGAAGCTGAGAACCAAAGCGTTCCAAGTAAAGACTGTAAAAGGCGACGTGAGTCTTAGGACCATGCCATTACCCAGACAGACCTCATGCCTCTGTCAGGTACTGCAGGGTCTCAGCTTCTCTCCTGCCCAGTGATATTCTGGAGGGTCTGCACCAGCATGCTAGGGTAGAGAAAATATAAATAAAGAGAATTCAGGAAGTTTTCGGCAGACCCCTTTATGTTTTATTTATGAAATTGGGTGGGAGAAGTGGTGCTGACTGCCACTGCAGCTGAGAGGACCTTCCAAAGTGTTACTGAGTTTGTGACTGAAGTAGGGAGATTGTAAGTCCTTCTCTGCACTGCTGTGCTTTCCCAGGGGTGCCACCAAAACACGGAGGACCACAGTGCTAGGCCTGTGCTCACATCCCAGTCTTTGCTGGCTTCTCTCCTGGGATTCGGACTGCCTTTTGGTCTCTGTACCAATGTGGCCCACTGCCCTGTGACTGATGGCCACCACTGCAGAGGAAGCTCACTGGGCTGCTCTCCAGTTTGACAAGTCCCAGTGGTCATGATAGCACCTACCCTGAATTAACTGGTGGGTGCTCAGTTGCATAGTCTGGTACTAGAAACCGGTGCCGCTGTTTGGGATGAGTCTGTATGAAAGATTGGCAGTAGGAGCAGGCTGGATGCACTGAGTAGCAGTCGCCATGCCTTGGGCAAGCACCACGCATCTGCTCTGTTGGAGAGCAAGTGTGTTGCACACTGGGCTGGCCTTTCTTGAGAAGAGGGACCAATTGTGTGGGTATTGCTGGGAATAAGGAAGCCCCTTAGCCTCTGCGTGGGGATTTGCGTTCCTGTGTGACCCCACACGGTCATGCTGTACCACTGTCCCCTCTGTTAGGAAGGCTGTGTGCTTCTGTTGGCTGTGCTGGAGCTGTCTGGGGAGGGTGGCCAGGGCGGTAGGAAGACATTTAGCTATACGTGCAAGGCAGTTTGCTCAGGCTAATGTCTCTCTCCTCCTTTTAGGACCACAGCAAGTTTCCCCTGTGATGCTCTTAAAAGAAAAGGCGGTGAAACAACAAAACAAGTCTTTCTCATTAGGAAGGCTTGTAGGCACCTCTCCTTGGCTCGGGAGCAAGGGAAAGGGGGGTGGGCAGCCCTGCACTCTGCTCGCTTTCTGTCTGGGAGGAATTTCTAGTTGTTAATGATTAATTCAAACGTTTCTTGTCATGAGTACAGTGTGCACAGAGTGATAAATCTGTGGTGGGTTAGAGGTTGAGGTTGCTCAGTGCTGACAATTAGTTTGAGCCACAGGCTTTGCTTTCATTGGCATTTTCACAGCATTAACCCAGACCTTGTCAATTAAAATCCAGACACATTTTGATGAGGGACATCTTCTTCTAATGATAATTGTAATAATATCACTTTTATTCATTTAAAACCTGTCAGGCAGGCCATGTTTCCTGGAAAATAACTGCCCAAGTTTCACGTTGCCTAAATAACTAGGAAGCATCTTTCAGTTTTTTGAGCTGACATTTCATCAAAAATAACTAAAAGCAAATGAGGCCATAGCTGTTCATCTTTGAACACTTACCAACTTCAATCAAGGTAATTTGACTTTATCTGCTAAAATAAGCAGGTTTATTAGCCTTCACTTTGGAGGCTAATAAACATTTGATAATTGCCTAAAGTTGATGATGAGGATTTATGCTATTTATTATTGGCTTTTCTAACTATTTGACAGCATAGCTCCAGAGCATGTCCTAGGCAGTGATCCATTTATGCACCTCACCTGTTCATTAGATGGAGGAGGAAGCCTGGGTGTAAGGGTTGATTAAGGAACTTGTCTGAGTTGCACAAGAAGCCTGCAGTAGAATAAAACCCAGAAATCCTGTGTCTGTTCTAGTACATTAACTGCAGTGGTTTTTTATGTGTTTATTTGTCTGTAAATATTATATTTAGAATCTCTGTCAGGCCATAAAAATGAGTATTTAATAGTTGGAATGGGAGTGATGCATCAGATATCAATTGAAAATCCATTGTGGTTTTATTTTCGCATGGCATGAAAAATAACAATCATGTTTAGTTTTGCATGTTAAAATACTTTTCATTTTTCTGACAGGTGGTTCATAAGTGAAATCTTTTATGAAAAGCTAGGGTAGGAAAGCAAAAAGCTGTATCAGGTAAGACTGTATCTAGATCTTGCAATGTGTTTGGTTTGTGCTTGTCCATATGGGTAGAAAGTGCTGCACTTCATTTTATTTAGGTGTTCCCTTGTTTCTCAGCTAAAAAGTGGATCACTGGCCTTTAGCCAGATCACATGTATTTATTTCCTTTATTTGTCATCTCATTCCTTTAAAATCTAGATTCTTCAAATAGTCAGCCCTTGTGTATTTAACAACCTCATCAGTATTATAAACGGGCTTGTTCTCTGGTCGTTCTCTGAAAGGTGTAGAAGAAGGAACTCTGATTAATTAAAAGCACCTCTAGGTGATGCCATAATATAAATAACAATAAGCCTGCCTTATTTCTATAGCAACTGGAATAATGCCACCAGTTGTTAGTAGTTCAAAATTCAGGGCATAGCGTGGACTCTGAGTGGGAAATCCAGGCACAAAATATTGCACTGAAAAAAGGCTGAGGAATAATAACTGAGTAAATGAGAACTTGTGCTGCTGTGACTGTATTCTGGAAGTTAATAGTTGTGCTTTTAGTAAATACAAATACTAATCCACCTCCTCTCTGGTAGGACTCTTTTTTTCCCTTTCCAGTATGAACTGGTAAGCCTGCATTCTGGTGTGTATAGAAATGGCACTGACAACAGCATAGCTTGGAGGCTGTAAATATTATCACATATTTTTCCAGTGAGCCTTTAGCAACTGAGCCATGTGTTTATGTCTCTCATTACTCTCATTTTTTAAGAGTGCGTTTATAAGCATTAGAGGTCATCAGTAAAACCTGACCTACCTTTGCAAGTTAAATAGGCCTGATTTGAAACTACCAGGCTTAAAGAGATTCAGATTTGCTAACAGTGATTTAAGAGCAAGCGAGGTCCATTTACATGCTATTTCTTTTCCACTTTTGAGGTTTGAATTGCATTGGAAAATTTGTTACATTGCACGTTTGAACATGGAAGTTGCAGCTAACAGTTTATTGAGCATGCCATTATATAGGAGTTGCTTTCTTACCTTGCAATTCACTATATCTTACTGAAAAAGTAATGTAATTAATAGATATTGAACATGCCTAACTGTGCAGAGTGAAGTCTCCATGAACTTTGACTCTAAGCAGTGTTTTCTGTCGGTTGCTTTTGGTCTTTGGGAGATGTCCAAGGGGAAAAAAAAGAATGCACGAATTAAAAAAAAAAAGACACAAAATAATCATAAAAAATACAAAGATATTGAGAACTGAATCCTAGCTATCAAGATATATGTTCATGATGTTCCTGGTGCAAAGATATATAATGCTCAACGACAGATTTTTTTTTTTTTTTTTTTGTTATGCAGGTGGAGTTGTTTTGAAGATTTATTCCACAGAGACATCACTGAAAACATTAGTATGTTAAAAAGTATTCAGTATAGGCTTTTGAAAGGGAGTCAACTCTTCACAGCACCCAACTGTTTAGCTGCTTGGGTCCCTGCTGCCACTGAGAGCAGCTTTGGAGGGGAGCTCAGTGCTGTGATTTCTGCTACCTGGTTGTCCCACCTGGCTGTATGCGCTGCACTGGGGTGCTGTAAAAGCAATCCTTTTACCATTTACTGCTAATTTTCTAATGGCTAAATTTGTTGTTTAACCCTTTGATGACAGTGTGGAAGTGGAGGCTGGAAGGGCAGCTCTCCCCCGCAGAGCAGGTCTAGCTAAGCATGAGGAAGGGATGGATTGATGCTGTACAGCAGTCTTTTATTCTCCCATCTTGTGACTTTTAAGCATTTAATTTAAGAACCTGAAAGCCATGTAGAATGGTCTTGTGTCATGAAAGACAGGTTTGGTTATACAAATTAAATACTTTATTGACTTAAGATTAGTCTGAAAGGTGTAAGTAATAAGTAGGTCATAGAGACAAATGTGCTGAAATAAAACCTTCCAGCAAGAATGCTGTACCCTGCAGATGTTATCTCTGTTACGGAAAACTGTTTTAGGATGTTTTAAATGTTTTTATGGCGCTTGTTTGTCATAGCCATCCAGCTATCTGTTGGGCTAGTTTTTATTACTGTGGTATGTAGTGTGGTGCCTCTGGAGGTTCCAGCTGAGATGGGGCATAGTACATGCATTTACTGATGATGTGTCGCAGTTTCACAAGATAATTATGTGCCAGCTACTCTTCCTCTCCTCTGCATGGTTCAGATTTAAAGCAAGAGGTGTGTGGACTGAATAAAAGCCATCAGAAGGCACTGTTGCTCAAATATTGATGGATGCCACTATTGTTTTACATGGGGTTTGTGTCTGTTAATTTTGACTTTAGACTTGTGTGCATGCATGCTCATACTCTGTTGGAGCAGTTATTAATAAACATTATTAATAATGAGCCATTTTGTTCATAAATGGTTTTATCTGTTTCTGTGACCAGTTTGAGCCCTACTATGCTCGGTGCTGGAGAGTGAGGTCATACATGACAGTCCTTGGCCCAAAGAGTTTTCTTGTTAAAAAACAAAGTGTAGTGGGTGAACCAGACATGATTGCCAGCAAGCCTGGAGGAGACAGATGGAGCACAGTGGCAAAGATGAAGGATGTGCAGAGCTCCGTGTGTTGCGGGGCATCGATGATCAAAACTCCTCTTTGTTGTGGTGCCTGTACGACGCTCACAGCAAGCAGGGATTTGGTTTGCTGAGACTAACTCCTGCCTTGTTAACTACTACTTCTTGATTATTTCTGTCTATATCCATCTGCTGCCTCCTTTCTGTTAGAGCTGCAAATTCCTCAGGGTTCAGACAGCTTTTTATTTTTGTGTTTGTGCAGTACTGAATTCAGTGGAGTTCTGGCCCAGGGTTAATGCTAGTAGCTGTTAGCAGTGGCGTTTACACATGAAAATAAGACAGTAAGAAAACAATTATTTTCACGTTCTGATTATCTTTATTTGCATTCCAACATCTGCTGAATCTTTGAAACTGAAAAATTACTTAAATAAATGATACATGATTAAAATGATTATTATAATGTTCTCTACCATAAATAGTTCTATGCAGGAAATGCAATTTTTTTTTTTTAATGTGGTTGTTTATATATACATCTGTATTTGTCTGGCAAATAGATTTTATCCTACAGCCTGCTGGCTGTTGCTTTCCTAGGTGCTTATTCATATTTAATATAGGTCTCCCATGCATTTGCATACATAAATACACACTTGTTTTTAACACCTGTTGGCATCCTTTAATTATATATTGACCCTGAGGCTGTTGGCTTTGAGGTCTGTGCAGCCGCAGATAGCTGGATGTTACGTATTGTTCTTCTTTCCCAAGACCTGAGCCCGCTTTGCACTGACCTGCCAGCTGAAGTTTACCCTTCTGGCGCAATGCCACAGCTAAGTGCCTTTCAGCGAGTTCTCGGCTATAATCCTGAGCTGATTTCTGGGATGCAATTCACTGCTACGGTTATCATATCAAAAGGGGAGTGATTTACATTTCCTGCACGTCTCGGTGTTGCCAGCCTCAGAGAATGCTGCAGAGGGAAAGTTAACACAATTTGATAAAATAACGAAAATGAGCCTATTTACACAGTTGCATCTTACGCTGTGGAGGAATTTGATGCAGACACAAAGTTGGCACTAAGTACAAATTTAGGCTGTGCACAGAGATTAATTTTTGGGCTTTTTATGGCTCTTAGGAAAAAATAGGAAGATTGTCCCTAAAGGCTGAATGTGTGGAGAGCTGTATGCTCGCCTTTGTGTGCCTTTCCTCTTTATCTTGATTTCTTACTGTGTTGCCCCTTAAAGTCTCTCTCCTCTAGATATTTATCCAGAGTATTGTCTGCATAACACATTATCTTTGTTTTTATCTGACCCCCTCAGCGCTCTGCAGTCTCCTCTCTGAAAAGGCATTGAGCAGTCACGCCAGCATCATTTGTACAAAGTGAAACACTTTATGTTGAGATATTTTAAGCACGTCCATACTGGAAATGCCATAGGAATGGCAAAGCTGCAGCGTTTGCTGCTGATTCGCATTCAGCTGCCCGTATTTGTATGCAGAAGCAGACTCGGTGGCGGCCTCGCATTCATTTCCTGTGTATCAATTACTTATCAGTAATACACAAGCCCAATTAAGGAACTGTTGGTAGGTCGTAGTGCTGAGAGCGTGGCCATGCCTCCCCTCTCCGAAAGGGTACCATGCTGGGACATGAGTTGAAAGGTCCATTTTCAGAGTTTGCATGAGTGAGGCTGCACACGTTTGAGTTTAGAAAGGCAAGGGATGTATCTGGTGTAGGTGACTGAACTGGTGATGTTACTCATCTCTGAGCCAGAATCCTGCAGTCTTCTCTAACTTTGGCTTTATTTCCTATTTTTTACAAGCACCTTTCTTGGATGTATTCACTGTGCTGCAGTGAGGGGTTGTGTAAAAGGGGCACTCAACGAAAACACAGCAGGCAAAGCGCTTGCTAATTTGTTGCACCTTCTCTTTCTCATTTGAGGTTTTGATGTTGTGTACTTGCAGCAGCAAATGTAAAAATACGTACCAATATCATAAGCCTGTCAGGACTCGTGACAGCTCCTCTGCAGGGTTTGTAGTCCCAGGTCAGGTATTTTTTTTAGGAATTAGTGAGTGGAGGTCACCAAAATTCACCTTCAGGCTTTTCTGGGCAGGGTATTCTTTCCCTCCCATTCCACTTAGCTTTTCTCCCTGCATCTCAGCAAAGAAATATCTTTGTTCCTGTCTACATTTTACCTGGCTTTAAAAGATTTGAAGCTTTGTGTAGTTCTCCCTTAACTTTAGCAAATCCTTTAAAAGCAGATCATAGAGGTTGACCACACCAGGAAAATACCACCGTGCCACCTTGATTAGTTTATGTGCCTGACCTCCTCTTCCTCCTAACTTTGACTACTGCTTCTTGTCATCTTTGATTTCATCTTTTTCTTTTCTGTTTTTTTCCACCTTTTCCTTTACTGTCTATGAAGATTTGCTCTGCCTGATACTATCACCTCACCGCACTGTTTGAATCTTAATGTGAGTGCCCTGGGAAGAGATTATACTCACCCTTCAAACTGATACATCTCTTTTAATGTATGATGTCCAAAGAGAAGACTATTTCTAATTCTGGATCCTGGAAATTAAACCCAACATGTGCACATGTTGCTTTATCCAGATGCAATGTAAACTTCAGTGGAAATAAAACTACAGTGTGGGTACTTGGCTGGCATAGAGCTAGTCAGGGCACTTTTCTGCATAACTCATCCCTGATAAAAAGGTATGCTCTGCATCTTTTTGTCCCTCTCACTTTTTTTTTTCCTTATTCTGTTTTTTTAAGAACTGATTTCCTTAGGGAGTTGTTAATGTTCAGGGCTTTTTACCCTGACATTTTGGACAATGATGTGACAACACAAGTGTATCTGTTACTCTTCTGCTGGAAGCTGACTAAAGCAAAGGACTTGATGGATAATGGCCACATTTTCCAGCAGCGCCTGATGTACATGTGAGAAGAATGACTGAGTGACCTGCATATAAAACCAAACTATGTCAGGCACAAAGTCTGAGCGTAGAACTAGGAGAGAAGACTGAGAACAGGCAGCCTTTCGTCAAGAGTTCCTAATTTTACCCCCCTTCTCTCTGCTGCTGGAAATCTGGTGCTTTCTGTGTTGTAGCAGTGCAGGCTGTGGTGGGGGAATCTATAATCTTTCTGGGAAGGGAAGGCAAGGGGCAGCAGGCTCGTATGGCACGGGGAGCTTTGAGAAAAGGAGGTTGTACAATTGAAAACAGAGCATCGCTTCACCTTTGGCTGCTAAAGCAAGCTGATTCTCCTTTGCCTTGAGTAGTCAATTTACACCTGTGCAAATTCAATGTAAAACAGCACTGTCTGGAGCTTGCATTTGGTGCTGCTGTGGGTGCCTACAGCCTGCAGGGAGAAGGTGAGGGAGCTGCAAGCTATTGGGGCTGGCTGGGGCTCTGGACCTGGGAGTCGGACGGCCGTTTGAGCATCTTGTCCCACCAGGGCTCCTTGCCCTGGCAGGTGAGGCATGCTGCCTGGATGCTGTGCATTTGATGTTTTTCTGGGTGCTGTAGACCTTTTGCTGAAGCCGATACTGCTTTGCTTTATATTCCACAGCGTAGACTTGCTAAAGCTGATTTTGAACTCGTGCAGTCGGGAGGGGGTGGGAAGGAAGGGGGGTTACAGTGGGGAAGGGATGGGATGCTTTCCCCTCCCTGTCCCCCAGCACATCACTTAGGCACAATGCCCTGACCACTAACTCATGTCTCCTTCCATTTTCTCTCTCCGCAAGACCACTATGAGAAATGATCAAGGATTCAAATAGCTTTCATGGAACTGGAGAAGAAAAAGTGTAAGAGTGCTTTTGCCAGAAGCATAAGAAGGAGGGTAAGACCAGCTGCGTTTTGCACCTGGAGCACCAGGGCTCAGGGAGAGGATGGATGGCAGTTCTGGCCTCAGCTGTATCATTCTCACAAGCAGCACGTCAGGAGTCTGTGGCAGGGTAGGAATCCCCAAACCTTTGCTTTGCTGAACTGCTCTGGAATATAATGAAAATACGTGGGTTTTTTTTAAATGACCAATTATTAGATGGTCTTTTAGGCTCAGGGAGTAACTTACAGGTGAGATTTCCGTGGCATAGTGAAGTCCATCTCATTCTTGATGTTGCGACAGCCTAAGCTACAGTCTTTGCATTAGGAGAAGAAGGTGCTCCAAGCAGATCTTGAGAGTTCAGTTTCCACAGAGGATACACTCATAAATTGTTTGTAAACAAATGGGAAATTGCAGTGTGCCAACAGAAGAAAGTAACAGAATGGAAAAACAGAGCCCAGGTTGAGTACCTGTTTCTGGAACATAATTCTGTTAATAATTTAGCTGGCTTCTCTATGCTTCGGATTTTCCATCTTTCCAGGGGCGCTCCCTCACCCTTACCTGGGATTTTGGGAAGACTAGTACTTTGCCAGATGTGAGGTAGTCAGGGGCCACACCAGAGACACCGAAGAACATCCCTACATCAGGCATAAATGTACCAGAGAAATCAAAGTGCCCTCTGGAGCACTGCCTGCTATCATACTTGTTCTTCAGTTTGCATAAGGCAGCAATGTCTGCAAAACTTCCTTTCCTCTACCTAATGTAGATGATAACTGTAATAATGTTTACTTCAAGCGAAATAGGGTGCTGTAGCTGTGATTGGCATCTGCAAATCTGCAAGTAATTCCTTGCACAGTTTCAACCAAAAAAAAAAAAAAAGACAATATTCTGCAAAGAAATGATGATATCCCATGTGCCCTATTATAGAACATTTTGCTGAGAAACTTGTGGCTGTAACGAGGAGGTTGATATACTTCCCCACTGTCACAGCATTAAAACCTAATTGCCCCCGGGTTTCTTGATTATCTCCAACACAGCTGTCACGTTGCCCCTTTGAAAAAATGAACTGACATCACATGCACAAACTTCAAAAGGTCTTTTTTTCTGGAAACAGGCAAAATTATTATCAAGCAGTCTCTGGCATGTTTACCAAACTTGTTGGAATATCGCACTGTATTGGGCCCCTGTTGCTTCTATATCACAAGATAAGCAATTATTCAGGTTTCCCGTCACACTTGTGTGTTACCACGCTAGGGCTCCTGCCAATATTTTGTACTTGCTGCCTACATATGTAAGAGTATTATTTAATAGTTGCGGCTGGAATAGGGGCTCTGTGGTCCCGGGATGTAATCTTCTCTCTCGCTGCAGGAAAGGTGTCCTCAGAGCCCTCGCTTTATCCTGTTGTGCCCCCTGTAAAATGGGAGCGGTGATGCTGTCCCTTTCGTATTCCATGTGCTGAGTGCTTCATCCTGGAACAATGTGTTGCCGCTGTTCAAAATGGGCCCATTTTCCAAGAAAAAGAAAATAGTAGTATAAGAACAGTGAAAATAGCTCATTTTCTGAGCTTCTAACAAGTACGAACTCTCTTCCCAAATAACTGAATATAGTTTTTCCCTTTAATTGGAGATATTTCTAACCTATCTTGTTCCTTAGAATAGCCCCTGATTGATAAGGAGGATTTTCAAAACATTAATCACCCAGTTCCCTGTGGCTTTTGGTAGTTTAGCATCTGATTTCCCTTTGTGGCTTTACTATTAATCTCTCATTGACCTAATCTCCCAAGCAGGTACATGTGCTACACATGCAGGCTCCCCTGGTTCCAGTGTGGTGGCCGTGTGAGCTCCTGTATAGCCCCAACCATGGCACCAACATGTTTTTAAGACTCTGAATCATGTTGGGCTGAGCAGGAGCGTTACGTTTGAGGTTTTTTTAGTGGCTCAGAAGGAAAAATAGCTCAATTTTAGGTTCCAGCTGTCATTCTGCACTTCTGCGAGGGTAAAAAAGAGATTTTTACAATGGCCAAAGTGGATGTGAAAGAGAAACACCACTTGAGAACTTTTAAAAGCTTCAAATGGCCATGTATTTGGTCAAATGCTTTCTGGACAATCTTGCTGCTTAGCATATAGGAGGTATGGCTGTTAGGAGGGAGTTCAGGGCAGGGTTAGGGTTAGTGTTGTTGTAGGTCTTTGGCCTCATAGTCTGGTCCAGGGCTGGTGAAGATGAGGGGATGGACAGGGAGACCGAGGATGCTTTTTCACCAGGACCTGTACTCAACCAGTTTCTGGAGCCTGCTGGACATGGCCCGAGCACGGCGCTCTTCCCCTGGTCCAGTGGGAGGTTGCAGATGGCAAAGATTTGGAGAGATTGGTTTAGTTTGAAAGCAAGTCCTCCTCTCTCCTCCAAATACTTTACGTACTTTACGTTTATTTTTGAAGGGGGAAAAGCAATCAGCCAGCTAAAAACAGCATAGTGATGACAAGTTAGTGATGCCTAGCCTGTTCCAGAAGGCTTTGTTGTGTGTAGTACTAAATGTTTTAGTTTGTGCAAATGAATTACCAAAACAGAAAAAAACCTCATAGCCTTTTGGAAGCCATGCTGAGACTGAAACAGCCAAAGAGGGAAGGAGGAAGATACCACAAAGTGGCTGAAACGGCATGTGGTATCACCCCGGGGGGAATCAATCGCCTGAAGGCGATCAGCACGGAGCCACGAGCTCCGCGCAGGAGAGGGTTTTGCTTGGGGGTTGGAACTAGATGAGAGGGAACGTGGTCTTCAACCAACTAGCCCACCTGCATGGCAGCTAGAAGGTGGAAGGAGGTTGTTTTTATCTTTTCTGAAGGTGGAGAGGGAGTTAGTCACTGCTGGAATGAACTAACAACCCCCTGCATGTGTCATGCAGGTGCATGTGCAGGGGGAGAGGAAGGCACCGCTGCGAACGTAAAATGCAGCAGGGCGACAGCTGGCAGACGTGCATTAGCATGATGATAATCCTGTAAATGGAAATGCTTGCAAGTGAGAAAAGATGAAAGTGTGTATGCGCTTGTAGGATCCTTGTTATCATGTTATCTTGGATCTTTAGGGACAAAATAGCCATTCATGCATGGAGAGTAAACAGGCGCACAGTATGTATAAATAATGTGTGGAAGAGGAGCTTCTGAATGCAATTTCCATCTTTATTTAAAAACCTGCTACTTAGGCAAATTATAATAATTCCAGTGACACTAACTAATCCATCAGTAATTAGGATGGGAAATGGGAATATATTCCACAGAAATGATCTTGATATTTCACCAGTCCAATTGTACAGCAGTCTTCTTGAAGAATAAGCTGTCATTTGCCCAGAGTTTTTTGGAAGGCTATAATTTAGCTGATTAAAAAAAATAATCAAGAAAATTCCCCTGCAGAACTCCATGTTGGGTTGAGAACACCAAGTTTAGAATAATATAATTAGTAGTGATTTCACTGCTTTTACTGTATCTTGTCTTAGCGTTGCTGATTATGTAAATAGTTATGATAATTCCATCTTTTCTCAGCATCAGTGGCGTCCTGTGAGCTCAGCCCTTCTCCAGGCTCAATGAAGCCACGTGGCCTCTGATTTACCATAGATGCTTTTGCTGCTCCCTTTGGAGAGCTCTTCTCAAGCAAGGTATAGGCATGCTCTCCTGGATTTAAAAGACAGCTATTTATCGGATGGTTTTCAAGAGTCTAAACTGCAGACGAACTTCTGTATGCTTGTGGTTATAGCTTTGGTAAATGAAACATGTTGGAGAAATATACTGTTTTGAGAGAAAAAAAAATATATTTGAATATGGTTTTACCCTGCCTAACAAGCGCTGACAACTCACTTACCATTGCTTAGGTAATTAAAAATTATACTTAAGCAGTAACCCCACTTATTTCTCGTCAAAATAGCCCTTTTGGCCTTATGTTCTTGAGCACGTTAGAACAACTTCAGGGAAATGCTTTAAATTGCATGTGTGAAGACACTGAGGAGTTGCAGCTTTGGTGCCAAGTCTCCTCTGGCATCCAGCAGTGGGTGTGCCCCATAGAGCCCAGAATACCTGCCTTTAAGTATATACAGTTTGCCAAAATAACAATGAAGGAATGCTAAGAGAAACGATTCAGAGGGCGACAGCACGACCACGTGAGACGAAGAGTGGAGTTCCCGATGCTAGGAGCATTAAACCTTGCCCCTTCTGATCTGCCAGCGCTATAGCTGTGACTCCGAATTTTTTTATCTACTCCTAAACATGCCATAGGGATCAGCTCCTCCGTCCAGGAAAAAATCCTTCGTAATGCCAGGTTCAGTATTTTGCGCAGAACCTGGTAATCAAGTGAGTTTGTTCCTTGGCTTTGCTCTCTACAGGGAGTAGATAAAGATCACCAGACATATTTCACTTGCAGCCCAAAACAGGTTTAAATATCTGTTTTGGAGGAGTAAGGCAAATACAATTCCTACCTTACATTGTGTGCCCCTATTGAAGCAGGTCACTGTCAATGAAAAATTCTCTCACTAACCTTTACAAATGGGTTTTTCTGTAATTCTAGTTCTGCTGAAGGGTAAAGCTGTATACAGTAATTGAATCAGTGGTGCATGCAGACTGAAATTTTGCAGGATGAAATTATGGGGCTATAATAGATTGTCTCTGTTTTCCTCTCTCTGTTCCCTCTCTCGTATCTTTTTTCTCTTTGCTTTTCCTTCTCTTATTTCTTGCTGTTGGAATTGGTATCTGAAAAGGCTGAGTGGTTTAGTGAGGAAAGCTGAAATTGCGATTAAGGAAAACCTGGATTTTAAATCTGTTTTGAACTCTTCACCTCCTAGTGCCCTGGTCATCTCTGCTGACTAAATTAGGATGAAGCAAGCATCTTGCTGAGAAAAAAAAAAAAAAAATTAAAAATAAATTTTAATCCTTGGTAGAGTAGGGCACCTCATATAGTCGCTGCCAGGGAGCCCCTTAAACAGAGGCGGGTGATCCTCAGATCCTGAGGAGGAGGAGAAGGGAGCGCTGGGATGCCGGGGGCCGTTCAAATCCCAGGGCCGGTGGTGCTGAGCTGAAAGTCAGCAGGCCAGAAATACAGCGCGTTCAAACAGCAACACACCTTCACTGGGGTGTAAAGAGAAATCGTAAGTCTGTCCGCACATAAATCAGACGCAAGCGTGTGGCTGTGCTTGCCATGCAGGCTGCAGATCGACATACCTTCACGCGGGCCAGGGAGCCATGGGTGGCAGTGTCCGCAGCAAGGACAAATTCCCCTGTTTGAAAATCAGGAGTGAGAACGTGGACAGCTGCTTCTTCCTCCTCAGATTTCAAAACCATAGATTTTTTTCGCCTGCAGTAACGTAGAGGTTGTTCAGTCTCTCGTTTTAGGATGTGTTCCTTCCTGATAAGATGCCTGATTACAACACATCTCTCAGCAGCCAAAATGGCTTGACAGTTTTAGCCTTAATTCGGGGAAGTTTGCTAGAGCATCCAAGTTGGGCTGGTAGCAGATGTTGTCTCAGTCAGGTTTCCCTTACCCCAGACTATGGGAATGTCTCATATATCTTTTCAGCTTTAAAATGAATTATTTCAAATGAGCTATTCCCCTTGCTAGGGTATCAGGGAAATGTACCATTGAACAAAGCTATTCTTTCCTTTTTATTTTGTTTGCTCTTTCCTTTTATTTTGGTTGTTCTGTCATCTTTCTGAAGTCACAAGCCGAAAGCTCACCTTAGCAGTGCCATACTAGACCTAGGCTGACTAGTTTCCAGGCAGCCCAGAATTAAATCCCTATTTATTTAGCAACTGCTAAAACAACAGAAACTGCTTTCCAAATGCCAGATCAATTGTGGGTGTTGGAACAAGTAATTGAGTTTCATCAGGGTTTGTCTGGGTGAAATAGGAACCACGTCTCAGACAACATGGTGCCTCAAACAGAGCACAGCCCTGTGAAAAGGCCCCCAGGAGACTGTTTTTGGCAGAGCTGTGTCCAGAGAGCATGGCTTAGGATTGCAAGCAAAGCAACAAGTTTCTGATTAAATTTTTATTTATTTATTTTTAGAGAAAAAAGTATACTATGCTTTGTATTTGAGGGGGAGGGGGCTACACCAAAAAATATAATGCTGTGATCAAATTCTCTTAGAACAGCAAATAACCCAAGGAAGCTCTGAATACTGACTAGTCACGTGAAAGAAGAGAAAATAATCACAATTGTTTTGTTCCCTACCAATACTCACTGAACTGCGTCTCTCCTGACACTTTGGCTTCTCAAAACCTTCACTTTGCACCTCTGAAATCTTTCTCTGTGCTCTGAGGGATGCCCTACATCAGTCCTTTTTCCCACCGGTCTGCTTGCCATTGCAATACGTTGAACCAGCCTTTCCAGGGTTGTTCTTTGCTGCCACTAGTAATAAAACCCAGAGTATTGACCAGAAAGGCTTACACAGGGCCTGAATTCAATTCTGTTATGAAAAGCAAATTCAACCATGAGATCTTTTTTTTCCAGGTATGTGCTGGGAGACTGCATTAGGATTTAGAAGTATGGCTGTAAGTTTTAGATCCAGACGAGTGGCTCTCCTTTCTTTAGCGAATGCCTTTTATTTAAAAATAAATAAATAAATAGCAAATCCCTCCTTTTGGTGTTTCTGCCTCATATGCCTGAGTCACAGCTTTTTTTCCTCATAATTAATCAACCCATATCTCTCATGCAGCTCTGCTTGTCAGCAGGGATTAAAGCCTGACAGTATTTAATCATCTTGTATTTCATAGAGGCCTAACAATCTCCCTTTGCTTTCTCTTCCCTCCTTTCCCTTTCATTTCCTTGTCTTTTCTGGGTGTGTAGCAGAGTGTCTGCTCTGACTGTCTGAAGTTTTTATACAGGGAGTGACAGGTATAAAATTCTTTTCTTGGCTCTTTTCTTCTGTGACCCATGTAATTCCCTCATGAGATCATTTGCTGTGACATTTTGGGTGTACCGTGACCTACCCTGTTAGCACAGAGGTCCACCAGACGCTGAGGCTGTAGGAGTATGTATTGAATCATATTTTACCGTGACTTTTTTTTTCCCAGCAAATACACTAAAGCTGGGAGCCAAGTGGGTTGAATAACTAGACCAATTATTATTTCATGTTCTGGGGCTATTTAGCAGTTTAAATTGTTTCTAATATATCTGACTAACTTGGACACTGACTTGTATTAATTTCATTAGTTTAGATATCTCATGAAATTATGGATCTCAATGTTTGACCTACTCACAGAGATCCCCTTCATAATGAAGGGATGGAAACAGATCCTTCCTTTAGGCACAATACTTCTATTTTAAGGTATACATCTCGGTGGATCAGATGACTCATATCCTAGAAGGGCTTCTTTGTCTCCATTGACTGTAAAGGGTATTTAAATAACTTGTCCAGATAGAGTTGTTTTCATTATAGATGCAGAGTGAGATGAACTGTGTGATGGGTCTTAAGTCATTGCTGCATCTGCGGAACAGCTATCCATTTCTGCCCCACCGTGGTGTGGCGTGGGAGACCGACAAATGAGCTGACCCTCCAGCTGAGTGCTGGGAAACACAGAGGTATGAACCTGAGGGGTCGGCTCTCTGTGGGGGAAACTCTTCATCTTCTCCCTTTGTTGCCATTTTCCCAGAGTATGGATTGCTAATTCTTCAGACTTAAGTCAAAACAATCACTATCTTAATTTAATTAGACACCCTTTTTAGCATGGGTGATGTCAGATATTATAAGGTCTGTAGATCGAACAGATTGAATGTATTCTGTTTCATTTGAATTTGTAGGTTAAGTAGTGTTGACCCCGGCTAGCTTTTATATGGGAGATTGCCAAGAAATCCCAGGTACTGTCAATGCAAGTGGCGTTTTGCTCGCCCCATACCAAGTATCATGCCACTGAAATGCATTTGCTTTCTCCTGCTTTGCTTCCGTTGTTGTATTGATGGATGAAAATTGGAGGAGGAAAGGAAAGGAAGAGGGGAAGAGACTGAAAACAATAAAAAAGCAAATTATTTTCATGTTCTGGGTAAATGTTTTCTTCCTGCAGAAGAAAGCCCTATTTATAACAGGGTTGTGGTGCTGGGAGAGGTCATAGGAAGTAGCAGCATAAAAACTTTGGTGGATGCTGTTGATTATTGTTTTTCCCCATTCAGTTAAGAAGACTTAACCTTCACTAATTCTTGCTCTAGGAGGTAGCTTATTGTCTTTGGCCTCTTTTAAAATCAGATGGTGGATGAAACATTTGATTACAGTTTGGGTAGCAAAAGTAAAAAAAAAAAAAAATCACAATCATTGCTGAAAACTAGGTGTTTTTCTTGATTGACTCCAAAGTAGTACAGTAGTGCAGTGATAGCAAAAAGAACAAACAGATCAAAAGGCAGTGAAGAATGTAATATTTTCTGGTTTCTTTTAATTCTAACATGGCCAACTTCAGGTCAGCAGGCTGAAAATCCATAACTAAAAGCAACCAAGTAGCTCTTAAATGGAATTACCACAGGTAGGAATCCCAGGGACAAATGTTTGTTTTGTGTCGTATGGACTGTCAAACTAATGATCGGAATAGCACTTTTTGGCTTCAAACCTTTTTGATCAATACAGTATGCTTCATTTTCCTTCCAGAGCTAAACTGAATGCATGTTCATGTTTTATTGGAAATAGCAAAACCAGCAGGTTAAGGTGAAAGCTAACCACGGTACCAGAAGTTGGTGCTTTTTTAAGGGGAGGATTTATGATGTTTAAACCTCAGCTTATAAAATAAAGAGCATGAGCAGTGGTTTTTAAGCGTACTTGCCAAGAAAAAAGAGATAGAAGGATGTGAAATAAAAATTAGGAAGTGATAAATGCAGACATCACTTAATTAAGAAAATGAATTCTACAGGCAGAGTGATACAGAAAGGAAACATCCGTTACCAAGGAAGGGGCATTGAGGCAAAGGACATTTGTCATCTCAAGTGACAATTAGATGAGTTTCCAAACAGAGCAGGGCAAAGAAGGTAAAAATATGTGAGGGAAGAAAATGAGGCAAGAAGAATTGAAGGAATACAGAGCAGGCTTTTGCAGGTCTGTTGGCCTGATTTATGCTTTCACGACCTTCTTAGCATACAAACATCCCTGAAATGAAGAGCCTGTTTTGCTCTCATTATTGTACACTCCTGCGAGCACCACGTCGGGTAAATCTGCTCAGCAGCAGAACCTGAAACCAGCTGTGGGACCTGGCGGAAGGTGGTTCAGCGTCCGAAAGGTGAACCACATTGGAGTTGGATACGCTTGTTCCCTGCCCGCTTTCCAAAGGAGGAGGAGGAGGCAGCAGCCGAGTGAGTGGTTTGCTCTGCTCTGAGCTCATGGTCATGGTCGTATCCATGCTCTGCAGAGCAAAACCATTTGCAAAGGCTCAAACACGCAGTGGTCTCTCCCATAGCTCCCCCCAATCCATTTGCCATGACTTGCTCCCCAAAAATCAGTCTCCATTTCCTTATGTAGAGACCTGAATGCCCATGAGAAAATACCGCTTCTGCTAGGGGCAGTTCCTCTTCCCAAGTTATTTCCTCTCTACGCTCAAGTAATGTGTTTGGGTAACACGAGACCCACCCCACACCCCACGGGTGTCGTTTCCACAGGGGTCTCAGGGCGTTGGGTGCCATAGTTTAGCTTCTGGCCAAATATTCATGTTTAGAGAAAAAGAGCTTTGGTTTTTTGCTCTCAATGTTTACAGTGGCGTAAGGAATTGGCAGAGTGGTTTGAAATAGGAAATTCTGACCTAATGTGTGAGTTGTCTGTTGTTGATGCAATTCAGATGGTCTTCCTGGCTTCTGTCATCAAAGGGTTCTTAGAAGCACCTGCTTCCCACATGCTTCAGATGTCTCCTGTGTTAACTGCCAGGTGACTTCCATTTCCAGAGCCCTTTTGGACCCATTTCTCTATGGCTAGATGGCAAAGAGTAGCCCACAGCAGAAACTTCTAAGCAGTCCCTTTGCACAGAGCTCCTATCCTGGGGGATCTTCTCATTGTTGTTCAGGAAGAGTAATTCAAACCCAAGCTCAGTAGAAGGATGGGAGGCGTCAGCTTGGCTCATGTTGCATTTCGGCTCAGCTCCCTTGGAAGAGCATCTGACTGGTGATCAAACCTGAAACAGGTACGGGGACATCATAGTTAAGCTGTGCATGTCACGAACAGGGACAGGGGACATCAGTGCTCCCCAGGTGTGCAGTCACGCCTTGGGCTACCCCCACTCCTCAACAGGTACAGTACTTGAAAATAAGTCTTTAGATACTCTACAGAAAATCAGGCAGGGGCATCACCCCACTAGGCTGTTTCAGTTTCTAGAAATTTAGTCTGTTTTGAAGATTTTATTGAAACTTAAAAGCAGAAGCAGACTCATTCAAGATTAATGTCAGCTGTTTGAGCATATTTCTTAAAGCTTGCTGCTTGTTCTTGGTGGTTTTGGGGTGTTTTTTTAAGTGTTGTATGAGTAAACTGTTAATGGTGCATTTGTCTGTAACACCCTTTCAACTGGCAAAGTTTGGCAGAAACTGAACGCTCTGCAGAACAAGTGCCTGTTCAGTCACAGGTCAAGGAGGGTTTTAAGCTCCAAAAGCTGAGTGATCTTGTATCAAATATTATGGCAGTGGTTTTGATCCAGCTTCTAGCAGCTCTGCACCTGTGATTAGCACTATAAAAGAGACAGGAAAGTAAAAACTTTTGTAGTTTTACAAAAAGTCAAATTTGGCCCAACTCAACACAGTTCAGTTACAGCCCTTGGGACTGGACTCTTACAAACCTTATAAACTTTTCAGGACTGCAAGCCATGGACTTTCCCCTTCTTTTGGGATTAATATACTTAGGATTTTTGCTTCTGAAATTCTAGAAAATTCAAGTTACTTAACATTTAGTTCTTCATCCTTTTCTTTTATTCTACCTACCTTATTAAAAAATAACAAAAAAAGCACCAAACAACCCCCCCCCCCAAATACTTGCTTTAGGCATATATAACAGTGGGATATGTTCAGTCTTGAAGTCAGCAGCTGCAAACTATGATTGCATTGTATAGAAGGGTTACAGGGAAGACCTGTATGGTGAGGTTAGGCAGGACAGCTTCCATTTTTCTGGCAAGTGACAACTTCAGGGTCTCTTCTCTGTCTAACAACACTAATTTAAAAAAAAAAAAAAATCTTTTTGAGCTATTAGACTGGAGTTGGTCTCCTGTCTCTGATACACACCGTAGATAAAGATTTTATGGTCTGTGGCTCTGCTGTTTCAATCATGTTTATACATCATTTATTTCAAATTAGTGAGACTTACCAGGAGTCCAGAAATTTGCATCTGCTCCAGCGTCAGGGCCAACTTAGGTGAAAATGGAGCAAAAGCACAAGGACTGCTAAGAATCTGGATAGTATTGTTTAAATGACATAATTGTGTTCAGGGAATACCTTTAACTCCCCTTTTCCATTAATCATACCGACTGTATGGCAAGACATACAGTAACAGTGTGTTAACATGGAAGCTACCTTAATTTGGGGCAGCAGGGAGAGTATTTTCAGCTGCTGTGGGTTATTGCAGCTGCCTGGAGCTGTGCTAGGTTACACTGCCTGGTGCTCTGCTTACTGGCATTCTGTGTCATGCCAGGAGCTGCCTGAACAATACATTAATTATACATTCCTGTGCATTTCTGATTCAGATTAACACGCTAGCTTAATCTTTCAGTTTGGTTATGCAATTTGCTAGATGAAATATCACTTGCATTCTTTCTGTTAATGAAAACCCACGCATAATCCCCATGTCCTAAGTACCTGTCCCGATTATCTACCACATTCATAACTGCTACTTGCAGAATTATTTTGCCTAGTTAAATTTTTATTTTGTATTTATTCTAATTGCCAGTGTTGCTATTTTGAAAGTTACTAACCCATTGGTGGATATTCTGTTATAATCCTTTTTGCCATTCCCTAGCAAAGTGCCAGGTCGCCTCTTTTACAAACCCATTACGAGTTTCTGTACAGACACAACTGTTTGCTGGGGCTGGCCCATGCTTCCATATGGTGCACATTAATCACAATTTCACTATGTAAACAAGAACTTGTATTTTATGCTGCATACAGTTGCCCAGCTTAGGTTGAATGAAAGATTTCATTTTAGTAAGTCGTATAAACACACCTGAGACTCTGAAAACAATGTAATGTGACTCTCCATTCTATAGAATACATCAGTTTGCTAATTAAAAGTCTGCTCTCATGGTTGATGATCCTTGCTTTTTATAAAGCCCTGGAATGGCAGTGTGTGGTTTATTGTTTTTTTAAATTGTTTCCTGCCTATTTTGTCTGTGATTTCATTGTGTTGAAGAGTCACTCTGCTTTTTAGTTATGGTTTTCATAGGGAGAATCTGCAAGTATTGTTTATAGTTGAAATGTTCTCAATTGTGTATTTTTTTGAACAGCTTGGATTTAATAGCTGGTTTATATTTGGAATAAACAAGTAAAAAAAAATAAGTAAAAGGCCATGAATCAACAGAAGGAAAATAAAAACAAAGTCCTTAGAGTAATAAGTAACAATACTGTATAGCTTCTAACCCAGAAAATTTGTCACTCCTTTTGTCCATGTGTATGCTCCTGTTATTATTTTGCTTTGATTGACGTGTACTTCAGGGACTCTGTCATGCTTACTCTAGGTAGGAGCTATCAATAGAGCTATTACAAGACAGAAGAAACAGAGCCCGTCTCAAGTATTCCAACTGTCTTTTTTTTCTACAATATTGCAAATAGATAAGCTGTAGCATGCTACTTGGGCATAAAGTTATCCAGATTTAAGAAAAGCTGGGTATTAGTATAGATTAAAAGAACATCTAGGGTTGCAAAAGCAAAGACTTAATACTTGTATAGCAACCAAGAAAATTGAAAAGGACAGAAATATTCCATTTCTTGAGAATTACATAGTCTTTAACACTGGAAGTTAGGAAGAGGCTTTCCCAGGGAATTGGTTACCTGATGCCTTCAGCATTTCCTCCTCCATCTTCTGTGCCACGTGGTTTTATGTTGTTAGCCGAGATGGTAATGCCCTTGCTTGGTCAAGCACAACTGCAACCTTCAGTGTACAATCTGCTTTTGTTGAAACACACGTATTGGCCAAGCTCTTGGCTCTAAAGTCAGATAAACAATAGATTAAACTCAGTGCTGTCCTTCTGGATTAGTAATGTTATGCAAGCGCAAGGTGTCCTCAATTATTACTGATGCTGGTGGTTCAGTGGTAGCACGTAGAGGTCCATCCCATGACATGAGGCAGCAAGGAGAGTCCAAACGTGCCGTAGATAACAGGAATGTGTGGTTGCAAGGAAGGGAGAGCACCGTATGTCATTATGTTTCTTACAGATGATTAAGTGAAGAATAGCTTAAGAATTTTACGTATATGAATACATGACAGCTGACGTGTCTTTCTATACTGGTATCTTTTATACAATTTGCTGTGACCAAGGGAGACTCAATTCTACTGTATTCTCAACCTTTCCCCCTCCCCTCCGCCCCAGTCACTTCTAGCAATTCTTAAGTGCAAGCACATGAGAAACATTGTTTCGATCAATAGTTTTTATGGCAAAATCCATAAAACAAAACAGTCCCTTTATCCAACTCAGAACAAATAATTTAGACTACAAGCCCTAACACAACTTCTGTTTAAGCTTGGCTAGAGGGTGATGCTCTAACATGCAAAGTGGAGTTGTCTCACATTGACATTTAAATATAATCATAGGAGTGGATGGTTGAGAGCCCAAAATGAGACAAGAGCCACAAGTGACTGAGTAAGTTGCTGGCGGAAGAGCCGATGGGAAGGACTGCAGGGATTGCAAATGAGGCCTGTCCAGGAGGTAATGTGATTAGTGTTTTCTAAGAGCAAAGTATGTTGCAGAAATCAAATGAAGCCTGGAGTGAGGTGGAGGTGGGGGGGGGGGAATCCCATAATTCCTCCAGTTTTATCTAATAAGAGGTTTATCATTTTCAGTTGCGGGGTTTTTTTTCCAGCCTTATGCTGGGAGTTTTTGAGAGTTATTATGAGATTTGAAAGAATGCTGAGTTTTTGATCTTGTCACGACTGAAAGTACTTTATAAATGTCAGAGTTGGTGCGTGAAAATCTGGGACGCCGCTCGGCTGCCTCGCTTGCAAGAGCTCGGCTAATGAGGCCACAAGAGAGCAGGCTGCCGAGCAGCCCAGCACGGTGGCCCTGCCTCGGCGAGCCCCGTGCTTCAGCACGCTTTCCAGAAAGTGAGGAGGTGCCTAATGTGCAATGGCAAACAAATTGCTGACCTTAAATAATAATAATCTTTTGCGTTCCTGTCATACTTGGGAATGTTGACGCAGGTGGAGGTTTTGGTGGTGCGTAGCACAGTTGTGGTTACCCCTTTCTGTCCTGATTCTTAGGACGTAGAGCAGATGTGTTGAGGGCTTGTTGGACTAAGGCCCGTATGTTGGTGGTATGACCTATCTGCTGCATCCAAACTTCATCAGAGCAAGGCAAGATAACCAGAGCAAGGCATCTGGAAGGGCCATGTGGGGATTGCAGCTGTGGCAAAAGGTTTGTTAGCTTTGTGAAGGTTTTTAATCCAAGATAAGCCAAGTAAGCAATGTTATGTGGTGAACATCTTGCATCAGCAGACACTGAAAAGGTCAAGTGTCTAGACTTAGATGAGATGTGGTAAGTTTTTCTGGACAGCTTTTCTGAAGTTTCATAAGTGTGCAACTTCTTAAATGCTCACTAAGGAGTGTGCTTTCTAAGAACAGTGATAAAAATTTCCACAGTCCATTTAAGAGGAAGAGGAGAGTTGTTACAGGAGGTCCCACCAGCTACCATTTACATGCCTGAATAACTGATTTGTATTGGAGTCTGGCAAAACTGTTTTGTTGAAGGTATTGAGCAAGGATAGTATCTTTTTCCTGGTATACCACAGATGTATATGGATGACTAGTTTCTTCCTTCCAACCTACAACTTTGAAAGTGACAAGCAGTGTCCTCATTCAACAGCATACAGAAGCCCAAGTCTTAACTTGGCAGACAGATAATTTCCCTGAGTTCAAGAAAACTTCACTTGTGTGCTTTAGTTTATCTGCTTAAAAGGTTTTGGGCTGAGTTGTGATCAATAGTGACACCAATGACGTGCAGACAGGGTGCTACCCAAACTGCTGTGTTGCATTCCTCTGCCAACATCTGTGTCTACTGATCTTGAGAAGCTCAGAAGAAAAAGGCTGTGCTTGAAGGGAGAATAAAGGGACCTACAATAATGTAATTCAGATGTACAGATTAGGATACGATTTTTTCTAACACACACAGAATGCCACCTTTTCCTGCCTAGAAATTGGGTGCTCAAGTTCCTCAGGGTTTTTGGAAATGACAGGTGTCAAAACAGAAACTGTACTGATGGTATAGCAGAAAGCTCTGTTACTAAACTGTATTTTCCCCAAGAGAAAAGAGGACTTCCCAAAGTGCTTGCTGTGCAAGGTGTAGGTGTGTTTTAGACAGGACGTTCACTCTAGGAAATAGCAACACAAATGGTTTTGTGTCTCACAAGCATGAGCTTGTGAACACAACAGTGACCATGTAACTTTTTGGTAGATCCATTACAATGTTTGCAGATCACACTGCAAGACAAGAACGTGTAAATACCAATGAACTGCATACACAATAGCAAGAATATTTTTAATAACTAAATAATCAGGCATCCCCCCTCACTTTGCCCTGGCCTGCTTGATCTGTACTCTCTTATTTCAGGAAAGTTAGCTTGATGTTGAAATACACAAAAGGGACTTCCTAGATTCTTATTTATTTTGTAAAATTGAGTTTCTGGCTGGTTGATTAATTAAATGGTGGTGCATAGCTTTGTTGAGATTGTCACTTTGTGGCAGTTGATTTGGAGCACTTTAATGCAACATCTATTTTAGGTGTAATTTAATGTAGTATCTGTTGAAGGAGAATTCAGGCATCACCCAGGATCTTGTCTGCTAGTCTTTGCTGGGCAAATTTGTTGAGTTTGGGTTTTGATGACTGGAAATGAAAGCCATGGTAGTTAGATAACAGCAGCCCTATTAAACCATTGCAATCTGACATTGCTGCTCTGGAATCCCTAGAGGACCAGGAATCTGGGGAGATGAATGGGAATCAGTCACTCTGGCTCTTATGTCTCTCATGGTAAAGGAGCATGCAAACAATGATTTGGAATTTATTTTCACTACAAAATGGATCTTTGATCCTAAGGCAATAAACAGTAAAAGAGCAAGCAGCAAAGAATCAAATATTACAGGAGCTCATGTTAAAACAAAACCTGAGTTTTCTATTGGGAATTTTGTATGGCTTTTCAGAAGCAGAATCTCAGATGCATCAAACACTTGCAGTGTGATATTTTTAACAATTACAAGTCCAAATACGTGCAATTACCGACAGTAGGACTTTTGTCAGGAATGACTGCACCAAGTTTATTTTAATGTACTCAGCCTTGTAATTGTTTTTTTTTAATCTTGCTGTGCCAATGGCAGCATTTTTTTCTTCATAGGTTTTATGTTTTATATCCTCCACAAATCACACATTTAAGACAGTTTTGTTTTGCAACATCTCTGAAATGCTGGCTTATTAGCAAGCCAGTCCATGCCAGATTATTTTAATATTGATAGACTGTACCAACAGTTGAGCTAAAGATGCGTTCCTCATGCTGTTTTGTTAAGGTTTAGTGGGACTAAATCACAAAACATTGCTTTGCTTGGAAATTGAATTGAAAAGATCCATCTATGGTAAGATTACTTGTTTAGAGAAAGCTGCTCTTGCATTCTGAAGATTTTGGTGGTTTGCACTCGCAGTTTGGGTACCTGAACAATACCAGGCAAACTTGAAGTGCCTCAGTGCTCCAGTACTCTGCTCAACTGGGATCTTAATTTTAAAGGATATTTTCATCTCTGCTTCCCAAAATCTGTCTTTGTCATAAATAGGAGATAGGAAAGCAAACTTGAATTTAGACTTATATATAACATTAATTTTCTGTGCAACATAACCAAGAGCTGCTAGACCTGCTGGTGACAAATGATGCTGGTGCCTACTTGTTCTTACTCATTCTTTTCAGGCTGCACATGATTATAAGGGCTAGTCGGGCAGACAGGGTTTTTTCTTTTTCTTTTTTTTTTTAGTTGCTTTGCACTGAAACACTTGCATGTGCATTCAGGATATTACTTATTTCATTCTGGCACTTTTAATATGAAACTTGCCAGATTTTTATCCTGGGCTTGATAAATGGTTACCTGTGGGATATGAACAGACAGCATGCCATGTTTTTGTGTTTGGTTTTGAAAGTGCCTTTCAGCCTCTTGCACCTGGACCTCCAGCAGCTTATGCTTGCTTATGGGGATTACAGAAAGTAAGTAGTAAAAACAAGGCTTCTGTCAGGATTTTTAAATACAATCCTGTGGTCTGCACTTTCTTTAGAAATTTTGTAGGGTTCTGTCAGGCAAATCAGGTTGATCACTACCGACTATGACTTCTCTTGTAGAACAGATTACTGGGTATTTCAGCATGTAGCATGTTACCATGCTTGAAGTTAGCTGACTAATGATCTGCATAATCTTATATATAAGCCTTTAGCAGAGATACAACTATACACCTTTAGCTTGAATTACTCAATATATAACACTCTCTCTATTCACAGTCTCTTAAAAAAAAGAAGTTAAATTCACTGTGATAAAAAATTCAGTAACTCCTTCTGGAATCTCGAATAAGAAGAAATATTGTTGGACATACCTTGTAGGCTGTGTTTCAGAATTTAGGAAAAGTCTGGCTCATTGTCTTTCATGCTATATGTCAGGCCTCTGACATTATTTCTTTATGTCTTCTGGCAAGTATTTCACATTCAAGAAGCATAATATACCTAGGGAAAAAAGAAGAAAGAACAAGAAAAAAAGAAAATTGCAGTGATACAGGTTAAACTAATAGAGGCTATGGTTTAGAGAAGGTGTGGAAGTGTATTTATACTTCCCACGTGCTAGTGATTCTTGCCTGGACCATGGCCCATTGGATCAATATTGCTGTTTTTCAGTGGGTTTCCCTGGTGCCACCCCTGGATGTGTGCCTGCTGTGTGCATGCCCAAGCGCTGGATTCCTGTGCACATCACTTGTTGTGACTGGGACAGCTCAAGAACTTTATACTTCTGGATGGAAACAGAAAACCCAGTACTCCTGCTCTGCTTCATCCCCACCTAGCAGCTGGCTGTTTATACCCTTTGAAATTATGGAAACTCCATGGTTGCAAACTGGTAGCCCAGGGACAACAAACCTGGCTGAGGGACTGCTCCTTCCTGCAGCTTTGGGTGGAAAGGCAGCTGAAATGGGCAAAACCATGCCTGTCCTTGCCTGCAAAGACCTTGAGCCTTGCCCCTCTGGTATTCTTGCAGGTTCCTTTTTAAACACTTGGGGTTTTTATACTCTAACCCACTGGAGTAATTTTCTGTGCTCCCTATTTTTTCTTTACAGCAGACAGGGAAACATGCTTCCTTGGAGCACAGACACTGAAGTAATCCACTCTCCTTGATGTAGTAACTGCTTGTGGATGGAGGAATTCACATCTGCACAGAGAAATATAAATTAACGTGTTTGATCCATGGCTGGATCAAATACATGGAGATGTATTTGGAAGACTAATCTTGAACACCAGAATCTGTTATGTTTAGGTGTGCTGACATGACAGTGGGAGAAGCTTTGTTGAATCTTAGGAGATGGTTTGCCCAGCTGGGCTTTTAAAAATTGTTTTCTTGTATTTCTGGCAAAAGAAAAATGTCTTTGTCAAAGAAAAAGGAGTCTTATGGTCTCATTTTGAGTCCTAAAACACAAGTATTGATTTCATACACAGCATCCAACTTAAGTAATTTATTCAATGTATGTTGACTTTATTCCTCAGTTGTTGACAGGATTTTTTAAAGCAAAGTGAGATTGTGTGTTTTGACTGATTATATCCAGTAGTGGTATTTGATCTCAGGAGGCAGGAAGAAATCCCCAAGCTGGCTGATATTCTGGTACCAGTTAGTATTTAGCTGTTACCAGTTAGTTACCGAGTGTCACTGGCGGAAGAGCGTAAGACCCTCAGTCTTTAACACCCGGATATAAAAGTCTCCAAGAAACACATACTGCACTTTTTCTAAGCTGTAGGTCCATCCCCCCAGTGTGTATTTCTGTGTGAATTATAGTCAAAGTCTAGGAACTGGCCAGTGCTTTGCTACCTTCTGTTGACAGCTTTTGGCTTTTTCAGAAATATTTTAGCTTCACGCATACCGTAGCTGTCGGCGTGATTCAGAGCCTTTGGAAGGAGAGCTTCCTCTTGTATTTGTTATTTGCTTAGCAAAGCTTTGACTTTATGGCTATGTATTTCAGAATCTTTTATGCCAGGGAATCATTTATATTTCAGAGATATGGGAAGGCACCTTGGAGCTTGCTACATGTCTTGATTGTTTTTTAACCTTAGCCCAGTGTGATATTCTTTCTAAAGAATATTCTCACGTAATCCTGCAGGGAAGAATAAAGGTAACACAGTTGCCTGGCATTAATACTGTAAATCAGAAGTACATAATGACAAGTCTGAGAAATGTACTAAAAATAATAATAAGACAGGCTTGTTTCTGAACAGTAAATGCCATTAAGCTTTGCTTTGAATTCTGACATCCATCTAAAATCTGTACCCATGACCCACAGTTATGTGTCAGGGGGCTGTTTGCTTGTTTTGTACTTCAGAGGAGCTGACTTAACTTTATGTACTAGTCCAGATGCGGTTCTCCCTGGAGGTATTCCTTGGCCAGGCTGTAGAAAGATGTTTCTGAGAACCCAGAGAGAAATAATGTGAAAAACATGGCCAGCGCTGCCCCAGGGGTGTTCCTTTCCCTGGGAGAAAAGCAAGGACTGGGGAGGGAATATGGCCCATTTCGTATGACTGCAAACAAGAGGATGACATTTTCACAAGCAGGAAAGCTTGAAGCAGCCTGAGCTCCTTCTCAAGCCTAGCTTACGTGGGACAAGTGTGGTTGTGAAGTGATTACAGTGAGGATTTCTGGAGGAAGGCTTAGCAGTGGGGCTTTCTGAAGGATTTTGGAAGCTGTGTGTACAGTTCCTCTGGCTGGTTTCCTTCTGGAGGTCTTTCTCAGAGTCTGTATCACCTTGGCAGGTACAAAGATATTTATTTCAGAGATACAGTGTGCCCATCCCCGCCCAGGTCAGGCTGCTCATCCGAGCCTACACAGGGCAATTATGGTGGGAACTGGGTGTAGCCTTCTCCCCTGGGTGCTGGAGAATGGGGCAGGGAGACTACCCTGGGGATGAGGGCATCACAAGATGCCAGGTGTAGGGGTTGGGACTGCACATTCCGTTATACCTTAAGGTAGTGCCATTTGCCTAGTGGGAGGGGACATAAATGCCTAATTTATGACTGTGTTAGTGGTGCTTGATTCACATTTCCATTCACAGGCTCTGAGGAGAAAATGTTTGCATTTAAATCTTTTTAAAAAAATGGAATTAGAGATATGTGAAATTGCCCAAGAATCCCTTAAGATGTAAGGGTGAATCATACATTAAAATAAAGGTCCTGCAGTTGCTGAAATGGTGACTAGACGTTCTATTCAAGGCACTGTGGCTTTCTTCTC
This sequence comes from Harpia harpyja, assembly GCF_026419915.1. Lineage (NCBI taxonomy): Eukaryota > Metazoa > Chordata > Aves > Accipitriformes > Accipitridae > Harpia > Harpia harpyja. Next base: position 8,917,970 of record NC_068959.1, read on the forward strand.
CTGAGCCCGCTGTGCAATGCAAAACCAGCCCAAAGCAGTATGTTCACTGGCAGCTCTGATAAAGACCGCACATAGTCCTGCTGTATTGCAGTGGCCCCAAGAAAACATGAGGTACAAACAGATTCAGAACTTGATATGGGCTTCTTAAGTATGTATCTATGTCTTTTGGCAGCCGGTCTCTGGGACCTCTGGACTAAAACCTGGGGGCAAGGTGGGCTCATTGGGACAGTCCAGGCAAACCTCTGACCTATATATGCTTAATTGCCACTGGAGCATAATTAGAAGGTAGATGTGAACAATGGATTGCATGAATTCCTCTAGGAAATTGGGTAGAAAATGCCAAGTATTGAGCAGCTTCCACCCATGCTGCAGGAGAGGGGCTTGCTGACAGAGCAGCTCATGGCATGGAGGTTTTAATTGCCATCCAGAGCTCATGATTCATAGACTTCTCTCTTTCCATTCCCTTTTCCTTGGCAGATTCTGGATGTCCTGTTGACAACTGAAGCCCAACAGCTCAGACCCTGAACTTTCTATCTATCCTTCAAAATCCTCCCAGCCTCCTCCTCTTCCCGTTCATGTTGACAGCTCCACTGCCGCCCCGTGTGCCACAGACTCACAACAGTGGTGTCAATTCTCACTCCTCCCCCATCTCTGAGATTTTGTGAAATGCTTCTGCTTTTCTGTGCAGCATCTCTTGAACATATCTTCTCTCCTTCATTTCTGCCGCCGACACTAACTATAGCATCTATCTCTGTGGCTTTTCTGACTTTTTGCCTTGTCTCTCCATGTGTAAACTCAGGAGGATCTACTACCACCTGCATTTCCCTCCCCTTTCCACACTCTTGCCCACACCAGCATTCACCATGGACTGGTGGTGGGTGGGGGCAGCAACAACCATTAAGGAAATAGGGAACTGATTTTAATTTCAGAGGACCACAATACTCTTGTTATGCCCAGAGGAACACAGGCTTTCGTATTAACCCAAACATGAGATTTCTTGGGTTCTTCATGCTTCTGCTTCAGTTCAGTGATAGATGCTGCTAAGTTTTGGGGTTTTTTTTTAGCAGAATATAGGAAATAGTGAAATGTGAGTTGCTCTTAGTTTGTCTGAACTTCACAAATGGACATTGCTGCCTGCTGGGGTGGGACTTGAAAGGTTTGTGTAAATGAATCAATCTTTGAGATATTTCAGTAAAAAAAAAAAAAAATCAGCTGGGAGTACTTCTGGCCTCAATTGCACACATAAGACATATTCAAATAGCCATAGCATATTCAAATCCCACCTTACTCCTTCAGCCTTAGGCCACCATATTTATGTCAAGGATTTCCCGGAGAGAAATACGCAGTCGTGCTCAGTGTAATGTATGCAGAGGAAATGCAGTGCTTCTGGGGTGCATTTATTTGCAACTCTTGGTCAACCATAATTTGCATAATGACAACAATATTACACTCTTGCATGGGTTTTCATTAGATAGCAGGTGTTGTTTATTTAGAAGTATCTAAATACATTTTTTTCATATAAAAGAGAGGCGCAGAAATAAGCTCTTTGTGTTTCATAGGGTTGCCAGGGTAGCAGTAGCAAAATATAGCAAATCAACAGTGAGATCTGCAAGAATGAATACAGACTATACCCAGAGGCTATAGAAGGCACCAAGACATATTTCAGGCTTTATCAGGAATGAGGCAAACACTTGCATGGCCCTGAAAGAGCTTCTGGGTTTGCAATGAACTGCCATAAAATGGCATAATTAAAAGTTACATTCTGTTTGAGCCTTTTCTAACACTCGGTAATCAAACACCATAATCAGAACGAATTATTACATTTGTATTCTGCCATCCACTGAAAAAGATGCATTGCTTGGCTTATAGCCTTATTTTGATTTATTAGGTCTAATTCCAGAGACTGGCACAAAAAGTGAGTCAGGTTCCTGAGGGACCTGTTGCATATACACAGTGGTACCTTTAAGATGCATGTGGGTTTTTTGTGTGCTTCCAGTTGTTTAGAACAAACTTCCAGGTTGTTTTTTAACTCTGATTGGAGTGTGCAGACAAGATGAAGGTTAAGCTGAGGAACGGTTGATCAGGACATAGATATCCACGCTTTACTGAGGTTGGCAACTTCACCCCTGATGTGACCTCCAGGTGCTATGAATGAAACCACAGGATTAGTAACAAGGCACACGCTGAGCTGTCAAGTCTCTTGTAACAAGACAGAGAAGTGGAAACAGCATTTCTATTCAGGGTATCAAAATCAACCCTTGAAGCACAGCATTGCTAGTTGATTGCAAATAATGGAGCTGCAAAATTATTTCTGCACAGGAATATACTGTTTGGCTGTGTTGCAAACTACTTTCCGTACTCGTTTCAATATACAGCTGTGTTGCAATCTACTTTTTGTACTCGTTTCAACATACAGCTGGGATATGATGACTATGAATTATTTAGTTTGGTATAGGTAGAAGTTTTCTGCAAAATAGGAAAAGAGAAATAGAAAGCCAAAGCCAACATTTTTATGTGAAAATTATGCTTATAAGAAAAAGTAAGTTGTGCCTAGTCCAGCAAACTTTTAGGGTATCTGGTAAAGCATCAGTCCAACTCTGTCCTTTCTGAAGGACACCCTGTGGTATGCACTGGTGTTCATCGGTATCCAGAAATCACCAGGAAGATGTAGACACTAGTCTGTTTCCACATGCTTTTCAATAGATGTGTGACATTCAATTTAAAATAAACTATTCAAAGAAGTGGAAAATGTGCTGCAACTGTTGGAAAAGTATGGGAGTAATAGTCTACAGCAGGCAATACGAACAGTTGGCAAAGTAAACTTAGTGTTGGGCTGTGGCTGATGATTTCATGATCGACAGTTGCCGGTTGTTTGAACAAAGGTCACTTTTCCACCAAAGTCTGCCAGACCTTTGGGGAGGGTTTTCTTACTTGGTTCTGAATTTTCTATTCAGCCTGATTTCTATTCAAAGGAGTCTGGCAAGCTAAGTTCATATGTCAGAACCTAAAACCATAGGTCGGATCCAAGAGCTGGGACTCCAGTAGAGAAGAGGGAGTTTCTGAAGAGGATTGAGAGCTTTCTACGGGTTGTCTTTCTCCATGATCCTCACTCACACCAAACCATGACCTCTGTTTTCAGCTCTGCACTGTGGCTTGAGCTCCACAAGCAGAGGTGTGTGTCTGTAGCTCTTTCTCCAATCAGATTAGCATAGGTTAATGATCTCCAGCATCTCGAAACAGGCCATTGCCTGACTTTTGGTGATGCCAGCTGTTTAGCTGGTGCCACTCTTTTCTTTTGTTCTTTGTCACCTTACCCTGCCTGGTTTGACAAGTTGAAGCTGTGTGAGCCATTTTGAGGAGGTACAGAGTAGACTTATTGGATGCTTGGCCCAGGGGCTGTGATTTATTTGCCCCCCAAGTGTTTATTAAGTGGACAATTGCCTAGCTCTTCTCACCATATACAATGCCCATGTACTTAGTCTCCTGCTAACAGTTCAAACACTGGGACTTGGCAAGCACACCCAGCCTCTTAAAATGTAGGCCCTAGAGGCAAAAGTTTTTTGAAAGTTTACATGTGCCTCTGAACTTTGATTTAAACTCGTAACTGTCACCTGGGTTTTGACAGATGGGTAATGAAAGATCAAGACAAATGCTGGTAGGAGTCTTTTGAGATGTGCTGCTATTAGCATTTGCTCTGAGCACATTTTAAAGAGAACATAAGACTAACAATTTAATGTCTGTTAGTCATCTCACACTGGAGAACTCCTGCCAGAGGAGGTGAAATGTCTAACTCAAAATTCATGAGAGGGGGGATTGCTAATAGGAAGGAAGAAAAGGGAGGCACCGAAAGATGAGCTATAGCCCTGAACCAGGAAAAGAATAGAAATGAAGAGACAGATCAAGTCAGAGTTCTCAGATACGGGGCTACGTCAGTCAAAGCTGCGTTTCACGGGGTTTGGGCCAAGATAAAACACCTGTAATGAAGTCTCTGCTGGATGTGGTATTAGCTACAGATGCATGGGACACAGTGGAGGAAATAAGATGTTTCTTAGAGTGACTGTTAAAGTTGTTAGTGGAGAGTGGTACAGAATAATGCAGATAAGCTTCTTAAGTCTCCCCTGGATGGCAGCTTAGTTGCACCTCTGCTTACCCTGGACCTGGCTTTTACATATTCTTTAATATAATACTTTTACAAGGGCTCAGAGTGAGATACTTTAACATGCTCCGGTAGCCCCATATTCCATAAGTAATGAAGTTCCAGTGAAGTCGGAGGGATTGTCTTTTGAGGAGGGAGTCGCTCCACAAAACCTGTTCTTCTCTCTTGTTGAATTTCTTTGCATTTACCTTCCGTAGCACTGAGATGTCTCGCGAGCTGCTGAACTCTGGCCCTAAACAAGCCAAGTAATTTCTCTTTGTGCCAATCTGTGTGTATCGCTGATAATGTAAATCTGCATGTGCCACAGTGATCTGTGCCCAGGTGTGTGAGAGGGAACAAGCCAAGAGATTTATCCTGTTCCGTACTCTCCTTATTCCCCTTGAAATCCTGCACTGCCCCATTTCCACAGAGAACGCAAAGGAAGAGGCTGTCTTGGACAGAGGGACCATGCTAAATTGCGTGCTCCTTCTCTCCAAAACCTTCCAGAGACCTGTTGGAAAACCCTTAGGAAGAAAAGGCTGCTCGAAGCGACGCTGACTCGTGCTGCCAGCTGCACGGTTGCCCTTCCCACACGACTCCGCCGGCGGTGCCGGTCCTGTAGCGCGTGGCACAACCAGTGCCTCTCGTGCTGCCTGGCCCTGGGCTCTAGTGCAGGCTGGGGCAGGGGCAAAGCAGCTCGGAGTGGCTGGGGCCGGGAAACACAGAAATCATGGGGTTTTTTAGTTCTCGCTCTGGTGCTGGATGATCAGCTGGGTCCTCAGTCCCCAGGAGAGCACATGTGCTCCTCCACTGAATCCCATTTTTCCCTTCAGTGAGCTTTTGTGCCTTTAAGAGGACCCAAAGCAAGAACAAGTTTAACTACAATAATTTTGCAAAAGACATAGGCTTTTCAGTTCACTTCTCCCTCAGTGTTTCCTGACAGTTATCAGTGTCTTTTCTAACAGTGTGTCTGTTGTAAAATAATAGATCAGTGTGTGAAAACCTTCAGACCCTGGGAGAAGTGTTGGAGGTCACAGGGTCACCTCTTTGGGGCTATCAGCATAATTCAGAGCCAGTGACATCCACAGATTAATTGCCCTTATATTGATTCTGAATCTTAATTAAGGAGAGTGCCACTTGGTTGCATGATTGGTTTTGCCATTTTCAAATTATTAAAACAAAAGCTTGGAAGTGAAATCCTTTGCCGTGTATAGACCTTTCCTTGGAAAATGTTCTGATGCATTTAACAGACTTCCCTGCCTACAGTTTAAATTTACCTACACAGTTTAGATTAATTGGTATGATTATTTTGGTATAAAATGCAGTGAAGACCGAGGACGTGCAGCATCTGGGGCTATAGAAGCAGCGAGGGGCCCCATCTGTGTGTGATATTGTGATAGAGATGCTTTCCGCGGAGGAACCAAAATAACTGGCAACTTGGAGAAAAACGTTCCCTTTTCACGTGGCTTGTCAATACGTTAAGTGCTCTGGAGACAGTGCTTTTGTGCTTCTGTAGACATTAAATCCTGTACATTTCATGGGCTGTGACAGTCCTGTTTTCAAATGTTTTAAGCATTGATTGTACTCAGAATGACGTACCCAGTGGTGGAAATGCTGCTGAAGGGATAATGCTGATGCTAGAAAGAAGAGGGTGAAGCATTTTCCTGGAGTACCAGCCTTCAGTCCTTCCCGCAGGCTGTTCTTTACATGGATGCTTAGACCATGGAGGGAACAGAGATTTGGGAAGGGAACATAAAATCCATAGTTAAAAATTTAAAAATTCCCACATGATTTCTCCCAGCTCTTCCTACATTAAATTTGAGGTGGTGGCAGTTTGGGGTGATTCTCATATGGGATTTTCCTCTCCTTTCCCACTTGACCAAGCACACAAGGAAAGAGGTGATGTTGAAGTGAATGCTGTTAGTCCTCAGGCTGGGGATTTTGTTCCTTTGAAAGATTTTGGCCAAACTGGAGCGGGGAAAGATGGGAATATTCTCCAGACTGCTCTCATTTACTGGCTTCCCCCATGCGACAGTAGCGATGTCAACAAAATTGCTGTTCTAGCAGGGTAAAGGGGGAGTTTCTTGAGGCGAAGTTGAGGTCTGGGGCAAACGTGGTGCTCTGCAAAGCTGTTCTTCAGGGAAGCAACAGCCTAATGGGAAAACCAAGAAAAAAGGCTGTCATTGCACATCCCCTCCTGGCATTTCTGAGCATGCAGTTCCCCCACGACCTCTGACTCATGCGGAATAAGACTTTCTTTTGCTCCCCTTCCTTCTTCACCCTGCTGCTGTTGGGCATCCACCTGCCTCTTGTGTTGGATCTTGCATGTGCTCCAACTGCTCAGTACCAGTAATTGGTATTGGAAAAGCACCCTGCAGGATAAAGCTGTGTGGGGTCACCTTCTGCTATATTGTAGTTGCCTTAAAGACTGTAACTAAGGAGAGTAACTTGTGGTTTTGCTCATGTCCTAAGGGGCTGCCTACACTGATTGTAGGACAACATAGGGCAAGTTGGACATACTAGTTAACTGGAAAGTTTTAGGAGAGTCATCACTGCAGGTCATGTGAAATTGGATGTGTTTTTTGCTCTTCCCATCTGCAGGATTTAACATCAGAACTGTGATTTACTCTCTGGGGACAGATCAGGTGCAATCCTTGCTGCTTACTCTTAGTCAGAAGCAAAGCACAGCAAAGCACACCATTCCCACCACTGACCCTGCTTTTAAAATCAAAAGTATCCTGCAAATGTATTATTCATTTTTAAGAGATAAATGTTGGAGCTAAAGAAATAATTGTAGTCCAAAGAGTTTCAAATATATTTCCATACATAATAGCTTTCTGAGTGTGTGTATATGTATATTCCACAGTAAATATTCCATTTAAAATCAATTTGTATAGTTATAATGAGGCTATTGTGATAAAAGGTAATTTGCTGCTTTAATGGTTTGAGTTCTAGTAGGGCAAGAAAAACATGGGTTTGATCTTCACTGGGTGCAAATCAGTGCAGCCCTATTGAACCCCAAACTGAGGATCCAGCTCGGCTGGTATCTGTTATTCTTTTCTATCTTGTATTATGTAGTTGAATGCAATTGTCCAGCCTTCCCTACCTAAAAACAGAACTTAAAACTACAAAGACGGCAGTGGTCTGAGGTCAGCAGCTTAACTACAGCTGGTCAGGTTGCCTTTTTTTCCAGCTTCCTCCAGCAAATTTCATTTTATCAGCAGAAATATGAAATGGGCGATCTTCTAACTTTGGTTAGAAATGCTCGGGGGTGCTGCGGGGAGCTGCCCTTCAGACATCACGTCCTGCCCGTGTGTGAGCTGGGAGGTTCCCCAAGTGCTGCGTCTTCACAACATGGTTCTGCTCCCTGTCCTGCTGAGCGTGCTGGGAGATGCCGTCAGGTGGAGATGCCAGGATTGTTGCCATCCTAAACTTGATAGCGCAGTATGAATGTGATGGCGAAACAGCATAAAGAGCACATACTGAGCCAGAGAGGGAACAGGTCAGGTCACCATCCCTGGCTTTTTTCACTCATTGGATATGTTCAGGAAAGCTGGGGCTGGCTGCCCAGGGTTAAGTGGCATTTAACACAGTTTGAGGGGGAAGAGAGGTGCAGAAAAATGCCTAGTGGCTGCAGTCACCTTTAGTAGCATCTCAAAATTGCAGTCATGATTCAAATAAGCCTGGTTCTACTTTTTGCTTTTTGAGGCTCCTCTGTCCCCCATTCAGAATTTGGCCATAGACTTGCCAAAAATCCCTGCTGAAATGTTTGTTTCTCTGAAGATAGCTTGGAACAAACACAGTACAATCCACATGTGCTGCAAAAATTCCTTGAGATTGTACTGCATTGATGGCATGGTCCATCCCAGTGCAGCATCTTCCAGAGGAAACCCATCAAGCCCAGTCTGTGTTTGAGATAGGTTTATGCAGCGAAAACCATGGGGAAATGCAACTGGACCAAGAATCCTCAAGAGGGAAACAAATCCCAGCTAAAGACAGGCAGTGTAACAGGCTATTAAATAGTCTATCTTCTCCATATTTATAGCTTTTCACAAACTTATCTGTATCACAGATGAAGGTCATTACTTGGTTGAAGCTGTAAGGAAAGAAATTCTATGCACCTATCAGGTATAACACAATGAGAATGTGTCTTTTTTCCTCCCTGGTGGCTGAGCTATAAAAGATGGTAAGCCTTCTACAGCAGCTAGCCAAAGACAACGCCTTTAGGTTAAACAAGAGAAACTCTCACTTTTAGGCTTCAGTTCCATGAATTGCTGAGTTGCTTCGATAAATCCATGCAAATTCAGTAAGGCACTTAAGTACAACTTTGCCATTAGGCACTTTAATGAGCCTTAAGCATGCATCTCATAAAGCAGATGTGGATTTATGGGTCTGGGTTAAAGGGTCTTCTCCCTCTTCTCCCATTAGGACAGCACAAAATGTCTCACAGGCAGATATCTCTTCTCAGACACTTGATGCAGAAGTGCCGGGTTAGCCGTGTAGTACTGTTCCCCCATCCTGGCTGCTGTTTGGCTCTGCAGAGCACCCACTAACTTGATCTGCTCATGGAGGGGTTATTCCTGGACGTCCTGGGTTATGAAATGCATAAGAACTATCGTGCCGGTCTGGATAAAGTACAAAATGTTTCTTCTTCATCTGTCACTGGTAGTGGATGCTGACATTCGAGCAGTAAACAGGATGGATGAAGTGATCCATCCCAGGCCATATGCTCCTAGTTTCTGACAGTTTGTAGTTCGCAAGGACTTTCTGAGCCAGCAATTGTATTTAGACCACCGTGGACCTGCCCTCTAAGAATGTGTTTAACTCCCTTTTCAATAGTTCACGAGCTTGGAAAATATCCACTGGGATGATGGTTTTGCTAATTACAGTAGTTGGTGGTTATATATTTTAAACCGATGCAGTTTGCTTTTGTAGTCAGCCAGAGATTTGAGGCTGAAAGCAGGTAGGAAAAATGCAGTCTTTTGCCATCTGCTCATACTGAAGTCCATTGTTTTCAGTAAGTGGCAGTCCATTGCATTAATTGTCTCTTGTTGTATGCACAATACCTAGCGGTATTGGCATACATTTTTTGCTAATAGAAAATGTCATAGTTTAAGTACCATGTTCTAATTGCATTGGCCGATTTCCATCACAAGCATTAATTTATCGTAATACTGTTTGGAAATCTCAATGAATTGCTGACGTGAGGTTTGCCAGCTGCTGGAGGTACTGCAGTTTGCCTTGTGTCATGTACCGGTGTTACTCTGTTGTTCAAGTAGGAGCAGTACAAGGGCTGAATTGAAGTGGTGTGTCTAAGCATTTGAAAATATCAAACAGATTATTTTCAGAAGTGGAGCCAGGGCAGGAAGAAGCAGTGCCAATTTGCATTGGGAAGGAGAGCGGAACAGGGTTTTTCAAACTTTTTTCCAAAGCTGCAACAGTTTTAGTGTAAGCCAATGCTAGTTTTAGCGTAAGCTGTGCAAACTCCAGCAGATCTGGTATGTTCCACTAACATCAAATGTGACACAGCTGCATGAAAGGAGAGGATGATTTACGTTCAAACAACAGCAATTAAGCTAGGGGTGCAAATTACTCTGTAATGAGACTGAGCCAAGGCCGCATGTCAGTGCATTAGACTTCTAGTTCATGTATAATCGTAAATCTTCAGTATGAAGGTTATAAAACTATTTTCACCAATATTTGTCTGCCTGGAAAATCTATGAAGCATTAGCAGCAGCTTGAAGCTATGAAGAGGAACTAGTCAGCTTAATTTACATGTAAAATATATACAGTACAAGCTGCAAAAAAGATCTCTTGATGTTTTCCCATGATATAAATATTTGATGTTGTTTAGATTTCTTTCCTGTTCTTTTATGGAGGGTTTTCTACTCAATTAGATTTGGGTGGAAACACATTTTCTGCCCAGTTTTGTACCAGAATCATGGAGACTGATCAAAATAAACAGATTTAAAAATTAAATTTATTATTGAAAATGAGATTTATAGATATTTTCTCTTTGGGGAATATGTTTCTTTACTGATTTCTTCAAAATAAAAAATACTTATATGGACTATTAGAAGCTGCAAGGTGGTGAATGCAATTCTTGGCAATTTTATTATCCCGTCACTCTGAAAAGAATTTGTTCAGCTAATTCTTGTTCTTGCTGATAGGAAGTACATGAAAGCCTCTATACGCTGATGGGGAGAATTGACCTCTTCATTCCTTATGCCATAACAGTACAGACAGTACAAAATACTCTCTAGAGAAATTTTTTTAAATGGAGAAGCAATCTTGGTTTCACCTGATCCTTAGATACTGAAGAGCAGCCTTGCTGGGTCCAACAGGCTGGCTGTGCTTAAACTTCTGAGGAAACATCGTTGATGCGATGTTTCAGGGCCCAGTCCTGAGCTGTGCAGACATATCTCCAATAAGACTCTACCTGATTTTACTTTGTATGGGAGTCAGTCAAGAGAAATTTGCTGAGGGTAGATGTATCAAACTCATGTGAACTTGATCACGGTATAGTTTACCATGACACTTGGTTGAAAAAGAACCAGAGAAATAGGATTGTAGGGTGAAATCCTTCTCACGTGGCTCATGAGGGAAATTTTATGGACTACAGAAGTATTTGTATGACTTAAGTTAGTAAATTGGGCCTGCTTATTCCCATACCAAGTACTACTATTGAGCTGGGGTACTTGTAATTTCTATCTTTTAATGGAGGTAGAATAGCATAGTTATTGCCTGATGGAAATCCCTGCTTATGGTCATAATTCAATGTTTTTTATATATATATATATACACACACACATATATATACTCTATTTGTGCAATGCACAGAAGAGAGAAATTCCTGGATGTGTGGTACAGTCAAAATCAGCTGTGCAACGGTGCAATTCAAGTTCATAAGTTTCTGCATGTTCTTGTAATATTCCAGTAGACTCCAGAAAAAATCCCATTGCAAAGAAATGCAAATAAAAACAAAAAGGCGTGGAAATTGCTGATAGCTACCACTTACATCTAAATAGTGATGATTCTAGTAACAAACTTATAACTAAATTTCTGGCACCAGCATTTTCACTACAGCAAAGCAACATTTTAACAGCATTCCTAATCAGCATATGCAACAAAGCAGAAACTCAGCTCAGTGCTACTTAACTTGATGCTTTTTTTTTTCATACAGTGTTTCATAAATAACTTTAGGAAGTGAATCTGATGATGATAATAATTATACTACTGCTGTATGCAGCTAAAGACTTCTTCCAGAATAACAAATAACCTGCTAGAAAATCTCTAAGAGCTCCCCATGCCTGCCTACACTAATAATACAGTAGTGCTTTGTGTGTACATAGCCTTTCTAAAGGCACTTTCACGTTAATTATCTAATTAAGCCTTACAATTCTCTTTGAAAGTAAGTAAGTATTATAATACCTATTTTATGGAGGTGGAAACTGAAAAATAAAGGCTTGATGTCATTTCGTCTAATGTTATACATCTTGCTGAAGGGTTTTAGGTGGGAGCACAGGCACCCAAAATTTCCCTGTAGGTAGCAGAGAGACCAGGACTCTCCAGAGGATGATTTAACCCACCTGAGCTCTGCCTGACTTCTGCCGAGAGCTGCCCTGGGATCGGCTGGTGGGAGCACTGGTAGGTTAGGTCTGAGCTCACTGTTGCTAGTGCTTTACTGCCTAAGTTTGGCGGGGGAGAAAGAAAACCCAAAGTCAAATCAATAAAGCTCCCAAACTTGTTTATAGCAGCGGTCCAGTGTCCAAGACATCTTTAGCATCTTTCTCAGTTGGAAAAGTCCCAACACTTGTAGGGTTCACTCGCATTGCAGGTGGCCTGCAGGGTCTTAGGAATGAAGCCGTTAACACCCAAAGGTTTTTCAAACCTCATTGGCCTCATTGTGGGATTGCACCTTGAGCCCTTATGTGTAGAGAGAATGAGGAGGTGGGAACAGAGGATTCTTTCGCTCTTTGCTTTCAGGAGCGCCTAAATTTCCATGCCTGTCAACAGGGATCTGGCTGTGAGGAGCAAAGGATCTCTACGGGGGCCATGGGGCTTGTTCATACTGCAGTCCCTAGGCTAACTTCAGCACGTGTGGAGCTAATTTTCAGCTAGATATCTCAGGCAATGCTATGGTATGTATTTGGCGGCATAAAATTTGGCAGGGAGAAGTATCTCTAACCTTCCTCCTCCTGCCTGGCAAGCACCACCCACCCTAGCTAGTTTGCTGCACTGTTCGCAGTGTTTTGAAACAACTTGTATGAGCATCTGTGAAAGTGTTATATGTATAGTCACTGATGAAATTTCCAAATGAGTGAAAAAAACCCTAAGAAGAGAGATGTTTAATATAAGAAAAGAAATAAGTTTTGTAGATGATCATTTATAGTGATGTCTCTTCAATGGAGCAGTCTGCAACCTTTCATGGGCCTCAGGCATGATACTGAAGGAGCAACACACCAGAGGCAGTGGCAGTCTTTGCCCTTCTTACTGTTTTGGTGGAAACTCCTTGATTTCCCACGGCTATGGGTAGCACTGGAAGATCTTACTGGCAAAGTACAGGTTGTGGGCTACTGCTTTAATAGCTATATTTCCTCTGACTTTCCTGTGAAAATTCGATAAATAATTCATTATGTGATTGTGGCTGATAGAGCTTTCTTCTGTGCTTGCGATGATTCAGACATCACTTTTATCTTTTTTATGTCCAATGCATAGTCCGTGAGTGACTTCACTTGTTCGTTGGAAGCCACAGCGCTGGCAATTTAAGGCTGGGATGCTTAAGTAAAAATTATAACCAACTTAATCAGACTGTGGTTGACCCGAGAAAGAGCAGTGATGGAGGAGATCCAGAGAGTCATGTCCGTGTGTCACCGAGGGGAACCACTGTAACTGGGAGCAATTCCCTTGGCATGGAGGAGTCAGGCTGTGAATGGTGGTGACCCCATCCACCGAGATGTCCCCTCCAGCGGGTAGGTTTGAGGCAGTAGTGATTTCAGCTGCAACTGCTAAATCTACCTGTGATGCTGAATCGGTGTCCTTTGTTACAGTCGCCACTGTCACGGCCATCAAGGCAGTGCCGCCAAGAGAAGCGTGCTGTTGTTGGCCCTGAGGAAAGTCACCCATTAAAATTGCGCATTACATCAGGAAATGGGCCATTTAATGGCACCACTTGAACCTGCCAAGGTTCTTTTTTTTTATCCACACTGAACTCTTTCCAATAAAGAAAAAGAGAGTATTACAATGCTCTTATGTTTCCGAAAAGCAGGCGAGTCTTAGAGGAGGGGCCTGTTGCAGGGGTTATTAGTATTTGCCGTTCCCCTGAAGACTTCCAGGGAAGTATGTGCAAAGCTGAAAAGATAGCAGAGCTTTTCAGTTTCCTTTCAACTGCTTGCTGCAGGGGAAACCACAAGGACTTTCTTCTTATGTTGACTGCTGTAATGATGTGCTGTACTATTGAGCTTCCAGGTCTAACTGACATGGATCAATTATTTGAGTTTGATGGGCCACCTGCTCGGGAAACTTCTGTAGTATTTATAAAAGATCTGGCAGTGCTCTCCTGGCAGGAGATACTTTTATATTCCCTCCTGTGGAAGTGCTGTCCAGGTTGAATTATAAAGTGAATCATTGCCATGCTGGCGATGGGATGTTATTTGGGGTTTCAAGTACCATGGTATGACTTCCTCAGTGTGCAGTACTGGATAGATAATTAGCTTAAAGTATGTGCTGAAACTGGAGACCAAAATTATACTTTGCACATAAAGGCTCCTTTGTGTTAGAAACACTCATGTATGTGTCAATACAGGATAACGCGTATAGATTATTGCAGGGTTTCATCTAGAGCTTATGGGTGGTAGTGTCAGTTGTGAGTTGTATTTTTGCAGCAACTCAGCCAGCTTTTATCAACACACTTCCCACGCGAAATATCATCCCTGCTTCTCAGCAGCAAACCACTCCGCTGTTCACATGCAATGGGGTAAGCGCCCTGCTTGTGCGGATACCTGGCTGCATGTACTGCTCCTTTACAAGTATTTTCTTACCAGTGGTTTGGGTGCAGAAAGGGAACGTGCAGCACACTTCTTTTGTAGAAGAGGAGATGTTTTTGTTTCTGTTTAGTTATACTTTCTGTGTAGTCAATGAGATGAGCAAGAGTATAAAGTGTGGAATTGGGAATAAGGCAAATTGTTCTTAGCCAGATTTTTTTAAGATTGTGTTTAATTGCTGGGGCAGAATTTCTTACAGTTCCCCAACATGTTAGACATCTACAGTTTCTCCCAGCACTGAAATTCTTCAGCACTTTTCTTGCGATGACAAGGGTTTGATTGCCATCCTTTTCCCACAGAGTTTTACTGGCAACAGCATATGGATATTTTAAATATTTTCTTTGGAAACACCTGGTTACTTTAAGAAAAAGAGACAACCCTTTGAGATTAGTTTCATTAATTTAAATAACAGCTATTAGTTGGGGGTTTTGGGGTTGGGTTTTTTTTTTTTGTTGACTAAGAAAATAGTCTTAGAGTATACAATCATCTTTTTTGAATATGCCTGCTTTGTGCTTTCTGTCCTTTCAACATCCAGTCATGTCAAAGAATGTGTTTTGATTCCTGTGAGCAACCTTATGACTGGAAGACTCCCTTTGCAGGGTATCTTCCTGCACAAGGTGTAGTGGCAGGTGTGGAAAAAATCCCTGAATGTTTCAGTTGTTTCATTAAATGGGATATTTGTACTCCTGAAGTTGCAGCATGTGGAGATCAGACTCCTTCAAAACACAGAAGTGGAAATATTTATGGGTTTAGGTGGGTTTTTTTAGCTTCTTCAGCTTCACTTCAAAGAAAGTAAAGAAGTGTATATAACGTCTATATTGCTGGTTACTTGTTATTGTCCTGGGGAAAAAAACAGTGTGACCAGATTCCATTTTGGCTGCACAATGTTAAATCAGAGCAGACCTGGAACCACGTTAATATTCCTGACATTTCATCAAAGTGCTGATTTGGCAGCTTTTGACATTTGGATCAGTGACTAAACTTGTTTTCCTGGTGGTAGAAAGTCATCGGCAGTTAGAGCAAAACATGGCTCCTAGACTTGACAGATCTTCCTTTGCGTTGAAGATAAATCCTAACATTACAAGGTCATCTGAGAGCTGTCACTGGGAAAAAGATTTTGCTCTTAACCCTTATCTGGGTCAGTACTTCTTTACATTTCTATGGTCTTTACTTGAGGATCTGAAAGTGCTTTATAAATATTAGATATATTAGATAATCTCTCTGCTGAGTTTAGTAAAACAGTATTTCCTTCATTCCGTACTTTAGGCTCGGAGAAGCTAAGTGACTTGCCCAAAGGAGTCTATGATAGAGCTCCGGATAAAATTTATGCCGCTACCAGGTTGGCCTTTCTGTACTGTGGTATTTTATTAAAAGGATGTATTAACTGGTTTTACTGATTCCAAGTTGAAATACAATACAATTATGCTTCATAAACAAGCTCAGGAACTGACAGGAGGTAGAGAGAATTATTATTTAAGTTAGAGGACAATACATAATTTTTTCCAGGATAAAGCAGAAAGGGGTAGAGCGTCCAGCTGCTCCCCTTGCCACCCTAACACTGGGGGCTGAATGCAGGCGTGAGCAGGGTCCTATTTAGTTACGGCCATTAAGGGGTTTTATAATCCCTGTTTGAAACACCAGGCATAGTCCTAACACAGGCAGCTATCTCGGACATTTTTGGAGAGCCTGAAGAATGACATTTAATAGTTAGTCTACTAAACTCCTTTTTTTGTGCAGAGGCAGAAAAAGATCCTGAAAAGGCTGACTTTATTAATCGTGTGATTCTAATCTCACATACAATTGTCTACATAATAGTTGTATTATATGTACTCTCTTCTTCTGGCTCCACCTTAATCAGCCTCCTTATTGATGCCTGATTGGCAATTTTGCTATGTGGGATGGAATTCAGCTCAGCACTGGATCGTGGACCTGGAGTGAATGGTTCCTCTCAGCATGAACGTATTTTTTCTGTAATACATCACTTTCACGTCAGTGATTCTCTACATGACCTCCTTGCTTTTGATTTCCTATTTGCAATATCAGCTTTTTCAGACAAAATCAATGATGAGTGGTATAATTAATTTTTACGTGTTTTAATTAAGTTTTTAGTTGCTCCAATACTTTTCATTATCTTAGTGTGATCTCTTGGTGCAACTGAACATTACAATGAAAAACCTGTTGATTAAATAAAATACTATTTAAAAAGTCCCCTGCAAGTTGTTAAACTAATTAAAGTTCAGTGATGCAAAGTGAAGATACCAGACACTGCACAAAGAAATGTCAGGCAGAGCAAGGTATTTAGAAGGTCTTGGGAGCCTACAACAGCTTGGGGCAGATTCTGTCATTCCTACAATGGTTTGTGTGTCATCTCATCATCCTTCTGATATCTGATGCCATTTTCGAATAGCTGTAAGGCAGCACAGTGGGTGCCTTGGTGAGATCTGTGGTCCCCAAGATGCTTTTGCAGGTCTACGTGAAGATGCACACTGAGAGTGCTGGAGGGAGGGGAGGGTACCAGGAGAGGAAGAGGGAGCTCAAGCTGATTGAATCTTTCTGGGACATTTCCTTGGGGCAATTCTGTTTCTTGGTTCCGGGAGCCGATGCTGGGTAGTGGGACGCAGCACTGCTCCGTGTCTGGCATGACCAGTGCTGGTGGGTTCGCAGTGCAGGGTAGCAAATGCTGTTTTCAGGGGACACCAAACTGGAACTTGCCTGGTAGATGGTACTGTTATCCTGCTCCTGAGGCTGAATGACACACTGATGTATTCATGAGCTGAATGTGCAGGTTGAACTGAGATCACCAATATTAATATGGGATAATACAGAAAGCTTTGAGTTCTTGGCAACTTTTGAAACTCTGCATTGCAGAAAAATACAATATTTAACCTGCTGCTAGATAGGAAAAAAATTGATGGTGCCTTGATTCTGCCAAGTTTTTTTTTAGAGGAACTCATCTTACTCTATTTCACTGGTAAATTAATCTCTTCATTGGGTTCTTGGGTAGAAGACAGACATTGCTTAGCTGTTGCCTGCTTAATTATACCCTGTAATTTTGATTGACAGTGGAACGTGCATTGAAAAGCAGCTGGAAATGTCTGTCACCTAGTTTAGAAACTGGTGAGGAATCTCTGTCTCCTGCAGTAGCTTCTTGCTGTGTTGAACTTAGCCCAAATGAGAGGTTGGTAGATGGATAGACAGTGAAAGCAAGCAGCCTTCACCCTGTTTTGAACAGTCAGAAATGAAATATCTAAACTTAAGCATGAAGAGCTTGTGTTTCTGTGTAAGGCATTAATTGGGATTCCTGTCTGCCAGAGTGCATGTGGGGATGCTTTTATTGTGTTAACTCGAGATTCTTATAGTGCATTTGGCTTTTATGTGTGGTTTTTATGACTGATGCTCAGTATTTCAGTAAATTGTGCGAGACTCCAAATCATGAAGGTAAAGGCACTTTCAGTGACTTCTAGGGGTGGGGGTGGGGGGGAAGTAACAATGAACACATTAAGTTGAAAGCTGTGAGCTGTAAAAAGAAAAATATTGAACATTAATGACACTGTGTGAAGTGAAAAGCCATTAAAAATGGCTGGAAGACAGCTTGTGCAGGGACAAGCTTGTGCTTTCAAGGCCACCTGCACCACCATGGTATTTGCCTTTTCTTCATCCCCCATCTTCTTTGTCCATGAGGTTCTGCTGTTGCGTCGCTGTTCTCGCTCTGTCTCCACTTGATCACACTGTAGGGATGTAGGGGAGAAAGAGAATGAAAAGACTGTCAAAACTATAATCTTTTTACCAGCAGTCGCTATTTCCTTGCTCTGGGAGTTTCATCCCAGGAGAGTCGTCCCAGTGATGAAAGCAGGACATTTTTGCAGTTTTCCATGTTTGCCAAGGAGCCATGAGCCAGTGACTGGCAAGTGAATACCAGAGGCTGATGGACATAAAAACTTGGGGAGAAGGTTAGTGAATGTCACCAGCTCAGCAGACTTGCCCAGGTCAAGGTAATACAAGTAATGATCCCATCTTTGGTCTGCATTACTCCAAGGTTTGTTGCCAAAAGGGAACAGAAGAGGGGGTGTATGTCCATTTGCTGGGTTGCTGCCGGCAGGTCTGGTGCAGGAGGGAAAGGAGAATGTGAGCTATGGGGACAATGCTGAGGCCAGTACCATGATGTGCTGTTTGCCACCAAATTACAGCTCCAGCTTTGACTGCAGCTCTCCTTTTCAAAACTTTTAAATGGGCATAAAGTGCCATACAAAGTAAGCAGGATTCTCCATTCAAAACAAGGAGCGTAGCTTACAAAGTGATTTAAATAACTGTCCTTTCAGAAATGTCTGTGCAACGTGACTTGGGTGATTTACCTTATAATGGCTCAAAGCCAAGAGCATAATGAAATTGTGAGCAGAAAAAAATACTCTAGTGCTTTTTCCCTTTTGCTATCTGCTGATTTATTGGAAATGTCTTTCCCTCAAATAATTGTCTCGTTAACCCATGTGCTGCCAGCATCCTGGGAAAGAAAAGATAGGCAAAACAGAGGCAGTGAATGTTGTTCTGTAAGAGAGAGGAGAGCCAACAGGCTTAAGCATGGTTGCACTGCGTGTTTGCAGTTTTGGAGGCAGGGAGAAAAACCTGTTGACAGTCTCGGGCATAACTGTTACTCTGGGGAGCTGGACGCTTAAAAGCCCAATGGATAGGAAATAAAAGTTTTGTGATGGCATGTCTCAGCTCTTCTGATGTGGGCTATTTAAACCCCAGACTTATATTGCAATAATAATGAGATATTCCTCCCCAATATTGATTCTCTGCCCAGTTTGGAACTGCCTATGCATTCTCTCTCTGCAGTTCAGGAGCATGGGTTTGGCTCTTCATGACTAAATTTCATGAGTGGCTACATCCTGCTAGTGTCTCGCAGGCACTTACAGTAGTAGAGATGAGACAAAACACGGAGAACCAGTACCATATTATTATGGCCCTTGTGGTGCCTTATGGCTATTATCTCACAGAAAGCAAAGGACAGAAGAAGGAGGGGAACTCAGACCTGGCAGGGAGGCTTTTCTGTAACACACTTGCTTCCAGCTCCTGATACAAAAGCCTGGCTGCCTGCAATCCTTTTTGTAAGAGACAGAAAATAAATTGCTGCTGTTGAACATTTTATTTGCACTTGCAGAATATTCATCCAAGGAGCAAAGGAAGCACCAGAGGAGTGTGATGAGGGCTCGTTTTTTCTTAACAAGCCAGTAGGAAATAATGCCAGAATCAGACACGACGGAAGATTTTTGACAACATGGAGATTCCTCTTTGTGCATTGCCAACTAACTCCAGCTCAGTTCAGTTCCTCTCGCCTTGAATCAACAGCAACTCCTAGTAGTGCTGCAATTTCTTAATCAGTGGCTATTCAATACGGCTTCATCATTTGAACTTTTCTACTGTAGAGACAGACTAAGTGTGGCTGCTAAATAGCTCTTGTTTCTGTCCTTCTGGAAGATCAGAAGGAGACAAATACTGGCAGAATTTCTGGATAGTGCCTTTGTTAGATGGTATGTGTAAATACTTTTTAAAGCAATGGGCTGTGGTTGAGGGAAAAAAAAAGTTGATGCAAAGAGGTGTCTTTGATCTGAATACACTACAGAAAATCAGATTCTTTCTAACTGTCAGAGTTTCTGGAATATTTTTCTAGATAGATATTAGGGACTAAAAGCCTAACATATTTTGTTAGTTTTGGGTAAGTATGTACTGGAAGAAATGAGGTTGTGTCTTAAATAACAGGCACATAGATAGATGATGTTCTTTTTGAAATGGAAGTGTTCTCTGGTCTCTCAAAATGGTTCAGGTCCACGTCGTGCTCTGCTGGTTTCAGATACGGCTTTGTCTGTCTCCCACTTTCTGTGTGTATGCATGTCTGCATGAGCAGATGGAGACCAGGCCCATGGCACAGTGGTGGCAGGTTTGCAGCTGCATCTATTTCTCCCTATCTTGAGACTGAACAGGCATCTGCTATTTATTTCTGGTGGCTGTCCAAAAGGAAAGTTGAAGGATACCAGAAACAACCTAGCTTCAGGTTTTGAAAAGTACGTAGGCTAAAGACAGGGTCATGGCCACTGTTTCTTGTCTCAGTTACACAAGTTTTAGGGTCCTGTGCTGCTTAGAGACTTCTGCTGTAAAATTATACCTACATTTTTTGTGTATTTTGGCCTTTGTTATGCCCAGGCTATAGCACAAATAGAATTTCACGCATGTGAAGTCCCACTGATTTCATGGCTTTCTGCTTCCATGTGAAGGGTGAATGTTTCAGAATCCACAAAAATCTGCAGAAAGCAAGTCCCAAAACATGAGCTGAAGCCTTCACAAGTAAACTTAAAACAGTATTCCAAGAGGCTGTGAACTTTGCAAAAGGAAATGAACCCTCAAACAAGAACTGGTGATCACAGGAAAGAATTCAGACCATGTCTAGAAACTTCCTAGCAGGAGTTAAGGAATGATCTGAAGGTAGACACGAAGTGAGGGTTGGATCAGCAATTGTACAAGGTTTAGCCGAAGAAGTGGTCCAGTTGCAACAGTCTTTGTAATTGCAAGACTAAGGTAGAGTGTGACTCGCAGCCTGACTGGCTTGGGCTTGCTAACAAAGGTGAACTGCCAGGGAAGGGCACAGAGAAAGAAGTCAAAGTATCACTGGCCATGCAAGTCAGCTGTCTTGATGTGACAGGATTCAGTAAAAGTTTTCTATCCCATCTGCAATCTCCAAAAGATGAGAATACACAGATGTTCTTGGTTCCCTAAAATAACACAGAAACACTCTTGATGCTGCCTTTGGGGGTCATTTGTTTCAGCTTTCTGTCTCAGCACAAAAGGCATGGCTGAGAAGACAGAGGGGAGGAGGAGCTCTAGGAGGAGACAACTCAAGGAGCTCATCTTCAATGGTGCTAGAAATCTTTCTCCTGGAAAAGAGACTGCGTTGTTAAGGTTTGGCACATGCCCTTGAGGCATGTTTTGGAGATGGCTATAAATCTGGGGCCACTTGGGACATGAAGAGAAGTAGCAACCCCTTTAGAGTTACCAGGCAGTCCTTGGAAACTGATCTTCACATACAGGTAAGGGCTGTGATTAAGCTGACAGTGTAACCACTGGCAAAGCTCACTGAGCTTGGACTCACTGATTAAGCTAGTCAAGGCAGGATGAAGAGGCCCTGAGACAATGTGGAATTTGACACACAATAAGGTTTTTTCGCCTTGCATAACAGAGTGGCAGCTTGCAGGAGAAGAATAATGATAGTTCAAAAGTCATGTAAATATATGTTGTGCCTCAAAGTTGTGTTGGAAGGGGAATTAAAAAGTTTTTTCCGCAACCTTGCCAATTAGAAATGTGATAAATATTTGCATTCACGGATGCCCTGAAATCCTTGCTCTGAGAAAAAAGGAAAGACAGAACAAGATTTTTAATTTGGTACTTGCTAAAAAAAAAAAACAAAACCAACAAACAAAAAAACAACAAACAAAAGACTTGGGTCTGTGCACAAATTCTTACTTAATCTTTGTTATATTTGCTGTTTCATTTAACTTTTTTTTTCTGCTACTTCCACTGATGTCTGGTAGATGGCATTAGCGTATAACAGATTTCTTAAGTCCTTTTCTTATTGGAGGGGTTTTATTTTTCATCCATTTTGCAGATAATAATGCTGTCTTATTCAGGCTAAGCAGTTTTAAAGCATTTTTTTTCTCAGTGTTTCAGTTATGTTTTGACTAAGTGCTTGTATCATTCAACATGCTTTCTTTCCTCCTCCTTGTACCATATAATTATTATTTCTTCTAGAGGGCATCAATCACTGAGAAAGAAAATAAACTTGATATCTTCGGCTGACTCTGAATTTAGAAGCTCTGTTATATTGTGCGTTGTTTATATGCAGTACCATATTTATTTCATATTCTTCAGGCTTAGAAATGGGGACAGTACTCTGAAGGAAGAAGAAAAATTTCTCACACAGAGAAAAGATCGGATACTCGGAGTAGTAAATAGAGATGCTTATATACGGGGTTGAAAACATAATTGGACTGCTCTGGAGAGGTATCAGAAAGGAGCTCTATAAATATCTTTTGTCTTGTTTAGTACACATAAGCATTTTTAGCTAATTTTGTGCACTCCCAGGAAAATAATAGGACTTCCATGACACAAGGGCCATTTTGCATAGGAAAACAGGCAATTGTTTATCACCTCCTAGGGATTTTCTTTATCTGGACCAGGAGATGGAAGTTTCATCCACAGGTAAACTATGGCAATAGGGTTTATGAGTCTACCAGTAGCTTTAGCTTCATCAGTGCTCCCTAAGACAACTTTTGTGCTGAAATGTACATATTCATCCTTGCTTTTAGCTTCAAGAAGCAGCTAACATTTTGAGCAAACATTTTGGTTAAATGCTGATTGAAAGACATTTGGAGCATTGGGCCACAAGATTACTACTTTTTTTCCCTACATTCTTCCCACCATGGAAACAAGATGGCTTATTTTCTTCACAAATAACCAGGCTTCCAACAAAAATCACCAGTTCCATAATTGGTTTCTTCTCAGAACAAGCCAAAGCCCATAATTCTCCAAGCTTTGCATGACAGTAACAGAAGGGAAAACTGGAATGCTAGAGAACTGTTTTGTGGGCAAAGTAGTGATTTTAAATAATCCTCAAGAGGTATCTGTTTATGAAGACCATCCGTGCCAGACCAGATGTGCTTGATAGCAAAGGACTAAAAAATGATAGAGATATCTTTGAGATTAATTTTGTATAAAGAGTATACAGATGCAAAACATGCTAAGCACCAGGTTTTATTGAATCTATCTAATTATGAGCAAATGATCAGCATAATTTTCTTGCATTTTCAACCACATTTTCTTGAGAGTGAAGTATTTAAGATAATTATAAAGAAATGCCAGCACATAATTGTGACAAATTTTATATTTAAGGCATCTTTGGGTTTGTCTTTATATAGAAATGCAAATAACTTAGGATAGACAGGGCTAAACTCTCTTTGGGCCCTGGTGTAAGAGGCATTATCATGGTGCAGACCTGCAAGCCCTTAATCTCCAAGCATGGTCCCAGTCTTCGTGCCTCGACTGACTGTTCACACCTTGTGCTGTGTCCTCCAGCTAGAGAGTTTGGCCTTTACTCTCACAGCTTTACAGTTGGAAGGAGATCAAATGGGCAATCTGGCTTAGTTTTGAAAGTAGATAAAAAGATGCAGAAAGTGCAAGGCTGATGGGCTTCTAGTGCTCGTTTAAAGAAGTCACTGAAGCAGGTTTTTATTGAAATATTTTATTCATGGGTTACTCCAGTTCTCTGTGGATAGAATTGCATGTAATTTGAGTTACGTCAAATGCTCACGTAAGCATCTATTACGGAAAGTTCTTAAAACACGACTTGTGCTCAAGTGCTTTGCAGCCTGCTGGGTGCATCTACTGACCCAGGAGCCTCCGATGACACCTTCAGCAGCGCAGTGCTGCCGTGGATCCCAACTGGAGCTGCGCCGATATTGCACAGGCTGATGTGGTCATCTGCTCCTTGGCAAGGGTCAAGGATTACTCAACCCTTGTAAGATTGGTGTGGCAAATGCCTTTTCCCCAGTGCTGAAGCAAGTTCAGGGTTCACTGTGCTACCAAAGAATTGATGGAGCCTGATTTTGGCCCAGTGACAATCTCGCATCATAAGGTGCTTAGAAATCCTTTACTGAGGTGTGTGAGGCTTAAGCATCACTTAAAGATTTGCTGCTCGCTGCATTGCAGTGAATGAAGAGATGCAACACATGTATTCTGGTAGCCAGCTTTTTTTTTTTTTTTTAAATAGCTTCTAAAACATGTTGGTTTAGAGAGCATGTGTCTGAGAGATGTTTCAGTGCCTGCAAGCATTCCTTGTTGCAAAATACACTGCCAGCTTGAGCGTAGAGCAGATGAGGAAAGTGTGTGGGTGTATTTCTGTCCTTTTGCCTGCAACAACCTGTAACTTTCAGCATAAAGGTGTCATTTCTCTTAGGAAGACAGCAGCGGGGCTTTCTGAAGCCTATCAAAGAAAGATTGACTAATTTCACAGGGGCATCACCATCTGTCTGAAATGCGTGCCGACCTGCTGTAGCACAACAACATTTACTTGGTTTCCAAGGCTAGCAGATGGAGGTGCCCTTGCTGGAGTTTCTCTGAATCTCCCTGGTTTGTTATTTCCCCTCTTACTCCCATTCCATCTTTATGGTGGTCTTCTATTATTTTTTGCAGGCGGGTTGTCTTACAACTGTTATTGCACCTTTCCTTGGCCTCTGTCATATCTTATACAGTTAGCAAAATAGTGCTGATTGTGGACTGCTATCTGGTATAAAAATAGCACGTTGTTGTAATGTAGAGCATTAAAATTCATAGACTGCAGCCAGGCTGTTTCTTGCACTTTCTGGACAGGCCTGTTAACCTTTGAGAGATTTGCCGTGGAGTTCCAGCTGTAGAATAATAAAAACAGGTAAGTGAAAAGGAGCCCTACTGGGAGAAAGTTTATGTGTTGGGATGATAAACCCATAAAACTCTGGAACTGTTCCAGACCGTGCTCCCAGCAGCAAGCCCTGCAAACACTTGCATTCCCCCACTAGCTCTCCTTTAAAGCCTAACTACCTGCGTGATTTAGGTTAAACGAAATGCACTGGCTTTGCTGTTGCGTTGCAGGGAGATTGGTTTAACCTCTGTGTGGCAGTAGGGATGGAGACTTCTGTAACACTGTGCTAAGTTGCTCCCGATTTTCTATGATGATGATAAATAGCTGAAGGGGTGAAAGGAGGAGGCTTTGCTCAGCAGCGCTCATGTGAATGCAGTGCAGTCCTGCTTCATGCAAGGGGGCAGATGCTCACTTGCTAGAGCACTGTGTTGAGAAACACTCAACCTCTGGCCTTCTCAGATAGGAGCTGTTGCTGCAGAATTCACATCTAATCCCACTGTAACAATACATTACTTTTACTTAAATATCTCTCTACTTAAATACACGTATATGTTTTCACACACAACTGAGAGTAATGCTCCGCATTGATTTCTCTCATGCTGATCTTCTGTAAGACAAGGGGTTACAAAAACACTAAGGCTTTTATTAGGTCATCTTTGCATTTGGAAACAGGTTTTGTGGGAAAGGGATTTAATTTTTCACTTTGCCTATTTCCTGCCTTAGTGGAGGGAGAGTTTACTCCAGCTTGAGTGTGCCTCTAACCCACAGAAACTGAGAAGGCAGGTCATGTCTGAACAGTGAGAATAAGCCACACAGGCACTTGGAAAAAAGACAAAATCAAATAAGCTTTCTTAAATTATCAGTTAATGATTTCATAGATTTAAATTGTATTGTTTCATAGAGTTATAATTGTAAATATATCTCTGAGTGAGGGATAACATGAAAACTGTGCTACTCTGAGGAGCATCCACATAAACTTTTGTCGTCATTTTGGGAGAAAAGTGGTCAGGTAAAATCCCTCATGTTTTAGAAGGGAACAGCTCTGTTACCTTCTGTCATGGTTTAACCCCAGCCAGCAACTAAGCACCATGCAGCCACTCACTCACTTCCCCCCCCGCCCCCCCCAGTGGGATGGGGGAGAGAATCGGGAAAGAAGAAAGGTAAAACTCGTGGATTGAGATAAGAACAGTTTAATAGAACAGAAAGTAAGAAAATAATAATGTTATTGTTAACAATAATAAAATGACTATAATAATATTAAAGAATTGGAATATACAAAATGAGTGATGCACAATGCAATTGCTCACCACGCACTGACCAATGCCCAGTTAGTTCCTGAGCAGCGATCCGCTCCCCAGGCCAACTCCCCCCAGTTTATATACTGGGCATGATGTCATATGGTATGGATGTCCACGACAATGGAACATCCCTTTGGCCAGTTTGGGTCAGCTGTCCCGGCTGTGTCCCCTCCCAACTTCTTGTGCCCCTCCAGCCGCCTTGCTGGCTGGGCATGAGAGGCTGAAAGATCCTTGACTTAGTCTAAACACTACTCAGCAACAACTGAAAACATCAGTGTGTTATCAACATTCTTCTCATACTGAATCCAAAACATAACACTTTACCAGCTACTAGAAAAGAAAATTAACTCTATCCCAGCTGAAACCAGGACACCTTTCTGACAGCTACTTTGCCCAAAAAGTAAGTCTGGATGCAAGACGCAAAGCGCCTCTCTCTCCTTTTCTCTCCTTGCTCTCACTCGCTTTGTGATTCTCATTGGACAACATCAGGAAATCCAGGAGGGTATTTTTAGCCTGAGAGAACGGAGAATTTAGGGCAGAAATGATGCTAACATTAATCACAGCAGTGATGAAATTTCACTCCAGAACATACGAATGAGAAAAGGTTTTCCCGGTGTCCTGCTAATGAAAAAAAGATACTGTTGCTGCCAAACTGTAGGGTACGTTTGCTCGCTTAGAGAAGGAGTTGCACAATGAGCCACTCATTTTTCTACCATGTAGAAATGAATATTGCAAGAGGAACGTCATTCCATTCCTCCACTTCTGCAGTAAAGATTTCTGCAGTATAGTGCTGGTGAAGGCTGCTGGGGTCACTGCGCTCACCAGTAATCCAAGACCATAATTACAAGGTTATGGGATAAAAAGGCAGTGCCAAGAACCAGATTGTATGTTGACTCTCCACTCTGCAGAGGAAGGGACAGGACATTTGTTTCTCTCTTCCATACTCTTATGGGACCAAACATTTTTACAGTCATCCTTAGCGTGAATCTTTGGCTCACACAGAGATTTGGAAGCAGCAGCAGCCCTCTCTGACACTGCGGTGAGGGCTAAGCCTTACCAGCTGCTGAATTAGATAAGTATTTGGAAGAGGACAGCAGACCAAGTGCAAATGGTCTCATTAACTTTCTTGGCCATCACAGCCCTTACTGCTGGTGTTGAACACACATGAAAAACCCCTAGCTCAGGCTCCAAGAAACTGGTTAAGTATGGGAAAGCACAAGGAATCCTCTCAGACATTGAGAGGTAATAGCTACAGCGATAAACGGATTTCCCAATTAAATGGCTTTTTACCCTTTGCGACATCCTGCCAATAACTGAAGCAGAGATGCTGAGATTGAGAGGCCCTCGGGTATATCTCTGTAGATAAATCTGAGTCTGGAATTTTTGCACAATGGCCTTTTCATGGTCCTTGGAGTAAATATCCTCACAGATATGCCTCTACCATACTGAGTTCTCTGGCAAAGGTCAGGCGTGATTACTGACATACAAACATGCATTTATTTCTCAGGCCATTACATTGTTTTTCCTTCCCTCTGGCTCACACGTTTTACACAATCTCAGTGTAGCTTAATGTTCCTATCAATTTTCTTTTTAAACCTACCCCCTCATTCTTTGCTGAAACTCAAAATGTGTGAGTACATGTACATGTGTGCATTTTTTTATATATAAGCATAATCATTCTTTACCCTGCTATGTCTCCAAGTATCTGCATACTGTCATGAGCTGCTTTATGAACAGTATGTGTCTTATCACCTCTTGCAGAATGTAAGCAGAGAGAAAGAATTGGCAAAATTTGGCCAAAGATTGCTAATCATTGTGATTACCAGAACTGCTGTCTCCTTGCTTCTTATTCTAGAGTCGATGTTGTACATCAGGTTTTAGAATCACAGAATGGTTTGGGTTGGAAGGGACCTTTAAAGGTCATCTAGTCCAATGCCCCAGCAATGAGCAGGGACATCTTCAACTAGATCAGGCTGCTCAGAGCCCTGTCCAACCTGACCTTGAATGTTTCCAGGGATGGGGCATCTACCATCTATCTGGGCAACCTGTGCCAGTGTTTCACCACCCTCGTCATAAAATATTTCTTCCCTGTATCTAGTCTGATCTAGATATATCTGGTTTTATATCTAGTTTTAGCCTGATGGTGAGTGGCTAATCTTGTCATGGAAAGAAGAGGGCAAGGGTTCTCCTTTGGATCAGATATTGTGTATGAAAGTCACTAATGCTCATCTCAGGAGGCTCATAAGATCATGCAAGAGTCTTAGTGTCCAGAATGACATTAAAACAAAAGGCAATGTCCAGGGCTGCTCATGGACTGACAGTCTGCCTTGTTAATGTTCTGCAAGAGTCCTGCTAATTGCTTTGTAAAAATACACGTCCTGCCTATGAAGATTGTTCTGTAGAGCCAAATTTGGGTGCATGTTAAAATTTGGGTGGTGTTAAACTTTGTGATATAATAGGATATCTAAGTGTAAGAACAAGCAGAGCTTCTCTTGACAGAATAAAAATAGCTGGGAGTGCAAAGGGAAAGACTGTGATAAGCACAGACTGCTGAACAGCTCTCCTTGACCAGCAACCACGCTCTGCATTAAATGTAAGCAGCATGGTGTATCTGTACTCCAAAAATCCCCACCACAGTAGACCTGGCAGAGAAACTGAAACTTTTCCCCTAGAAGACGATTATTGCAGGCTGAGGTAAAGATTTGTCTGCATTGGGGCATATATCTAACCGAAGCTTAGAGAGCAGCTGTGTGCCTTGAACTTGATTTCTGAAAGAACAAAGGGTGAGGCTGCTCAGATAAGAGTAATAAATTTGGATACCATTAAGACTTTAATAGAAG
The DNA here is from genome assembly GCF_026419915.1 of Harpia harpyja. Lineage (NCBI taxonomy): Eukaryota > Metazoa > Chordata > Aves > Accipitriformes > Accipitridae > Harpia > Harpia harpyja. The sequence goes on from NC_068959.1 coordinate 8,946,727, forward strand.
AACAGTAATTCGCCTGGCCAACTGAATATTTATTCTTATATCTGTATGAAATTAACCTTCACAGTTATTTTTTCTTGCTTGCTTTTCTTATGCCGGAGGTGTAGAAGCCAAGGAAGTGGCACACCTTTGCATGGTGACACCCATCCCGCTTCCTTGTCATGCTGTAAATGAAGAGGCTCTATCATTTGTAAATGAAGACCTTTCCGATTATTGATAAATAACTTCTGGATGGGGAGTATGACACATGCTGGCTGGAAGAACAGGGCTCTGTAATAGTAATATTGCCTTGAAATTACAGCCCACGTAGTTTGAGAATGATTCAGGATAATTACATTAATGTTGCTGGAGAAATGAAAAGGAACACTTTCCATTTTACCTATTAACAAGCTCTACTGGCCTTAAACTATTTCTGAGAAGAGCCTGCAAATGGCTGAAATCATCAGAATAATTACAAAGCAGTGGTTGGGGTGGGGGGGAGGGCTGGATGAGCTCCTGGCTGTGGCTCTTCGGCCAACGGGTAAACACTGGTGCAGCATTCGCGGAAAAAGGAACACAGCACAGAGCTTTCTGATTAGGTGCACTACAGTCTGCAAATGAGCTCAGGGAGTCTGCAGGTCTTGGACTCTAAGGAGAAAATAGCCTGTAGGAGGAGGTTGCTCTCAGTGCAGGTGTTACACATCAATCTGTGCAATGTTAAGCATGAGCCTGCTGTTGTTCTGGCACGCTGGATACTTGAATTTCCATCCTCCACCCTCCCTTTTCTACAGCTCTCCTCAGTCTGTATAGTGGAAGATCTTTGCCTTTGGTGATGACTTTTTGCCACTTCAATCCTTGTCTCGTAGCAGCAGCAGAGATGCGGATGTTTCTGAACTCCAGACCCTGAGCAGCAGCTCTCTGGGTCTGGCCTCTCATAAAAGCTCAGTCCTTCACCTGAACTCACGTGTTTTCAGCCTTGTACAAGCGACACCAAGTGCTGCCCTGACCTCCCATTCCCCAGCTTACCTGTAAAATTACTGTGAAACCGGGACTTTTTGTTGTGTTTCCCTTGGTTCGTTTATGCTGTCATACTGTTTGCTAACTCCACGTGAATAGAAGGAGCAAAATTTAGTACTCAGATCTAAATAACTCGGTGTCATGTGAAGCAAGGTCTCCACTTCAGGGTCACCTCTGCCATTACTGGAGTTTCTCATCTGCATGAAATTCAGAATGTCCTCGAACAACTGTCTGCGAGAGCAGGGCCACAGCAGCGTTAGCTCTGCCTCTCTTTGTCTTTAGTTTCCGAGAATTAGAAGATCTTGCATCTCACAACCAGTCCTATATTTATAGCTTCTTACTAAAATGTAGCCATATTTATCTCCTCTGAAGAAACTGGAGCAGTGGGTGAGGATGTAGGCGCTGCAGGTCTGGCTGCTCCTAGCGCATGGTTGCATGCACAGACAGTCGGTTGCTCTCCAGGCGCAGTCACAACAGGCTCCTTACACCCGAACACACACACACACGAGTGCTTTTTCATTTTCTCCCATTTCCTTTTCACTTGTCCAACAAGCCCCTCTCAGCCCTGTGCGTGATTACCTGATGACCTGTGTGCCTGCCTTCATTCACAGCTGCAGCACTTAAATAGGATTTTGCTCCCTACCATCAAATCAGACCTTCGTTCCCTGCACGCACACATACACAGAAGGATGGGTTTTCTCCTTCCAGTGAAGCATTCCTCTCCTACAGCTACTGTCATTAGCTAAACAAATTTGGGGAACCCCCTCCTCCCCTCCATTTCTCATTACATTGGCCTCCATCCTCTCTGGATGCTCAGGGCTGGGCAAATCTGTCAGGATTGCCAATACCTGCCTTCACACGGCTTGCTGTTCCTGACCCAAAAGAGTTAACTTTCTAATCCATCAGCTACCTTAATTCTGCATTTAAGGAGATGGAGCTCAAATGAGTCTTGGCTTCTCCCTTTACACACATGTACGCAAGAGATCCGTTACCAGAGTCCAAGGCTGAGGGCGATTTAAAATAATAATAATTAGGCAGATGATTTCTTTCAAGTGAGAGTTTAAAAATATTTGAACATTTATATTTATTCTATTGTGGTATATCAAGAGATTTAATGGATTAAAAAAAGGCATTTGGAGGGAAAGGTCGAACAAGGGATTGCTTAATTATCTCATTCAGATATTAAAATTTTTCTTTTGACTTCTTCCTCCACTCCAGGTGCACACACACCTGCATTTACATGCTGATTCTTTCTGCATATTTGTTTTGCCCTGATTTTCTTAGGAAGGTTTTGGGAATATTTGAGCGAGTCCCTGGAAATCTGCGCAGCATGAAAATCCTGAGTTTCGTTTTGTATGCAAATAGATATTATCAGTTAAATGGAATTAGTTATGAATATTGCTAAGTCAACAGTAAATACTAAATCATTTTCAGCTGCTTCTAGAAAATGTGGATGCCAAAATGCAGGACAGTTATAAATGGTAGAGAAGGAACTTTCCTTCCTGCCTTTTGTAGGTCTCATGTATTTCCTGGTGTAGAAATTCATGGATCCAGGTGGAGTAGATCTCATGCACAAAATGGAAGTCCCTACATGTTGCAGTCTCCAGCTGCAAAGATATTGGAGCTTTGAGGGGGGTTAATTTGTTTTTATCTTCCCAAAGAGCTCTGGTAGGTTTTTTTAATCCTCATAACCCTGCCAGTACTGAGAAATAATAGCAGTTACGCAGATAGTTATGTCGACATCAACTTAAGTTTTACACTTGCAAGGTTCATATATTTTTGGTAGCACTGGCACTAATACAAATGATAGCTCAATAACAGAAAATAGAACAGTCCCTGAGCCACAGTTCTGATGCTTGAAGCATCTCTAAACCCCATACCCAAATGAGAAAGAGATAAAAACAACCTAGTCAAAGTGGCTTAGCTTGAAGGAGCATTTTATGTGTTACTTGATGACAAAATAGTTAGGCATTAATGCAGTTTACAGTAAGACACCGTTAAGTTATCAGTGAGGTTGGTGCGATGCCTGACAGATTTAATGTAAATATTTATAGACTTGGCCTACTAATTATGCCAATGGAAAAAATGCAGTATTAATGCTGTCACCTCCCCATGTCTCTACCTGCCAGCATTCTGCTAGCTCGCATAAATATTCTGAAAGTAGAAAGTATGGCACATAAACAGAAGAGATCATTTACATTTTTAATACGGGATTAAGTTATCTCCAGCAGTAGTTTCTAGCCTGTGGTCCACAGACGTATGGGAGGCCTGTGGACTATGCCCAAGGGAACTGTGAAAAATGACAGAAAAAAAAGAGTTTTGTGTAGGTATGTAGAAATCTCTCTCTGTGAAATTATTACAGGGGTATGCACCTCCTTTGGCAAATATTTAGGGGTTTACACACCGAGAAAAATTTGAAAACCACTGATTTACCATAAGAACTGAATAATTTCAAAGTACCGTACTGCCATGTGGTAAATGATTTGACTATTGGTCCTGCTGGAGCCAGGCTGCCATAAGAAGTCCTGGACCACAAAGCACTGAAGCATGTGCTTAACTCAAAACACACGCCGATCCACTGAAGTTACTGCCTGTCACCATACGTAACTGGTTTGCTGAATAAAGACCATGGGGAAATTTAAGACAGAAGGCAAGGACTATCGTCTTGCAAACAGCTCTGCAGATGCCTCATTGTCTTGTACAATTGAAAATCTAATTATGTGAATCTGCAGTTCATATTCTTCTGTTTCAGTTTATTTATACTAAGAGACTCCAATGGTTTTAGGCGCTGTTGGCTTCAGCCATTACTGGTTGCCAACCCAGAAAGTATTATCTTTGCTGTTGCAGCCAGTTCAGGAGACACTCTTTTAGCTGCATCGATAGCTCTCCTGATTTGTGATCCAAAAGTCTGTGGTTTCTGTTCTGGCACAAACTGACTTCTCACAAGCTGTGCAAATAAATCTGAAATGCTATCATCAGTGGTTGTATGCGTGCGGCTTGTGTGCATGCCTTTTGCTTGGCTTATAGTCTTGAAAACTGAGGCAGAATGACCGGGTGGTTTCATCTTGTCTTGCCTTCTGCAAAATAGCATCACATTCCGCATACATCCCCACTGGAGTTGTATGCAGCTGGGGTGCTGCTCCAGGTTGCCAGAATCTGGGCTGTGCACGTTGCCAGGGCGTGTGGGCCATATTGCTGACCGACGTGTGGCTCTTTGCAGGAGTTAAAAGGGCATTCTGATAGCAGGGCAGGGTGCAGGCAAAAGCCATGCATGGTGTTACCACAGCAGCTCTCAAAACAGGCTGGATGGATGAAGTACTGCAGGCTTTCCACATGAGCACCCCATGTGGGTTTTGTAAGATCTCATTGCCAGTGCGTGAAAGGCAGATCTCACCTTCCTGCGGATAAATGAGTCCTTGCTGTGGACCTAATCCACAGCCCGTGGAAGGCAACAGGCTTCCTGCTGCCTTCAGTGAGCATACATGGATCAGACCATACATAAGGCTCTCAATTATTTCCGATCCCCAGCCGCATTTGTCTCTTGCAAACACTTCATCTGGCCGCTGCACCTCTGTAAATCACAGAACAGAATAACCCGATAGAAGTGGAGTGCACGGTTTTGAAAAGGAACATTAAGAGGGAAAAATATAACTCTCTCTCTTTAAACTGTCTCTTTTCTATATTGTTACCTTGACAACTCTGCTGCTGTGTTTCATCTTTGGTGGGACTTAGCCGTGGTGGAATAAGGGGGACATGCATGTGCGTTTCCACATCTACTCCGGCTCCGCTTCACAGGCACATGCCAGGCGCAGGGCATCTGGAGCTGCAGAGCCCACGTTCGCTGCCTTGACCCATGGTGCTGTCTGGAAATGATTACAGATATTAAGAACTGGGACCCATTCTGATTAAAGGTATAACATTATATCTTCTATTTCTTTTCTTTAAGCCAACACCAGAGCAATGTTAATGCTCTTTAAAAGGAGATGCAAGGTGCTTAAAATATTTTTAAGGGTTAGGACAGCTGGAAAGCAGAGAGGGATGAAAGTACTCAGAAGTAGTTGTATTATTTTTAGTATAAGCAGATACAGGAGTATGTGTCAAGATTAGGATACAGTTCTGATGTGCTGAACTGAGTCTGAGGGTGCTAAAAATATGCTTTCTTTTCTCACAGTTTTTAGAAGAGACAGAGGCAAAGGTAAGAGGAGAGTAGTGGTGAACTGAAATTTTACTTCCTGTGCTTCCTTGCTTGTTGGGGTTTGGCAAAGCTGTCTGTTAACCTGGGCACCCGTGACCCGCTAATACGAGCGAAACATACGAGGCAGGGCGAGGTGTTATCTGTGGGAATGGGATCCCTCCCACCCCCTTTTTCCTCTTCCCAAAGAAAATCCCCACCAACGTAATCCTTTTATTCTTTTTAACCGAAATGGCTAGCTTTATAGCTGCAAAGGCAAGACATGCAGGCTCCAGGGCTGAGTGCAGACGGGGGTGTCTGTGTCTGAATGTGTGCGTGGAGAAGGGGGCTTTTAATGCAAAACACATGTGTTTTCAATTGCTATCTGGAGCCAGCCCAGTAGCTGTAACTTGGCCTGACAAAGCCTTATTGAAGTACAGACAGTGTGGTTTCAAAGCAGTTAGAAAAAGAACGGGAATGCTGTTCAGGAAATTCTTCAGGCATGGGCAGGGACTTGGCTGCAATTCTGCTGTTGGAAAATCTGACAGGGGCAGCTCATGAGCACAGGCCAGGCCTCGTGCTGTTCTGAAACGCCGTGCTGCATCTTCCCCCCAGCCTCCAGCACCCCTCTGGGTTTTCATCTGCCCGCCGAGGGAGAGGTAAGAGCTGCGTTGCTCCTTCCCGCTGTGGCCGGGGTGATTTGCCATTCTTTTGTGCTCGTGCAAAGATGCTTCTTGCTTTCAGGCTGTTGCTCAGAGAAAAAAAGTCGAGAATGGGAAGTTGTGGTATATTTGCGAAGGGATGGGAGTAGTTTGAGGCTGGGTGGTGGTTTCTGGCTAACTTTGCTTCGGTACTAATTCTTCAGGCAAAGCAACTCCTGCGCTGCGTCTCTGGCTGCGTGAACGCTTTAACCAAATTAATTCCCAACTTTTTCATTTCAGAGAATAAGTATGTATGTAACCTGAAGCTACCAAAATGTTGGCTCTGTACCATATGTCACTTATAGATTTTGATGAAAAACATGATTCAGGCGTGATAAATACATTTATACGTACATTGTATTATAGTCATTTAATGAGTTGAAAGCATGTTTGTCTGGGGGTTGTTTGGCAATTCCTGGTACAGCTAGCTTGTGAAGAGAGGCAGTAATTCAGTAATAATCATTGCCTTGTGATTTCTCTGCATTTTTTTTTCTGTATTTTATAAAGCATGAGCAAACTGCAACAGACAGCACAGTCAGAAACCACGCAGAGCAGATTAGAAGGAAAAACATTAATTTAGGGGCTGTTCTATCTGCAACTTCTCTTCTGATTTGTGTTTCTTTCCCCAAATAACTTAAGGAACATTTATGATAAAAAGCTTGCTCTCTCTTTAGGAGCCTGCCAGATTTAGGCAATGCTCTCTCATCCTTTTAGTTGCAGCATTAAAGCTTGTCTTGCCTTTGCAGAGATAGGAGCACCTTATATGGCAGGCTTGTGTTTGGGAGTTAGGGTACGGCGCGTTCGTCAGGGCGGATGGAGGTGTCAGGAGGAGTCCGCCTCGCGTAGCTTCAGAAACTTCCTTGCCTCTGCCAGTGCCTCTTCCTTGGATTTTCACAGCAATGTTATCTGATGTGTTGAAAATGCCGTGTTTTATGGTGGTGGTGTTTTTTTTTTTCTTTCAACAAGGAATGAATTAAGGATATTAAATTATACAGTGGGACAGAGCTAAGCATTTCTGGCTGGTTCATGGGAATAGACCCACAGTTTGCTTTGCCTGCATCCAGCAGGACTGCACGTACAGGGCTCAAACAGTCATTCACCTTGGCAATCCAGAAAATTCAGTGACAAGGTGAGGTTTGCCACCAAAGTGCATCAGATCCAGTATGTGACAGGGCCAGAGCTTTCTCCCAGTAATGCTGGTGAAGTGTGTACGTAGGCAACTCCGAAGGATAACAGCAGGCTCAGGCAGACAGCAAACCCTACCTGGAAAGAGTGACATTCAGTGGATTTGGATCTTTAATGGGAATATTATCTGGTCCAATGCAAATAGATTCTGTGTGATAGAAGGCAAAAAAAGGGTGTGTGGGAGCATCTTCTCCTTGCCACCGTGTCTGTTTTTTCCTGTGAAAGTGATGGACAGCTGGAATGGGTTGGTTTGGGCCAAGTGAGGACTTTGGTGGTTTGGGGTGCAGGAAGGGCATCCTCCAAGAGCCATGGATGTACTGTAGCTTCTTGGAGGCTGATGGGGGTGAAGGGAATGAGAGGAAGGACAGAGATGAGCTGTGGAAGAGGGAGGCATATGATGAAAATGAAGAGGCTTGATAAGCTCAAAGTTTGCTTTGCAGAAAATACACCTGTGGTGAAAATGCTGTGTTAAATTAAGGTCTCGTATGATCTGGACTGCTTGAGCCTTCACAGGCTGCCATCTTACCCTGCAGACTTGGAGCTCTATTGCTTTTCTCAGCAGCTGTTAATTTAGGCACCCAGTCAGCCTATTATCTTCTTCACTGCTAGTTATAAGCTTATTTAAAAAAAAAAAAAAAAATTCAAGTTCCTGTCTCTGATCATGCAGCATCCCACCTCCCAAATCTGATCATCAGCGTTGAAGAAAGAGCCAGAGAGACAAAGAGAGTGGAATACGTCTGTCTTAGCAAGAAGCAGCCAGGGCTGGGCTGCCGTACCTGGCTTTAGGGGTGCTCCTGCCCCACACCTGGGTGAGACAAGCAGTGCAGGTTCTTCATCAGGTATGGGATCAGTCTGGATCATGGGATGTCCCACGTGCCCAGCTGGGCTGTTTGCCGTGTAGGTGTGAGTCCTGGCAGAGCAGGGGAGGCTCTTTGCAATGCCCTGGGCTGGATTTGATCAAGGGAGGTGGTGGTTTCCTCCCTAACTCTGGCAGCTGCTCCTGAGCCTCCCCCTGCCAGAGGTGACCTTTCTGCAGCTCCACCCGGGTCAAGTATTCGAGCTTTGCTTTGTATCCAAAAGGACCGAAGAGTGCATGCTTGTGTGGACAGAATGTTATGCATCTAAAGTGAAATTGGCGGGTCTCTTGATCTTGGAAGCATACAGATAAGAGAGCCGTTAGCACACCCTAACACGTGTATTCCTTCTCCCGGTCCTTCCCGAGAGCAAACTAGAAAGCAAGTGTGTCTGCGCAAATGAACAAACGGATAAGCAGTTAAGCACATCACGTGGAGGGAAGGTGGTGGAGGGAAGATGCAGCAGAACAAGTTTTAACTTGTGAGAGCAGGATCACTGCAGAGACTGTACTCTGGATCCTGGCACATGCTCAAGCCCACAGTTCTCAATTTGTGCCATGCCGGTTGGATTCCAGCCGTATAAATCCATATTACGATCCTGCTTTGCACATTCCTACAAGCCATAGCTCTTTTCTTGGTACTGTGAGGTGAGAGTGTGTTGGGGCAGAAATCTGCAAAGTATCACCTCCTGTAGCTTGCTTTCTGATTTGAGCTCAGTTGATTATATCCCTCTTGCTGTTCCCACAGCCTCCTGCAGTCACACCTGCTGCTGGCTATTTTAGTGTAGTTCTCATATTTGTTCATCCTGCTTTGAGACACTCCAGTAGGAAAGAGCGTTTATAAACTTGGCACAGATGGACATAGGCTTATGATTGCTTCACATCATCTGAGTGGTGCAAAGGAACCAGCGTGTGAATGTAGCAAAGCCGGTATGATGTTTGCATGCAGCGTGAACGTATGGCTACAAATTGTGGGGCATTTTGTGAAAGACATTCTTTGTTGACTACCTTGGTACATAACAGAACTCACAGCAGAAACTTTTTCTCCTTTGTCAACTTTCCTTTCCATTTTCTCCTTAATTCCAAAGAAGAAAAATATCCAGACGAGGTAACTATCAAGAAAAAAGTCTAAAAGTTAGAAGAAACACTCATAAATAAGAAAACAGACATGTTTCTCTTCTTCTCAGAGAAGACAAGCAATAGTAACATCACATTGCTCACAGACTCTTGCAGCATCATAATAAAATACCAATTTTGGTTTAGGAGATGCTATTCAGAGATGGAGCTGCCTGTTACTTTGTTTTGTTCTGGCAAACTCTAATATGTTTAGAGTTTTACTGTAAGTGCTCCTTGAATGCAGAGCTGTGACGGAGCAGAGCAGAAGTCCCATGTTCAGCTTTTCGTTCAATCCATCCGCTCGAAGATACTGGTTTATCAGCTGAGGCTTTTGCAGTGCCCTTATCCTCAAGCATGTTTATTGTCAAAATGCCATCAGCCCTAGCAACTGGGGACATTACATGAGCTCTCAAGATGTTAGAGGTAGGGGTTAGCCTGGAGCATTGAGGAATCTGAATTAGAGATGCTTTACCAGGAGATGAATCCCCAAGGTCTCCCCAGCTGCCTGTGCTGAGTCAGTCCATCTTCCTCAAGATACAAGAGGTGGGGATGGGAGAAGAGGTATTTCCTAGCGGACCAGGCAGAGCATGCACTGATGGACTGTGCAGACCAAGAAAAGCTTGTTGATGTGTTTATGTTTGCTGGAATCAGGCTAGATATTTGAAGAACCCTGCATGTGATGTACCCCACTGATAGAAACTAGTCAGAAAAGAAGAAAACATTCCTTAGGATGTTTCCTTCCACTTTTTGTCTCTCTGGCCATGTATCACATTGTGGTGATACCCAAGAAGTGGGCACTGAGTGATGATGGTCTTCCTAACTCATGGAAGAGCTGCTCCCCATGTGGAGGGATGGGAACTGTTGACAGAAGCAGAGGGACAAGCAGAGAGGGAAGATTTCAGCTTTGGGGACACTGATGGCAGTGACAGAGGCCACACTGGCACAGCCATCGGGGTAGAAGAGCCCGAGTTCATGGCTTAGATGGTGCTGGAGAAAAGTGCTGTGAGATTTAACTACTCCAGCAAGTCTTTCATCCTTCGGGCTGTTCCCTACTGCTCAGCCCTTGCTGGCCAAGCTGCGAGAAGTCAGTTTCCAGAGCCTGATCCTTTTATGGAGACCTCGGCTGTGGTCTGACCCATGTGCGGGGCCATAAATCAATTCTAGGTCATGACACTGGTGGATTAACGGACCTGGGGGTGTCAAGCTTGAGAGAGAGTTTTATGGAGAGTGGAGAGGCAAAAAGTCTTGTTGATAGATGGCTCAAAACACTCTTCTTCATGCCAAATTTTGTTCTCGGTGACGCTGCAGAAATGTGTGTTCTTTTGAACCTGGTGGATAGTGTGCACTTAAAAGACAGAGAAATTAAAGAGGATGAGTCTGCAGAGCATTTACAGCTAGTGAATACAAGTACATTGCCTTCCAGTGATATGGCAGAGAGCACCTCTGAAGGTTTTTTAGGTTTTTTTTTTTTTTCTCATTTCAGCCCAAAAGAAAAGGTTTCTGTTTCAAAAAACAAAGAGAAGGAGAATAGGATGTCGGTGATATGGACACAAAGAGAAGCCAGATGTGGGAGATGTAGGTCCAAGGCACAAGGGAATTTGAACCCCTCTCTCATCCCTAGAATGTGTTTCCATCACCATGCTACAGGTTAGCCTGGGGTCAGATGCTCTTCATTTTTCTGATGAAGTTGTTACACCTGGGTTATATGCAAGCAGGCAGGGAGGAGAGATGCCATGTCGGCCGCATAGGGCTTTAGGGGCTTTTGGTCTGTGCTGTAGTGAGCGGTTTCAATGAGCTCTAGGGCATTTTTGGCAGCAAATTTCAAGTGGGCTCATAAGAGAGAAGCCGCCTTCCCAGATTGCATCCCCTTTCACCTTAAAATTGTTCTCTTACTAAACATACCTCATTTAAGCACTGATCAAAGAAATCCCCATGGCACAGAAACATTACTGATTCCTCTTGTTATGCCTCACCCTGCTCATAGCCCTCATTGAGTCTACAAAGCCAGCATGGCCAGGGGATGTTATAGCTTCGGTGTTTGCAAGGGAAAGGTGTTTATCCATCCTTGTGCATATAAAACACTTCTTCTGCCTGAGGAATCCGTTAATCTGGGTTGTGCGCCCTGAGTGAGAAGCTTTCTGCCAGGGCAGGAGGACATGGAGGAAGGGAGAGAGGCATGCAATAAAGATTTGCCATAATTGGTGGGGTCTGATGTGATTTTTGGAAGCTCAGTGCCAGTTCTGATTTGTGATGCCTTTCAGCTGAGCCTGGTTTCGGCTTTATTGAAGGAAAGTGCTGAAGCTTTTTTTCCAGAAGTACTCGGCGAGCAGCCTGTGCGGATCAGAGGACGTGGTGACATGACTCTTCCACTGGTCTTAAAAAAACAAATAAATCTTTCTTGTCATGGACCATATCTCTAAGGTGTGCTAAAGTGAAAGGATTAATAGCTTTTCTAAACAGACTGGATTTTGTATCAGGCTCTGTTTGCAGAGTTCATATGTAAGGACTCAGTGTATAGCTCATGCAAAAACTTATTGCCCATTTTTTTTCAGCAGCAAGAATTCCTTGGAGTATTACCCAGGTTCCAGGCTATACTTTTGTAGTCATTGTAATGTTGTCTGTGGCTAAACTGCGAAGATTTGGCATGCTGCATTTTTTGTATTGTAAATGGGATTGTACGTGTGCTGATGCTGGTCCAATGCTGTGCACGTGTGTCTTTAAGGCCTCTCATGTCTGGCAGACACTTTCAGATTTGGCTTTTGGAAGGAGTGCTTCTCTTTCCAATTTCTATATTTGTTTTGGTATTATTTTTTCAGCACTATTATGAAATTAGGTTGTTGTTCCTAATATTTTCCTGAAGAAGAAGAAGAAGAAAAAAGTCCTATTAAGCAACTAGCAGCCTTTCCCCTTAGCTCAGTAATTGAAAGGAGGGGTAACCACTGGATATCCTTTCAAAGCAATACTGTTTTTTCTGGTGCCTTAGTTCTTTTTAATGTTCGAGTCAGGAGAGGTTGCCAAAATGTAAATTATGACTAGCATACTTTTCCCTCCCACACAGAGCAGATTATTGATAGCAGATATAGCTGGTTCCTCGTGTAGTTGCCTTGCAGGTTGTCTTATTCTACTCGTTTGTTTAACACACCTCAGCACTCTCTGTCCATCATTCTGTCTTCTCTTCCTGGAGAGCTACAGACAGGAGCATTTTCTTTTGGTATTCACAATTCAGGGGGGGAATGCTAGCTAGAAATTATATATAGCTTTAAATATAGCTGTGTGAGACTTTGTATAGGAAGAACATGCTATCTACAATTCCTATGTTATTTTCTTGTTATAAATTTATACTGTATTACTAAGCTATGCTCATCATGCGTGTTGTAGTACTTCAGTTGCGCTCTCTCTGTAAGGGCAGCTGTGAGCTAAATGTTTTATTGGAGCCAGAGAAATACTCAAAATCAGGCTGCTGTGTGGATGCAAGTTGCTCTTTGTGGTTATGTTCCGTTCCTATAAACTCTTTTGATGTCTGCAAAGTTTTTCCCCAGCTGGATATGCTATTTTCTCCATCCTAGAGACTGCAAATAAAGCAAAACAAAGAAAAAAAGGAGAGCAGGAAATAGATAAAGAGAATAAACAAGTTTTGCAATAAAGAGATATTTTGAGCTGGGTATTTTGTATTGTTTCTTATTGGTCAAACCGCTTCCATAATTTGAGAGGGTTAGCAATGCAATTTATTCATTTTCTCCAAGGGAGAGGCTGCATTTAATATGTGCTCTCCAGGATCCCCTGTTAAAATATTAGGCAATAAAATCCTTGACTGTACAGTAGTTGTGGTTATAATTTCCCCCAGGTAGTGGAAACTCTGTAATTTATTGTTGCTTAAGTTTTCCCTCTGCACAGATTGGAGTGGTTGTAGTAGTGTAAAAAGGCCTGTTTTTCCCCAAGCGCGTGTGTTTGTTGGTGACCCAGCTCCTTTCTCTGATGAGCTCTGTGCTACAAAGCCCTCCACAGTTGCTGACTTGGCATCTGTGAGCAAAAATACCAGTGCAGACCGAGTTGGATCTGTTGTAACCAACCTGCTTTGCTCCCCCTTGGTAAAAGCTACGGGTCTGCCTGGGCTTCAGGTGGTTTTGCAGTATAGAGACAGATACCCCAGCTGGTCTCAAGTGTTTTAGGGTGAGCCCACTTACGCTGTTGAAAACTGCTCTTTAATACAGACACACCTTTCTTTGGTGATGGACTTTTAATGCACGCTGGCTAAGCTGGCTAAGCCAACACCTATTAAGGAACAGGCTTTTTTTGCTGTGAGCTGTCAGTGCCTCCTGACATGATAGGACTGTCTGCACTAGTTGTCATTGCAGATCTTCACAGCATTAGCTGGGGCTGGGGTAGTCTGAGGCTGTAAATTAGGCATGGTTTAGGGGGGATGTGAGATCCTTTTTTTAGACCAGCTGAGAAAGCTGGAAAAAGCAGGCAGGCTTGGAGGCGTGGACAGGCTGGCCGAGGCTCGCCTTGTTCTAGTTTTAGTTTAGCGAGTGCAGGCAGCACCTTCGTTCGAAAGGAGGGAGCTCAGCCTGGCAGCTGCCTGCAGATGAGCAGCGCTGGTCCCCAGAGTCTCCTCTTGCGGGTGTCCTTTGCAGCACCCCACTGATGCACAAGTCTGACCTGCTTTTTCTCCTTCGTGGACCGACTGAAGCCCTCAAGCGTGTAGGGGAAAAAATTCTTAAAAATGCAGTGGTTCAGAAACCTGAGAGGAAAATGATAGGAGTACCTCATTTGTTACTATTTTTTAAAATCCTCCTGTTTTCAGCCACTGTCATGAATTTTGAGTGTGGGGGATTAACACAGTTGCTGTGTTAGAGAAGGAGGCAGATGGGCACCTCCACCCTCCGGAGGAGCACTGCTGTTGGGGTGAGAGCAGGGGTGTGAGCACACCAGCCTCCCTGGGCTAAACACAGCCTTCCTGAATATGCTGCTAAGTCAGCTTTGCTTTATAGGTCCAGATCAGGAGAGGTGTCAGTGCCTCTGATCTGAAAAGAATTTAGTGCCTGAACGGATTTATTTAGCACCTGAGACCATGTTTCAGCCTGGGTGAGGGGTGAAGGCTCGTGGAAGAAGGGAGAGGTGGCTGATCCCCTATGCTGCATGTGACAACACCAGGCAGTGTAAGAAAACACAGGTCGTTGCAACTTTTGGAGCAGTGAAAGGTTTAAAAAAAGGGTAACTGGTTCTTCAGGCAGCCCTTGCTTCAAATGTGTGGGCTTCAGCATTGGAGCAGCAAAGATAAAGTGTTAACTTCATCCCTGGTGCAATGCTACTGGAATAAAAGTTATGCCATGAAGAAACTCGCCTTGCATCAGCCGGTAATGGGCTCTGCATACCGCCGACTGCATGCTGTACTTTATTAGATGCTGGAGTATGGAGCTATTGGCAAAAAAGTAAGGAAAAAAACAGGACACTAATGGTAAACAAACATAAGCTGCTATCAGTGAGCATCTAATTTCTACCATTGTCTCATTCTGCCCTCACGGATCACACTCCCACAGAGAGGAGCTTGCATTGTTTCCTCCAGTTATGTGAATTTTGTAATTCACTGCATACAAACGTTGATGCCAGATACCCCGAGGAAGAAGCCCGTGGTGTTGAATCAGTAGTGCAAGAATGCGTTTGGTGGCTTCTTATCTGTCTAGAGTCTAAAATGCAAAACATTCAGCAAACTGTGTTATTAGAGATTATATGATATCCTCAGTCTGTGTGTCAAAAAAAGTCTGAAAACATAGCATACTGATCCCTGGGGGAAGCCCATGCAAGCGGCTTTCCGCACGGTGAATGTGAAGGGCGAGAATGTGAATACGTTCATTTGTACGGCACAAAATACTTTCGTGATCACAACCCCGTGCGCACGCAGCCATTAGCACACAACCGTTGTGCAGCGGCTGTGTTCCGGACCCCGTCCCAGCTGGTTGCAATGCTGTTTAAAAGCACCCGTCTCTTTCCATCCATGGTGGGTGCAGCTCAATCCCCGACTGCCCGGAGCCAGCCGGGTACCGGGGTGTCGGAGGGAGGATGGTGCTGGCCACACAGGACTGTAAAGCAATTCTTCCTGGGGTTGCTGCTGCACTGCTTTCCTCAGCAAGAGCTTTCCTTCCTTCCCTCTTTCCTTGGTTTTGGCCCCCGGTGTTATCCTAGCGTGCGATGCCCACCCAGGGTATCGGAGTCCTTGCTAAACCAGCATAGGTATGTGGGGATAATTTGTTAGGGATGTGGCAGCTGGAGAGTCTTGTGCTTCAGGTTTACTTGGCTAGGAAAGATTAGGATGTGGGATAGGAGAAAGGCAAATATTCCCCCTTTTTTCTTTGGCTGGAAGGAATGATTTTATTTGAGATTTTTTTTTTTTTTTTAAATTAAAGCCTCTGAGAAGTAATATTGCATCTTCAAAACAAACTGCTGAACTCAACTGCTTTTACCAAACGCATGCAAAATTTTCCCCTCAGGATCCTTAGAGGCCCTGGAGTGCCTGCCTTGCAAAACCTGGGGCGGTGAAGAGAGTTATTCGAGAGTGGTCTCCATAGGATACCTTTAGACAGTATGCTTATGTGTATTTATAAATATACATACGCATTTAATGCACAAAATTCTCTTTCAGTATGTTACTGCGTACAGTAAGCAGAAAGAAAAATAATGCAGAACAAAGATATCGAAAGAGTTGCTGGTAAACTCTGAAAAAAGAAAAAACAAAACCTTCTAAGAGGCACCGACACAAGCAGTTTTTATCAGCAGCTTTCTCTTGCCACTTAATACATATGGTTATTTCTTTGTGATCCTTTCAGATGCCTCAGGAACAGTACACGCACCGGAGCACCATGCAGACCTCGGAAGGACCCCAGGTATACAAAGTGGGGATTTATGGCTGGAGGAAGAGATGCCTCTATTTCTTTGTGCTGCTCCTAATGATTTTAATCCTGGTGAACCTTGCTATGACCATCTGGATTCTGAAGGTTATGAACTTCACAATTGTAAGTAAGGGTTACCCGGAAAGGTCTGGGGAAGATGAGGGAGGGTGATGGTCTTTCCTCTGAGCGTGACTTCAGATACAGCTTCGATAACGGGGTGTTTTAGTTCCAATGGATAGCCGTTATTACGGGCAGGAACAGATTTACCTAATGATCCTCTTTTTCTGCTGGAGATGTCTGCAGTATTGCCAAGCTGAGGAATCAGCTCAGTGTTGCAAATCATGTTCCTCCTACCTGCTATATGTATACATTTATATATGTAAACAATATACACTACCCTCCCCCGGTTTTCAGTTATAAAGTATTTTAAAATTAATGTAATAGGTTATTTTGAACTGGAGTGTGGGAATGGGTTTGAGCCTTTCTCTTAGACTTTTTCTGCTTATCTCCATGACTGGAGAAACTTGCTGAGAAACTCGATTTGCCTTTTTCTTAGGGAATATTCAGTTTGTTCCATAATGACGTGGTTCCAGAAGCTTCATGAAAAGAATAAAATTTCCAAGGTGGCTCTCTGGATGTAGTATTTAGGTGGAGCATATCTTTATCCTCGTTGTGCTGTGGTTGATGCACATCAGTCCTGTCAGCAACGCTCCCTTGCTGCACAGGCCCCCTGGCCAGGGTTAGCTTTCCAGAAGCCCCTAGAAAAATATTGGACAGCTGTACTGGGAGGTAGATTGCACTGGGGCAGATGGTGCTTTCTGGGCCCAGAGCGCTCTGTGCATCCCTTGAACTCTGTTCGAATTCTTTTTGAGATCTTAAGGGGTGCCTTGATCTTGAATTACCTTTTTACAGGGTGAGCTTCACCTCTCCTGCTCAAACACACTGAAAGTCAGGACATGATGAACCAGGCACACCCCGCTTCCAGGGCTAGTGAGCCTTTATATATGGCAGGTCCTAGTTTTTCGGTAGATAATTTGGCCAAGCAGAGTGAAAATGAAATGATTGGTCCCCTCTTCTTCAAAGCAGTCATTGCCACCTTGATCAGATGGAGTTGTTCTGAGATCATTTGAGTCTTCAGGAGAAGCTAAGTTTGAGGCTTTAATCCTGGATTTACTTCATGAGGGAGCTGTAAGGCTAAATTCCGCTAGACCACTTTTAAGGACTTTCCCAGCCAGGCTCTGGTGTGAGCAGCACGTTTGAAGTCTCCCGACATTTCTTTCTCTGCTGTGGTCTTGTGAAGCCCTGAACAGCTGTGTCCAACATTATGTCATTAATGGGCCATGAGAAGTTGAGTAAACAATCTCCGACGTACTGTATCCAGCAGACAAAGTGCTGTGTCAGGGGAACATGTAGCATTCATTTTCTCTAACCAGGATGCTGTTAAGGTGTGCAGAAGATTGCAATGCACATGTGCTTAGGGAGCAAGCAATTATAAAGCAGTAATCTACAAAAAGCTCCTCTGAGTAGGTGAAGAATGAACCAAACTGGAGCAATTAATGCTTAACCAGACCAGTTACTTAATCTTGTGAAATTGATGCCATTTTGATACACATTTTGTGCTGAACTGTGGTCTTTAGATTAATGTAGTTGAAAAATAGATATTTCTGAGGTGATGGAAGGCTTGGTCATACGCTCGTCATACAGGCAGTGGTATAGGTATCAGCCCAAGCACAAAATAATAGGATTTCAGATTCTTGCTTTTCAGGAATGCAACTTTATTTCTTTAGAATAACATAACTTCGATATGTTGGTCCCATGCTTTCTGCTGTTTGGTGATGGTGGTCAGTCAATTCTTTATAAGTTGCTTGAACTTCTCTGCTTCTTTCTCCCTCACTACCTTCTCCTGATGCATTGCATTTTGCAGGCCATCTGCAGAAGGGTCATCTCTGAGGGATACGTACAGAAACCTCCACCCCACTAAGATAGACACTGGCTTTTTTTGGCAATGCACTGATCTTCAAGCTCTTGTCTGATTCTGTTTCCTTCAATAGTCACTTGCCTTCTGATTCACTGGGGAATAGTCCAGGGTAAAGTGTATTTGTATATGGTTTTAGTTAATTCCTATCTTCTAATGATAGTAGGTGATGAACAGCATTTGGTGATAAAAATACAGACAATGGCACTGAATCCTGCAGTGGGAACTGCTTTGCGGTTGTAGGCACGGCCACACTAGTCAGGGTGTGTGTCTCTGACACAGCCAATTGGAAATAAATATAAGAACAGGGCATGTAAAGTGTGATCCTTGCCCCGATATGTACCCATTCATCTCCTGATCTCCTGCTGCTCCTGCAGCCTCGCCAGCTGCTTTGGATCCTGCTCTGCAATCCCTCCTGCACCACTCCCTGAGGCTGAGAAAACCACTTTGCTAAGTGAATTATTAGAGGCAGACTTTTATCTCTAAATAACAAATGTAGGAAAATTCTCAAATGAGGAGATGCAAATATGGAAAAATCTTTAATTTGTTCCTGTTCTGATAAGAGGAGCTGAGAGTCCTTCTGGGGCAGGGGAATGATTTGAGTAGTCAGTAAGCAATAGCTGCTGCTTAACAGGTCTGAGTTACCCCAGTGCTTGCAGAGCAAAAAAGGAGGGGAAAGTTTGTAGCTCTCTTCTTGTGGAAAATGTAGTATTTCCAGTATCTTCCCACCCCTGAGCTCTCCTCCCAGAACCTGAGCCTGTTCAACTCCACAGAACAGTCCTCGCACTTACCAGAATTTAATGAGTGCTCATTATAGCCAATAAGTGCTCACAGTATTTTAATGAGCACAGCAAACCTGCTCAGGAAAACTCGGGGGTGTTTTAAATGCTGATGATGGGGAGTGGAGAAAGGAGGAGGAGATGAAGCAAGACAATCTCAGGGGGAAAAAACCCACCTTCTCATGCACGTTGTAGCAGTATCCATCCACTCCACTTCCACGTCAAGCCCTGACCTCCCTTTCTCTCCCCTCTGCATGCCCCACTGGCTTGTGCTGCAGGAGACAACTCCTGTAAAATCAAACCGTAAGCTTCCAATCCATGGCTTTTAATAAGCAAGGCATCACTAATTTATTCTAGGTTTTGCTTTTATCTGAACGTTCGAGGCTTAAATTTATGTGTGGCTATTGCTTTTTACATGGGGCTGTCAAAGCAGTGTCACGTTTGCGCGGGGCCAGTTGGTCACTGTCTAGTCTGTCCTCTGGCGCAGTCATTCACTTCCCATGTAGTATTTGATCCTCGATTTGTTTTAAATGCCTTTATCAGGCACAGGCTGTATGAAAAACTGGCCTGGAGGGGACCTCAAATATCATCTGCCTGTCCCACAGCTGGCTCCCACAGCCAGGTCCATTTATCTTGTTCATTTACATCAGGGCTGCGCTGCTCTGGGACTGTGGGAAGCTCTGTGAAGGTTGCTACCTCTAAACCTTACTTTGATTTTTAAGCCAAACCACGGGATGAATCTGGACCAAAGCCACCAATTCGGGTTGAAACCCAAATGCACCCTGAAGGTGGCCTAACCTAATTGAGGTGGAAAGCGCTATCCAGCACTCAACTTTCCGATGATATATAGGTAAAGGGGACTCCACTTCATTCAGATCTTGGACAAGCCTGGTAGAAGTACATGGTTTGCACATACTGGGTTTGGGGAGAAAGCACTAATGCCTGTGAGCTGCGTATGTGACTCAGCCGCTCAGCCTGCAGGTCCAGCGCAGGCTTGGGCTGTATCCTGCTGTCACGCCTGCGTGGTGGAGGGCTCAACCTCGAGCTGCACAGAGCTCGGCTTAGGCTGGCACAGCTCCTGCAAGGGTTCATATGTGCCAATCTAATTACAAGGCTGGAACCAGAGCTCTTAACAACCTTCCTCTTTATGGTCCACCTGCATTAGCAGCCAGTGATGTAGCTCTTTAGCAGTAGGATTGCCCGTGACTGTGCATGTAAGCACATGCATCTTTTATGCTGCATGCCTATGATGTGCTGGGGTTCTCTATTTCAGCTATTACTAGTGAGCTTAAACCATTTTTTTAAAAGCTTCCTTTGTATTAGTTTCTGAATATTACAACAAAAGATGTGCTTACATAAACAGAGCAAACCAATATCCTTATTTTAAACAGTATAAGGCTCAGATAATGGGCAATGACAGTGCATTGACCTCTTTCCACAAGGGTAGCATACAATGCCTGGTATTTTAAACAGTGTTAGGAGTCTAAACCATTATCCATTAGTACCCCTTTATAGTCTGTTAGGCAGCATGAAGACCTCTATAACAGGAGAGACAAGAACTGTGTCCTGTTGTGGCTGCATTTAAATGGCAAATGCCCACCTACTCATCCACCCATCAAACCGTTGAGGACCCTTTGCTTTTCCTTTGCCCTTCCCTGGTGTTTCTATCCATAGCTGCCTGTTCATGTGTTTTGAATTGTATGCTCTTTGAGACAGAAGCTGTTTGCATATGGCATCCTGTAGTCCTATGTATTGGCAGGTTCTACTAGATTGTAAACAATAATAAATGGAAAAATAATATTTTTCCCCTAATCAGCTTGCAAGACTTGAAATTCCTGGAGAACCGCCTTTTAAGAATCATCCAAAGCAAAGGCTCCAGAATAGTCTTTGTAGGGAAAATACTCTGCAGCTTTGGTATTCAGGAGGCCCTCCACGAGCCAAACTTAACATCTTCCTCCAAACCAGGAGGCATGTGCCGCTTCCAGGCCTGTGCAAATCCGCACAGACTGCTTGTGCCATCTGTGCGTGCACCTTCAAGGAAATGCAATGTAGAAATGGGCAGGCAATGACCCGCCTCGTTCCACCTTCCTTAGGATGCAGAGAGGGGGATCTTCCCCTCCCAGCCTGGTCAGGCTGAGGTTGGGATGCTCTCTAACCACAGCACATGCAAACTCTGTGTTCTCCTTCCAGAACCACGCAAGGTTTTTTGAAGATTTGCGTCCTTTAGCATGAGGTTCAGCTGTATTTTATTATTTTAATGGAACAGGAACAAATGACTGCAACTGTTCAGATTTTTCCTTTTTTGCTGCAGGCTGCATTCATAGCTGAAGAGGTATGTTTTAGCATCATTGAATGAAATGTTAGCAATTTAGAGAGACAAAATGCTGCTGTAGGTGGCACAAATGCTCAATATCATTATTATCTTGCTTTATTAAAAGTTGATAAGAAAAATGAGCTTTTAAAATTTGGTTATGAACAGTTATTTCCAATACAATTACTCCCTCTTGTGTGTAAACTACCTGCCATGTTTTAATTACAGGAAAACAGTAGGGTAATAACACAGCAGTAAAGATGGATTAGAGTTAGGAAAGCTCATTGCCCTAACAGGCAGGATTCTTTTATTAATGATTTAAAGGAACAGACTTTGTTCTAATTTTTTTTTTTAATTAAAAATTGCCTCAGAAGAAAATGACTGTGCAGTTTATATTCCCTTTTTGTGATTTCTCTGGGGTCTCTTTAGGTGCAATGGTAAGGCCAACATGGGAAAGAAATCTGATCTGCTTTTCAGCCTCTGCTTTGTAGTGCAACTGTAATCAGTCAGCTAAAATTGTTTAGTTAGAATTAATATTGCTATATCCTTACTGAGGAAAGAGTGAAGTTCTTTTTTTTCCCTCTCTCTCCCTTGCACACGCACGCAGACAAAATTGTGCACTTTTCCATCCTAATTCATGTTGCTCTTTTTATAAAACAAGTAATTGTTCTGAGACTACCTGTGTGACCCAAGAGCTTTGTGTATTTCCCTTCTTTCCTCATTCACATGGACTGCATCTTCTGATATAGAGATGTTAATCTTGTAGTGGTCTGACAACACCAGCAATAGTGTGAGTGACTGTACTATTAAGTGAAGAAGTTTCTACAGGTGAAATCCTTACCCCCTGGCATTTAGTAAGAATCTTGGCCTTGACATCAGTGGATCAAGCCCTTCACTGTAATGCTTTTTATTTGCAGGTTTTTTAGTAAATTTTTTTTAGTAAATTCTGATTTCCTTCCTCCTGGATTGAGGAAAAAATGTTTTATGCTTTTCTTTTACTCTTTTTAGAGATCTGAATTTCATTCCTGGAGAGTTTCTGTTTCTGTATGAAGAGCAATTGAGATTACTTAACTTTTTTAAAGATACATACAGTACTTTTTTGCCTTCACTCCTTTGGAGTTTAGAATAATATAGTCAGTCTCTGATAATATTTCATTTTTATTATCCTAATACCACATTTTCTCAGCCAGCATAAGCACATAAGGCTTTCATCTTCCTTGTTACCAAAAAGTGATGAAAGGACCCCATATTTTTACCCCACTGTCTCTACTCTCTGCTGAACCATTGAGTTTTTCAGAGGCCTGCCATAGCGTTGGATGTGCTTAAAGATATGTCATGGGAGCAAAAGAAATTGTGAAATAGTAAGTCTTCCACTAGAACCACTAAACCAAGCTGGATATGCTGCACTGCAATCATCTAGGTAATTCTTTGTTTTTATTGTTTGAGTAATGCCCAAGGCAGTCTGTGGTGTACAGAGTGTTACGACCGCAGATTGCCCTTTTCCCTCAAATATTTTGGGTTGGGTTTCGTGAAGAACTGAGGCTTACGTGATTGCGCTTCTGTCTCGATGGACAGGCTTCCAGCTCTCACTTCTCAATTGTTTCTAAGCCACTGTTCGTACTCAAGCAATCTGAACAAAAATATGTGTCCAGGAGACAGGAATGTCTCAAATGTATTTAGTTTCTGTGTTTTTCAGAGGCAGAAGACAGCAATCTTATTTATTAGTAACCCTACTGTGGAAGAAGCTGCTACATAAGCTCTGTACTTAATATTCACCAGGAGTGAGAGATTATTATAAATGTCCCCATACCAGAAGAAGCTTTTATTGGTGCTGTTTTCCTACTGGACACCAGAGAATTTAGCCCTGACACCCCAATACCCCAGGACCCAGCATCTCTGGGTTAGTACTACTTCTGATTTGAAGGAAGCTGTTGGAAACTCAGCAACAGCCCTCTCCTCGTACTTGCAGCTCAGTGCATGCATACAGGCAAAACATCGTCTGGCAGGTTGGCTGTATGGTCCATGCTGTTGAGCCTCAATAACCAGTCTCCTGCATATCTCCACAGCAGGAAAATGCATCTCTGCATTAAAAATACATTCTAGCTTTGGTCCTTCCAAGAACAGAGGGATAAAAATAGATGGAGAAGGGAGAAGAGTGGCAGGGATTTGGGTGATTTGCAATGTGAGGTTGAGCATTTGGTCTCTGGCATAATGCTTCATTTCCAGGCAATGAGTGGAGGGTCCCATCTGCTGATGCTCCATGTCTCTGCTGTGCTGCAGGGAGTGTGATGGGAAGCTTTATCAGACTGGGAGGAGCTGCTTCACGGTGCGATAGCAGCTGAACCCGGTGAACAGCGAGGAGGGCATGGGTGGGCTGTACGGGGGGGCGAGTCATAAACTTTTGATCCCAGATTCCCCCCTTCTGCCACCTCCCTCCAGAGGGGATTGTTCTCAGCTTCTCTTTCATCTGAAGAAATAAGATATTTCACATTAGCATTCGTTTCAGTGCCAACAAAAGATCTTCAGACTAGCAGTTCTGAAGCAGAGAGATTTGTCTCTTAGAGAACATGTAAAAGGTATTATTATAAATGTGCGAAAGAACAAAAACAAGCTCACTGCTAAAATGTCGATAATCAGTTAGTCCTCTGAATAGCTTACAATCTGATCCCTCCCCATATTCTCAAAATACAGTAGGAGAAATGATTTAATTTGGGAATCCACACTGCAATGATGTGCCAAGCTGAGCTGTAGAGTAAGTTTTCCACTGGTTCTTCTCTTGTTCCTTGCACTTTTTTTTCTTTCTAAGCTTCCTGACATCCCTCCTGAACTCTCTGCACGGCAGAGAGCAATGACCTTCTCAGCTTTGAAAACCTAGCAGCCATTGCTATAACAAAAATATAATTCTTCTGAAGCACCTCTTCTGCATGGTTACCTTAAGGCTGAGGTGCTGCTTGGAGTAGCCTCCATGCCTCCTTCAACTTGTCCTGGAACTGCAAAGCCATCAGCTTTTCAGAAAGCTTCTTAAAATGTGTCTTGGCGTTTGGTCCTGAACGCCTGCTGTTTGCATCTTGGGTTGTAGCATAATCCATGGAAAGGGGATGGAGGTGGCTCTCTCTTACGCTGTAAATGACTGTGCAAAGCGCAAAGTACTGAGCGGCAGAAACCTTCACCTTCTTTGGGTGAAGCCCCCGCTCGCCGGCTAACTGCTGCCTGTTAGCTATGATAAGTTTGTGTTTGACTAAACAAAAGGAGTAAGAAAAAAGTGGCATATTCTCTCTGCAGTTGTATGTGTTTGTTTACCTTCTGTAACAGTCAGAACCTGCTCTAAAGACTGACGGTTTTGAGGACAGAATTACAGACCTGTGGTTGTGTGGAGTCTGTCTTTCCCCTCCCTTCCTGCAGACACTATATTATCTCATCTCCGCTTATACCTGATTTGATAGATGTATTTAAAATACTTGCTGCCATTTCATGCGCCTGTTCTTCCAGAGCTCTGCTATGGAGATGAGCTTGAATATACCATTTGAATTCATCATAGCTTGCATTTTAGTTCTGGTCATTTCCACTTCAATTACATCTTCCCCATTACCCATCCTGCCTTCGCTGCCATAGTCAACAGTAAGATGGACGGAGGTAATTATTTGTATTGAGGCCCGAGTTTCTATGGGACTACACTCCAGTGCACTTGCATGAAGGACAACCTGTTAACACTGAAATGATGTGGTTGCAGACAGATTTATAGAAGAGGAATAGATTAACGCAGGTAGTTCAGCCTTGACCTCTTGAGTTCTCATTACTCCGTGTCCGCCCAGCACTACTGCCCACCTCTTTCCTTTTTAAATGAGATCCAGTAACTAATAGTGAAATTATGGCAATCTGCTATATGAAATTTGTGATTATTTGCATTTAATTAAAGGCTTCTCTTGAGAAAATGAAGGGCGGCTTAACCTCAGAGAAGCCTCTACATCTCCAGTAATTGCTTCTAATTGAAGTCTTTAGAGTTTCCACCCCACCACAGGAAAAGGAAGAAAAAAAAACCCCAAACCTGAAAAGTTTACTCCCACACATGGGGTCCCTGAAAATTATTTTATCCTTATGCAATTAAGGTGACTGAGGGTCCTCATAAATGAATCTTCAGTGTGGGCTAACTAGCTAAAATTAAAGTTTAATTACACAAAAGCCTGGTTTGTGGTGTGTTTATGAGAAGTCCAAGGGCACAGTCCATCTTCCTGAACTGGCCGTGCTGTGTGATGGTGTCCCCTGCAGATGGGTGCACATGTCTTGCCTAAGTCCTCCTGATGGTTTCATTTCCATCACGGGTTTCTGGTTTTATACAGTTCTTGTTGACTTTCAATGGTATTTTGGAGGTTCTAGGGAAAAATTAATAGCCTTTTGGCTTAGTGTGTCCTGCAAAGCACAGGAGAGGGGCTCTGCCAGCTTGAGGTGTGTGGGGCTGAGCAGCAGTACTGCCTCTGGGGTCGGGAAGATCTCGGACATCTCCCTGCTCCTCCTCATCCAAGGCCACAAGCTTAGTCTTTGCTGCTGCAAGAAGCGGATCTCTCTCATGCCAACGCCTTGCCCTGGTAATCCTGGAGCATGGAGTGTGCCCCTAAAGCCGGCATAGCTTTTTATAAACTACCCAGCTGTGGCACGGGTGTTAGGAACCGGTCCCGCTCCTCTCGTTGAGGTGCCGTTTGGTGCAGAGCGGTGAGCTGCGGCCAGAGGGGTCCGATGGGAGCCTGCGGGTGCCGTGTCCGCGGAGGAGCGCAGCACCTCACGTTAAAGCCACCACCTCAGGCTCAAGCGTGCAGCACTTCAGTTACGCATTCTGCCTAATTACTACTATCAGCATTTCTGTGCCACTCCTGGCAGCACAGTCGCTCTGATTGCACCCTTCGGCTCTATTAAAATCCCTCCTGGTATTACGGATCTGAACACAGGCATGACAAAAATAAAAGTGTGTATGTTGTAGAAGCAGACATGGCCATTTTCTACTGTTTATTCTCTCCACTGAAGATACCGGTGTTGAAAAACATGAGAGTGTTCTGCTCTCCTGTGTTCTTGCATTGTTCATTAACGCCTTGTATCCCATAAGTCAGCCGGAATGTGCATCTGATTTCTGCTTTTTATTATCCCGAAGGTTCTCTTTAATGTGCACTGAAACACATAAAATGTCTAGATGGACTGAAATCTTTCAGAGTGACCTCTTAGAGGGCTGCAGGTAAATGTCAGGAAACAGAAACATCATTGTTTCTCAGCAGTAGATTTGTCATATGTTTTGAAGTTGCAGCTACAGTTGAGTACATGAAAACATGTGCGACCTGCCTCTGTTATTTCTTAGGAAGCAAACATGCTTGGCAAAGTGCACCTTTTCATTTTAGAAAAAAACGTACTTTAGTTCTGTATGCAGAGCCCTAAAATACTTGTATTTCATGTAGGTGCAAGTCATATAGACGTGTGTAGGTGCTGATTTTGATTCAGGTTATTTAGTAGGGTGGTATTGTTTCTGACAACAAATATTTAATCTTTCAAAAAAAGACATTAAAGAATTTTGTTCTAGGAAACCAGGAAATCAAATGCCTTGTACAGTCTTTATTTCCTCTGCATCCTAGAAAAGGAATTCCTGCTAATTACATATTTGTGCACACAAACCACTTCTGAATCAAGCACTTATTTACGGAAAGATGTCATCAGCAGAGACCGATAGAAGGTTTTCAGCAAAGCCTTGAACCTTGTGAAGGGGAGGAATTTTAGCCTGAGCAGCTGATGGCTGGGTTATAGGAATATTGGGTGGATCCCAGCAATTCTGCTGTGGTTTTACAGAAAACTGCATTGTCTAGAAGGTAGAACGATTCAGTTCACCAGCAGGTATAGATTATAAGGCAAATTACATCTTTATTTGAAGTTACATGTCAAGACCTATTGACCGAAGATACTTGTCTTTGTTAGTATTACAAAGGATTCTGTCTTGTACGTTGCCCAAGAAAAACCCCGTGTGTTAGAAGGCAGATGTGTTTAATTCCTTTCTTCTTCCCAGTGGAGCTACATTTACTGCCATTACACCTTTCTTCTAATAGGATGCTTTTCTGCAGAACAGTTTGCCTTGTCAGTCCTTTTTTCTTTGAGCTGAGAATGAGAAGCTTTTACATATTCAGGGCTAAAATAACAGTTCTCTGTATGGGGAGACTGAGGCCAGTAAAGACCCCAGTGCCACCGTTGTGCTTGCGATGTCAGGAGCCCTGCGAGGCAGCAGGAGCCGGGGCATCCTGTGCTCCCTCGCCCGCAGGAACGGTGCTGTGGTCGTGTTTCCCATCCTCCCAGGTACCAGCCGGAGCAATTTGCTGTAACTCCTAACAAATTTGCAAACAAACTCACCAAAATGGCATTAAGAGATTCCCCTGCAGGAGCAGTCTGTGCAAGGGAACGGCTTTCCACTTTTCGTGGTTTAACCCCAGCCAGCAACTAAGCACCATGCAGCCGCTCACTCACTTCCCCCCCAACCCAGTGGGTCGGGGGAGAGAATTGGAGAAAAAAAGTAAAACTCGTGGGTTAAGAACACTTTAATAGAACAGAAAGGAACAAAATAATGATGATAATAACAATAATAAAATGACAATAATAATACCAAAAGAATTGGAATATATACAAAACAAGTGATGCACAATGCAATTGCTCACCACTCGCCCACCGATGCCCAATTAGTTCCCGAGCAGCAATCCGCCCCTCCCCAGCCAGCTCCCCCCAGTTTATATACTGGGCATGATGTCACATGGTATGGAATACCCCTTTGGCCATTTTGGGTCAGCTGTCCTGGCTGTGTCCTGTGCCAACTTCTTGTGCCCCTCCAGCCTTCTTGCTGGCTGGGTATGAGAAGCTGAAAGAAAAACCCTTGACTTAGTCTAAACACTGCTTAGCAACAACTGAAAACATCAGTGTGTTATCAGCATTCTTCTTGTACTAAATCCGAAACATAACACTATACCAGCTACTAGAAAGAAAATTAACTCTATCCCAGCTGAAACCAGGATACCACTTTGGGGGAAAAATCTGTGCTGCAGGTGGGGTCAGAGCCTGGGGCTGGGAAGGCAGTTAATTCCATTTTGCCTGTAGAGTATGCTAAGTAAACATGGAGTAGGCAGTCGTTTGATGCATAGCTTGGTTCTCCTCTTACAGGGATGTAAATCCATGGCATCGCTTCAGGGTTACACAGGTATCAATGAGAGGAGAACAGGCTGGCAGCATACAGCTCCAGAAGGCAGGCTGCAAAGGAAAGGGTTTTAAACTTTGAAATATAGACAATATCTGGGCAATTGGAAAGAACAGTGTGTCCTGGTTTGGGGTTTTCTTGGTTTGGGTTTTTTTTTTCCCCCACAGGGAGCAAAAGAGACTGTTGCTTTGGGTTGGTAATAATCTGTAGAGACACGTTAAATGGATTTCACTCAGCGATTAAGTTTGTCAGTTTAAAACAAGTACATAGATGCTGTGAGAATTGATGCAGTACAAAACATAGACAAGGATCCAAGAAAGCGCTGTGGACAGAAATAGTTGGAAACAACTACAAATTTGTGCTCCAAAGCCATACAGAAGCAGGCTCCCAGCTTTGGAAACATGGCACAGGAACCTGGAAATGGTGGACAATTATATGTGAACCCCAGTAAATGAGAGTAAACTAATCTGTTGTACTTATTTCTTTCTTTCCTTTTCCGCATTTTATGTTTTCCTGTTCTTAAAATTAATCCAAAGAAATGTGAAGTTAAATGGCTAAATTCACTGCTCAGTCACATTTATCACTGATGTTCATATTGGATGAGCTGGCTGAAATGCTTACTGAAAACAGGTGAGAGATGATGAGATTCATGGTGGGGAAATGACCACCATTCATTCAAAATGTTTGCAGTAACAGCACCGGGAAGAGAATACACTGGTGCAATCTCAGTTCTTGTTTTTGTTTTAAAGGTCTCTAATGAGCCATGTGTGCAATGCATTTCACCCTGGGAAATCCCACTGAAATCTGGTACTTGGATTTCATTTCTTGTGCTGCTATATTTAGAGCAGAAAGCAGATCTCCCAGCGTGACTCCTTCTGGCTTATAGAAGCCCTGTGAATTGTCTTAGTAATATACACTAATCGGTTACCAAAGCTGCCAGCCCCCCATGAAAATCCTTTAAAACCATAAAAAGTGGAAACTGAGCAGTTG
The DNA here is from genome assembly GCF_026419915.1 of Harpia harpyja. Taxonomy (NCBI): domain Eukaryota; kingdom Metazoa; phylum Chordata; class Aves; order Accipitriformes; family Accipitridae; genus Harpia; species Harpia harpyja. The sequence continues at coordinate 8,975,895 of NC_068959.1, forward strand.
CCCATACTTCCAGGCTGTATTCACACGGCAGCAGCCAGTCGTCATGTCTGTGCTGTGGGGATGAGGGACGGATGACTTGGATGGATGTGGTGTGGTCTTCATTACTGTAGCCTGTTGCTCGATCACTATTTTTCTGCACGTCCTTTTTTATCCTATGCATAAGGAGTCCTATCCGAGGTGTCTCCATTGAGTTTTAATGAGTAAATTAGAGTTTTTAAAAATTTGCAGTCGACGGTAGTCTCAGAACGTGCACGTTCCCTTCCTCACTGTCCATCCGTGTTCGCTAGTAAAAGTAACAGGTGGTCTGATGTATTTATTTTTAGTAAGTTCCCATCTTTCTTGACCTTAGTTCTGTAAAAAATCATTCACAGCCGTGCCAAGTCAGGCATTCAACATCATCTTGTTATAATCAAAGGAAAGAACCTTCCTTTTCAATACAATGTTTTTCCTGTGCCGACGCCTGCCAGCCCAGCTGTACTGATTTCTGCAGCTGAAGTGCCAGGATAGTCCATGCCTTGTGTTAAAGAAATGTGGTGGTATGCATGGTTTTAAATTATGGGGAAGGGAGAGAGGTAATATACATCAGTATTTGCAGTGTAATGTGAGAATATGGCATTTTTATATTCTGGTATTTTGAGATGTATTTCAGGTATTTCATACCCTTTCCATACTTGGCTGTATAGGAAAAAAAATTTTAAAACTTAAGAGCAACAAAATCACTATGGCTCGGTAGAAATGACATTCAAAATCTACTAAATTAAGGAGAGAACATGTCCATCCTAGCAGCTTTTTGTTATCTTTCACAGTTCTTTGATAGGGATGTAATTTTCTGTAATCACTCAGGAAGATGGCTGGATATTTTTTCTATTGAATTCTGAAGGACTTAAACCTTTTCTGGCTTACCTTTGCTATTTTTCATGTTTATATACAACAGTATAATGCATCAGCATTTTTATATGTTTCCCATATAAAAATGAGCCATGCTTATAGAGGCTGTCAGACTTTCTATTCCACAGAATAACTGGAGCATCACTGTAAGTTGACACCAGCCTAAAAATCACATATAGATGCTGAAATGTCTTATTTTATGGCCTTGTTGCTATTTAATAGCTAAGCTGTGCCCTTTTCTTAATTTACTATCGCTATCCAGAAGTACATTAGCGTTGGGGGATGCTGCTGCAGAGGTCCCAGGGTAGCTCTGCCGCTTTTGTGGGTGCCCTGAAGTCAGCAAAGCTGCATGTTGGCTAAGGAGCTGGCCAAGCTGCGATAATTAACTGGTGAGTTAGAAATGGTAAGGAGACCAGTCTACACTGCTTTAACCTTCTTTCAGCAGTTTTCTTCTACCAGGGGTTGGAATATAAAATGATTACTTTTTTGCTCTTTCCTCTGTATTTAGCCTCAGGAGGTTTCTGATAGGTTTTGGCTATTAAAGACAACAGTAAATGCCTAGCTGGAAGCTATCTGGCATTCATAACCTTAAGCTATTTAGGAAATCAGAAAAGCTGAATGGATTTCTCCTGCCCCCCCCTCCCCCCCCCCCCTTTTTTTTTTTAAGAGAATTGCTACAAGAGCAGAAGCCTCTGCCTGCCTTTCAGGTGAATTCCACTCAGGATGATAAATTATGTCTGAACTGAACCAAAATGTTCCTAATGGCCCTAGTCAAAAGGCCTATTACAGGATGTCTAACTCACTTAAATTCCTTTCTGCTTTAAATCGTTAATGATTAGGTATTTTAGGGCTAAAGTGATATGCACTTAAAGGGCACTTTGCTTTAAGGTTAGCCAAACTTAAAAATGAGTACCTGAACTGAGGTATACAGACTTGCTCAAGTGACCTTCTTCTGGTGGTGGAATTGGGATATTGTCTTTACAGGTGGGTAATTTTGTGGGGATATTTGCAGGACACCAGGAAGGTTTATGGAAAAGGAAGCAGAGGAGCATTTTGGAGCAGAGAGAAACAACAGCTTTGGCTTGCCCTTGTGGTTTCTAAATCACACTTCTGATATTGTAGAGAGAAAGTTTGTCTTTTGTTATGATATTTGGAGAAGTAAACCATATAGTGACATAAAGGACATTTTCCCAAAGGAACGGCTGGTAAGTTGTATGTCACCAGGCCTGTACTGACTTACGCAGTTACTTGCTTTTATCATGGGTTTGCAGCAATGAAGGTGCTAAATCTGTCTAGTAATCACAAAGATTTGGACTCCTGTCCAGTTCTGTTCTGCTGCCTGCCCAGCTGCTGACCAGTGAGCGATGTCACACACTTATCTGTAATGGTGTGGAAATATGTAGTAGATACCTGTTCAGCATCGTCAGCTATAGAAACTTCTCAATTTCTTAGATTTTTAATGTCTCCTGACAGTGATCACAGAAAATTCCAAGTCACTTCACATAGTATTGGCACTTACAGGACCTCTGTACTCACAGCGGCTGTGTTCATGTGGATATTAATGCCTGGAGGTCTAGTTTTGCTTTCATTAGGCTCATGGATGAGTTTACTGGACTTGAGGTTTGCCTTCTAATCCTTTTCCATGAGTGTTATCAGTATGCCGATTCAGCGATCACACACACTGTCTTCTGCTCAAGCAAAATCAGATGTGACCTTAAGATCCAGCATCTGTGATCAGTCACACACATCTGCCTCCAGTCAGGGCACTGATTCAGGGCCAGCAAGCAGCACACACATGAGCAGATACTAAGTAGAAATACCAGGACTGGCCCAATAATAAAACGTGTGTGCATGCCTGATGTGTGCGTATAGAAGTGGGTAAGCTTGCAGAGAAAGCTGAAAGAGCATGTTTTCCAAAATATCTACATTGCTGCTTGTGGTGTATAGACAGGTTCCAGGCATCTAAGACCGTAACACTGCCATCTTCTGTCATTTTTGTTGCAGAATAAAGGACATATTCTTTATAAATTTCAGAACACCCATTTTCCTTTGGTTTTTCCCCTCTTGATGATGTAGCTCCCCACTGGGCATTTTAAGCAAACATTGTTCCCAGCTTGTTTGGGATGCTGTTAATGTGAATTCCTGGCCCAAGTGCACTGCAAATGTCTGGCTCCTTCAGAATATTTCTGTTCCCCACTGTGTCGCTTCCCCTTTGATATCTGATGAGTCAGCAGGTCTTTAATTGCTGTTCCTCTTAGCTGGGAGCGCTCTCGTTCAATATGTTAAATATTTGATTGCCCCAGCTTTCCAGATAGAGCAGGGCACGCATTGGGATGTACAAACTCCCGACGCAAAACCTGTTGCCCCTCCAGGCGGCAAGCTTGGGAGCTCAGCCCGAGGCCGTGTCTGGGAAGTGTCGCCTGGAGCCCGTGGGGCCTGTGGGGAGCCGTGCGGGCCAGGTGGCTCAGGCTGCTGGGAGGCAATTTTGGATGGCAGCAGCCGTGCTGAGGAAGACTTGCTGCGGGAGGGTCTGCAAGTCAGCTGGGAGGCCCCTGCGTGGCCAGGAGGCGAGCGTGGCAGCGCGCTCTGCTCTCGGCTGCTCCCAGGACTCCTTTTTGCTCTTTTTTAGAGAAGCATTGTAGACATACCCGCTGGGATACTCCTGTGCTTGGTGGATTGTGGAGTGTGCCTTCAGGGACTCAGTAAGATGGGACATTATAGCCAATAAAATTATCTTCTTGTAACTTTCCTGAATATTATGCATGTATTTCATACTCAGTGAGCTGAAATAAGGACACTTTTTATAGCGCTTTCCAAGTATTTTAAATGAATGCGTTGTACAGGGACAATCTGTTGTGTCTTGCATAAGAAAGCCTGGCTTCCAGGTAAGGCTGGCACCACCACTGGGCAGAGTTGGGTCTTCAGCCTTGCAAGTTGCTCCTTGAGAGGAGAAATCCAGTTCAGCATTCACAAACATACAATACCTGCTCACGGAAAGCTGGGACGTGCTGACCGTAAATGCCTCCGTGCTTTGGGGAGGTGTCTCTCCCCATGATGCTGTGTAGGAGTGTGCAGACTCTCACATCATGGCAAAGCATGAACAGTCCCGAGGATCGTCAGCAATGCAGGATTGAGGCAGTAGCTGCAATGCAGTCTGTGGAGGAGAATATCCCAAATGTACCTCTCTGCATCTGCCTCTGGGCTTCATATTCCTCTGAAGTCTCGCTGCCTCTGCATTTTTAGTGGAGCATGGGGTGTTATTGGGAGTAGCATATAGAGGAACACCGAGAAATGCGGAGGGCAGCGCACATTCAGCACACACATTCAGTCACTTTGCTTGTGGGTGGCGCTGGAGAGAAGAAAGAGCTTGATCAGAATAATGGGGAAAGGAAGAGCCCTACAGCCTCACTTTGTTAATCTTATTAGCCTGGTCCTAATGTAAGAGAAGCTGCTGCAATGCACACGTTCAAGCGATGGCATGAAAAAAATTGCTGAAGTTTCCCTCCCACTGAGTCAAAGAGAAGCAATCTCACTCCCACTGAAAGGATGAAATAAATGTAGCTGCTATTAGAGCAGAGCAGTGAACACCAGAGCTATCATTTTGTAGAACAGACCTCTTAAACGGACCTTTAGGTTAAGAAAAATAGGTGCAGAATAAAATTCTGTCCTGAAGCAAACTTCGCAGTACTGCAGCAGTGAGACGGAGGAACCCTATGAATAGATAAGTGGCATTTTCCCACATTATTCAAAGTGCCCACTTGCTGAACAAGTGGAGCAGAAAGTTCTCGGTGGATGAGGAATGGGGAGAGAACAGTCCATCTGCCTGGAGCCTTGACTTCCACCAGACCATTAATATCAGGGATGTTTATGACCTTCCAGTCAAGCAAGGGACAATAACTCATGAGCAGTCAGGTTCAATCCAGCTAATGTTTCCAAGATTAAACGCTTACTTGCAGACCAGACCCGATTGCCAATTTTATGGTGAACCCTTTCTGTCGTTATAATTTTCAGTGTTTGGGCCTCTGCAGGTTTCGAGCTCCCTAGCGTAAGTTACGGTCCTATGTGCAAAGAGAAAGCTGGCAAGAAACGTGGGAGAGCTTGAAAGCCTTCCTTTGCTCTGAACAATGCAGACAAGTCCTGCTACGATGCCTCGTGAAAGCCATCCTTTTTTTCAGTGTCTGGATTCAGCAGATGCCCTCGATGTGAGACAGTCACCCTTGTGTCCCTTCAGCCACACAGAGCTCTCCAGGAGCTCAAAGCCAGTGGTCCTGCCTGGACTATGTTACGTGACTGGTGGGGCAGCTGATGAGTGAAGAAGACGCTACGTGGCCTTCAGGGACCAGATTGGCCATTGTTGCCCCGTAGCACTGCAAAGCTTTATTTTTCGAAGTGTGCCACTTACAGATTTGGCCAGTATCTTCATTAATGGAAACCAGTTGATAGTCCAGTCCTGTCCACGGTAACTGAGCACACAGGGAAAGCTTAGTGACTGTCAGCTTTAAGCACAGGCAAAAGCTACAGGCTTTTACAGCCGTAATACATACTGTGTTCTAGACTGGAAAATCAGGGAAAGAGTTTGCCACTGTACACAAACATCTCGGCTCTCAAGAGTGGATTTGTAATGGCGGTGGGCTTCCAGTCACCTACTCAGTGCCCATGTCGGGGAAGATTTCCATAGAGCCCGTTTACCTGTCTCCTGTTGATAAAAATAATTGGAATTATTGGACCTTCAAAGCCGTGGAGAAAGTAATGGATGACCAGCTGTACTTCAAATGAAAAAGTAATCTGTGGAATAATTACTGCCAGTCAACCTAAGCCCAGCTGTGAAATATTAATGGGTTGCTTGATCAGTCTATACAGAGCTCTCAATCATCCTCCTCGAGAGCAGCACAAACCCAGCAAACGGCTCAGGATTTGTAGTCAGCCTAATTATTGACAGGGGCAGAATAAGATGTTCTAATGTGGTATTTGCTATAAGCAACTAACAGTTATTGGGTCCTAATGGAAAACTTTTTCTTAATATTTATAAGTTCGGAGATGATCTGTCTTGCGCCTCTCCAAGCACCCACCATCTCGTGGTGGACAAGCAGCGGCAGCCTTGTGCTCTGCAGATCTGTGCACAGTGCTGCTGTAAAACTCAGCAGTATGTGACAGTCTCAGAGAAAAAAAAATTGAACAGAGGGCTTTCTATATTTAACACTAACCCGTGTGCCTTAGAAAATGTTTGAACAGAATGTATAGAGCTCAGAAAGACTGACAAGAAGCGAGCTGCCACCCTGATCCGGCACAGGACTGCACTTCAGGCGTGTGAACAGTCCCGTTTGCTTCAGAGAGACTTTGCATAAGCTTAAGCACTTTGTGAGATTGAAGTCTACTGAGTAGGAGTTCATAAATAAAAAGAGAAAGCTCTGCACTGTATTTCTCTTCCTGAGCCTTTGAACTTAAGGGAAGTTCAGCTTCAAAACGGGGAGCCAACCAGGGAATGAACACAGGCTGCTTTGATTAGAAATGCTGCAAAGTTTTGATCATGCCATGAGATATGGGCCTCATGCTGCATTTGTTAATGGGAATGATTGTTTCTTTGGTGTCTCTTCTCTGTCTACCTCCGCCTGGTCCCAGCAGATCTGTGCATCTCAGTCTCCAGCCTCCCACATTGCCTAGATGTGGGAAAGGGACAGTGCCAAACCTTGGAGAAGAGTCTGGTTTGTCTCTGAAGGAAATTTCAGCTTTGTGATTCAGGTCTGCCTTCACTATATGTTGTAGAAGAGGAGACAAATAAATCTGAGCATGAAACAGGATCTGCAGGTAATCTAGCGGGTGTGAGGGAAGGCTCTTCCCAATTTTGTGTGAAGGTCAAGTAGCGAATGGAGGAGGTGGACCAAAACCATGACATGTCCTCCTTTGTTTCTGTCTGCCCTACAGAGTCAGGGAGAAGACATCCCCTACGTAATGTGAAGGACTGTGATTGGCCTTCGTGGGCTTTGTGGGCATAGATGGTTCTTCCTTTGGACAGTGCCAGAGTAGGACGTACATCCATAATAAATGAACACTGAGCAAAGAGAGAGACACAAGAAGGTATCAAAACCTGTCTGTGTCCCCAAGATGGGTTTGGGGAACTGTTTCTGTTGTCAGTCTATTTTGATGTCTAATTGCAAGAAGGAGGGGAGTTTCTTAGTGTCTTCTGAATAGCCAAGAGAGAGAATTAGGATCCTTCTGAAAATAATTCAGGGCATATAAGTTATGCTTCTGCACTGAATGGCACTTGGAGGAATGTCTCTAGCCACCTAATTTAAGCACGTAAGTTAGGTCCTAAATGTAGTTAGTGTGAATATTCCCAATGCAACAACTTCAGAAACTTATTTTGTAAACTAGGAAATTCTAAGCTCAAAACTGACTCTCTTGACGGCAAGGGTTGAGGGATTTGGACTTCTGTAGTCACCCTGTACAGCTTTGAGTGTGAATGATTTTTGACTCGCTGAGAAGCAAGTGGCCCAGCCATCACACTGATAGTGCTGGGGTTCCCCTTCTCCCTGCAGCTCTATAGCTGGCCTTCTGTGCAACCTCACATCATTTCTCTGGCCCTTTTTTCTCCTTCCTAATCACTTGCAGATTGCCAGTATGAGATTTTTTGGAAGGGACAGCTTTTGCATAATTAGGTACATTATTATTATTATTATTGTTGTTATTAGGTTTGTAATTGTTATGTTTATCTATATATATCATAGCAAACCTAGGCTCAGGTTTCAATATTAACCAGTAGACTCCAGCCTCAGTAGTCCATTTGGTTGAATATGGAGCAAGTAGTACAAGAAAGATAACTTTGCTGTTCTGGGCAACATAGGCTAGAGGAGCAGAGTCTTCCAGTGTCTGCAGGCAATGTCAGAAAGCCTGTTGAGCCACATGTTTGAGATGACTGCTCTAGGTATTATTGCATTATAAATAGCAGCTAATAATAGTAGCATAACAGCAAGGTTCTCAGCTGATGTAAATTGGAAACTGTAATTCCGTAAAAGTTAATGGAGCTCAACTGATTTACACTAGTTGGCTGTCTGGCCCCTAGCAAATGATTCTAAATCTGATAAAATTAAATGAGAATCAAAGCTCCCTCATCTAAGAGAATATTAAACCCTATCTCTGCTGTCAGACTTTTGCACGGCTGTCGGCTTTGTAGCTGGGGCTTTAAGATCCTGTTTTAAGTTCTTGATTTTATTATTTGATATTTTTTCACTTCTCTCTCTTTTATTTTGTTTAGTTAGTTGAATCTGTACTTCTCAAAAAGAAAAATTAGAAAAATCTCCCATTTTAATGGATCATTAGGTGCCATTTGTTAGTATTCACAAGTTGTTGGCAGAGATCTTAAAGCCATTGAGATTTGTGCCCTTTAATTTCAGTTCAAAATGCAAATAGACATTGAAAACATCTGTTCAGCATCCGTGTTGGAGAGGTCTGCAGCCTCAGTGTTTTTCCCTTGTTCTCAGTAAAGTACTGTAAATTTCATTTAATTATAGGCCTCCAGCCTATAAATTAAAAAAAAGCAGGTCTTCAAACCAGGTGAAGGTAAAAACTGAGCGTTGAATTAGTTTATAAGGTCTCTTTGCTGTTGCCCAGCTTGGATGTATTACAGGCTGTGGGCTGCTGTGTAGCATGGACTGGTGACTGGTCCTAGGGAGGGTTACCCAGTGGGCAGAAGTGACGAGCAGGTTTAAGAGAGGTTCATCCTTTGAAGATTTCTTGCTTGTCTCTCATCTACTGGCATAAACGCACAAATGGCTGTTCCTTCTCTCGGTTCCATCGCAAAGATCCAAACTGGCTTAAACATTTTTAATAGCAGGTTTTAGAAATCCAGACTGGCTTGACAGAACTGGGTCGAGGGATGGTTGGGTGTGCTGTGCCCCGTGTGGGAGTGGACCGATGAGCGGCTGAGCGTGGGTGTAAGGTGGTGACTTTGCAATCGCTCGGCATTGTGCAGAACAGCACATCTGACCGCAGCGTCTGTTCGGAGGAATATATTTAGATTTGCTCGTTTTGAAACAGAAACCTAATCTAGCGATTGCCCCATCAGTCACTGTTGCACTCTTACCTGTATGCCTGAATCAGAACAAAGGCACTTGAAATGAAAAAGCTTCAATGCAAAACTTTTCTGAGAATTAGGATGACTGGAAACAGCCACAGGCAGCATCTCTAAACAAGTCGCAGGACCGAGACTACTCAGATGGGTGGAAAGCAATTCTCACTTGAGGCCATGCTGCTGTGAATAGTTTTGGGCAGCTTCCACAGATGTTGATGTGAGATAAAACGCTAGAAGTTTGCTTGAGAACAAGTGTAAAGCTTAAACCATAGATTTGTTTTCTTTATACATTGCTGCATGCTGAAGTCTCCACTAAAGCAGAAGGTAAATGAAATCATCAAGATTGTCTCTGCTGAATTTGATTAAAAATGTACTATGTGTTTAAAAATTCATGGCACAGACCCACAGTTGCTCATGCAGACATGGAGGGTGCAATCACGCAGCCTGTTGTAGGAAACCAACAATAAAAGTTGCATCCGTCCTTGTTTGAGTTAGAAGGTCTTGGTGCAATTCTTTTTATCCAAAAACTTTCTCCCTGAATTCATGTCTCCAGTCAGTCCATTGTACAAACTGCTTCCCATTGTATCACTTCCATTTGATTCATTCGTAAAGCTGAAATCTCAGGGTAGACTTGAAAGAATAAAACATAGCCTGATTCACATATATTTTTCCTAATTCTGGTAGTGAGCTCAGAAAACCTACATTCTTTAAAAATACAGAGTGTTGTATTTCCCGAGGCATAAAAACATCCCTAGTGTACCTTGCCGTAAATCAGAAGCGGCATCCCTGTGCCGGCGTGGCTCCTTCACCAGATGGAACAGACTCCACACTCTTGGGTCCAAGCGGCAGTTGCAGGATGGACCGTGTTTCTCTTAAGATCCTCCTAACGTTGTAGTTTGTTGGTAAGCAAAGTTCATAATCACTGCAAGTAAATTTGGAGTAAACAGCAATAAAATATATATATATAAAAGAAAACGTCATGTGCAAGCCTAATGGAAAATGAACCCTGCACACGTCCCTAGAAATTATACGTTACTGGTTTTTGTAAGACTAAGCAAAAATGCAGCGGCACGTCGTGCTAAAGTCGTTGAATTACTTTGTGTGAGTAAGGGTAACAAGATTTGGACAACACTAGGAGGGAGACAGGGAAATTAATTTTCTTGGTGTGCTGCCTGTAAGTTTCAAACAATTCTGGGAGACTCCTGATAAGGGCCGATGAGACTTGTTCTGGGAACAAAATGATGTTAACCAATCTGCGAGTAAACTCCAGCTCGGCACTCCACTTGTCATTATTCAATCTGTCCCGATGAATAACACAGATAAAAGGATACTCTGGTCCCATGATGCAGAGGACTGATACACACAGTGAATCATAATCAAGCCAGGGACTCATTTTTTCCCTTTTTTTTTTTTTTTTTATTTTTCAGGTAAGAGAAGCGTTACCAGCTTTTAAATGGCATCATAAATTATTTGTTCTCTTTTGGCAAAAATGCTTACTTGCATCTCATAACGGAAATCATCTGGGCTTTTGTGAAATTATTTAAGACTTGTTTTAGCGTACGTTGTTATTTTTTGTTTAGCCAAGCTCTGGGCCAAGTGTAATTTACTTGATATTAATTAGTCCAGAGCTGTGAAATGGCCATATAGAGCCAAACTGCTTTTGTGCTGTATTACCCAGTTTTTAAAAACGAATCGACAAATCCCTAACTCTCTCTCTCATCCTGTACTTCAGATCAATGCAAGTGCAAAGTTTTGCTTTGTAAGGTATCATTTCCTTATTGCTAAATATACTAAATGTATTCCTAAGTTAGACATTGCCTCTACTTATTGCATACATTTTAAGAAACTTTTTTTTAGACTTGTGTATAATAAAGTTATTACAAAGAATGCTTTTAGGACTTGTAATGCATCTTCAAAGACAGGAGAAACACATTTCTTCTTATTCCAATTGTAGTGTAAGGGCTCCTCTACCATCTTCCTGAAGGAAAGGAGTAAGAAGAGAAGTCAAAGCACAGCCCCTAGAAATCTGAATAAATTTTCTTGAATATGTTTCTGAGTAAGTTTTCATGGACCATCAGTTAACTGTGCAGTCTCCATGAACAAACAACTTTTGGCATCCTTATGTGCTGGTGGTGTTCACCAAGCTGGCTTCGGTCATCAGCTCTTGCCGCTCCCTTCCCTTGAGCCATTGCCTAGCCCTCAGCTCTTCTGAGCTGATCCTACAGAAATAAGATACCCTGTTAAGGCACGCATTAAGGAAGACATTGCCTTCTTTTTCCTGTGATAGAGAAATTGTATATTAACTCATCTAGACCAAAGACATAAATATTTGACTTTCATGGAGTCACTGTATTAACAAAAAGTATGCAGAGTTCACTTTTGTTTCACCAGTTGAAATAAGCTAAGGCAATTTTAGTCATAAACACAGTTTTTGATTCTATTGGCACAGCTTTAAAATACATTTAAAATCTTGTTACTTGAGGTCTGTAAACAAAATATAGTTCTTTTATCTAATTTATGTTGTCAAGAGCAAAGTAATTTACATAAGAGGTTTGATAGACTATCAGGAACAGCTATACTTTCAGAGAGAAAAGCCTATTAGATCTTAATCCATCTGATAAGCATATTACTTCCACCAAAGCCAAACTGCTTTCGTATTCTGTATAAATAATTCCATTTAGTGTAATTGATTATTTTACAGCAGGAACCAAGATAGATATTGTTGGAGGAGAATCAGCCTATTAGTCATGTTTTGGAGGTTGTTCTGGAGAAGACGGATTTCGATAAGCTCAAGCTAGTCTGAGCGATTTGCAGAGCAGATCACTAGCCAGGTTGTCATTGTGCAGCTTCTGTTCGCTCTCAAATACCGGCTGAGCTATTGTAGTTCGGTACAAGATAATAGCAGTAGCTGCACGTGGAAACCAACTTCAAAGTGATGTAGGGAGCTATCATCATGCCTTGGTCTGGAACTGTATTATACCTTTGGAAATTGTTAGGCAATGAGTGCAGAAAAGCTGCAAAAGGCAAGGTTCATTTTGTTTCTGAAAAAGTGTGATTTATAGGTGCTGCAGATTCCAGAATATGTCAGGAATATTTGGTCCCTGGTCTGGGGATACTTGGTGGGTACTCCAGCAGCCAGCTGCTCACCTGTGGTAAGGTGGGATGCCTCAACAGTGTTTTGAGAAGAGTTGTCTGGGGCAGATGTGAGTTGAGATGGCCTTGCTGCAGTGCAGCAAAACTTATTTTATGTAATTTTTTTAGTATAATGAAAAGGTTAGCGTGAAACTACTTTGTCTATCTGTTTTGTCTTGCTCTTTACTTCTTGTCCCTGCTTTTTTTTTTTCCTTGCCTGTGTATTACTTTTTTCCCTAGCTGCATGATTACACGTTCGCCTTTTGTTTATTGCATTCCCACAGCAAATGGAATCACACTTCTCAGTGAAATGTGTTACTGCCAAAAAGCATGAAGCCGTGTTTTTGTGTGAGGACTTCTAAAGGTTCTGTTTAAAAGAGCGGGCTGTGTTTAAGCATAAGTATAATCCATGCGTGGTGACATTTCAAGCTTATGGAAATCCACAATTGGTTTTCACACTCAATATTTAAACTTCAGCAATGGAACAACTGTTGTCTTCATCGTTGTGGGCTGCTGCAGCAGGTTAATGCACCTTTAGCAGAAAATAATTTTAAAAGGTGATTCCTTGAAGGAATGCTAAACATGTTTTTAATTGTAGTATAAATATGTCATTGCCTTTCTAGTTCAAGTTATATATTCATGGGAGGTTGCAGGAAGCCAAAGGGCCCACCATCATGATATATGGCCCCTCAGAGCCGCCCTGAAATACAGATGTAGCCCTGCTGAAGTTGTAAAAGCTCTTTACTAACTGTCTTTAAGCAGATGAAGAATTAGAATTTGATGCATAGTATTTCTTTATAAAAGTAGGTTTTTTATTTGAATAAACTCCAACCGGCTTCTGGAGCAGGATGAACATAAATGTAATAGTTCATGATGAGATAGGGAAAGGAAAAGAATATAATGTGGTTGAAGGGTTTGAAATAGGATTTTTTTTTTCTTTTTCATCTTAGTGCTGGGGGTTGTGCTGCCCACAGGCTAAGCAGTGCTTGAGACTGATGTTTATATTTCAGCTAGGTTCAGTTACTGGAAAGACATTGAATTGAGTTTCCCCTGCAACTGTGGCAGCAGCTTAGACCCATCTAATGAGCAAAAAGTGGTTCTGGAGAAATACTCCCAAGCGGCATTCGAAAATACTCATTTGAATGCCAACCAGGGGTTGTCTCATGAGCAGCCCATGGGCTCTTTGCAGAACATCTTGTCAAAGATTGCATTAGCAATGCCAAATAAAAAAAAAAGAGCAAATTGTTCTCGTATTTCTAGGAGTGAGTTTGTCCCATCTCCCCCCATACACAGCATGCTGCAGAACATGTTTTGCCATTTGAAATCACAGCATGCGCTGAATTGTGATGAGCTGGGCTTTGGCTAGGGCTGTGGGTTGTTCTCCACCAGAGCACAGCGGAATTGCAGGGCTGGCTTCCCAGAGACCCTAGTTCATGCTCAAACCTGAACTGTAAAGGTGAATCTCATTGCTGAATTCATTCTACTTGCCCCTCTGCTGGCTCTGAAATGCATTTCTTTTTTTATTTGTGTATTTTGTAAATGGAGCAAATAAAACATCAGGTATGAAAAAGATGTTCGAGTTCAGATCTTCAGCTAATGAAATGGAAATGAAGTCTGATGAATTTGTATCAGAAAAATGCTTGAGTGAAGGCATAGTGAAGACTTTTTTGGAGAGACTTTTTTTTATATTACAGCCAAAACATGAAAATTTACCTTACAGAAATTGCTAAGGAAGAAGGTAAAATTAATCTGTGCAGGGTGCTGTGTATGTGTTGTAGTCCCATTTAAGGCCAACGCTGGGTTTACTTGTTCCTTAGATTTTGAACTGGGACTTTCTGGGGGTGGGGTGGTAGGTTTCCCTCATTTACAGCCGAGCATGCAAATGTAACAGCTCCAATTACAGATGCAGCTGTGTACAGATACGCACATTTTTGTTGTGAAATCCTTAAAACAAACTTCATGCAAAAGTAAAGGGAAACCTGATGTGGTGTCAGTCTGTGTAGTACCTGGTTGGTGGTATCCCATAGTTACAGTGACTTTTCCTTGGCAGGCTTTTGTGCTCCACCCTGCAGGGAAGGGAAAACATGATAAAGTGACTGATAAGCAATCATTGATTTATATGAGAACACATGGATGAATTTGATTGGGATGAATAGAGAATCAGAAATGAATTAATGACTGATTATTGTTTCTTCTGCAAATTGATTTCAGATTTTGGCAGCCTTCAGAAAATGTTCTGCCAGATTCGATGAGTTTACAATGTTAAAAACCAGGCAAGAATATGTATCACTTAATTAGTCCTCGTCTTTTGGTATAGTCTTAAATACCTGAAGTAGAAACAAGAGAACAAATCACACCTTTGCCATCTTATGGCCATTTTCACTTTTTTTTAAATTTTCAATCATAATCATCTTTTCTTTCTAATTGTTAAAATGTGTGATATGGGTTTGGATCTTTCTTCTTTTATACACGTGGTCGCTATGTTTAAGTGCTCATCTCTCTGTGTGAATTACAGAAGGGTTCATTATCAGATTCCAAAAACATGTGTGACTTATTATACAACCCTTCATCATGTTGAGGAATTGTTAGTTAGTCCCACGAATTGCCTGATCTCTCTGACTATTGTGGGAAGGACAAAAGCCAGAAGCTTGAATTGCAGCCAGGAGGAACAGGCGAGGCGAGGGTTGGGTGTGCTTAGGTGCTGAATGCCGTCTGCAAGCTTTGAGCCTTCCTGCAATTCAGGGTAAATTGAAAATACTCTGTAGAGCTGAAGATGAGATCTTTTATACCCAGAGAAATGAATACACTAAATTCTAAAGGGATTAATGACTCCAATGTGCTTATAAAGAAAGAAAGTAAAAATATTTACTTTTGAAAGTATGGGAACTTAGCAGTAGTGTTAGTAGGGAAGGAGAGAGTTCACCAGAGTTGCTCAGTGAGACCTGTGAACATATAAATATTATCCAGAAGCTCTATAAACGAGGGAAGTTAAACATGCCTTTGGAGATGGGTAATTGTTAAATACTCTAACCTGCTTTATGAAAACTATGAAAAGTTTTTCTTTCAGGAAGGAAGAAAGGGAGACTTCTTTGTAAAGTTGCCTAAAAGCAAGAACTACAGTCTAATGTGCAGCACTGTGCCCTTTATATAGCCTAGGAAATCTTCTTCCCTATGACATGAGCCAAAACCTAATGCAGCAAAACCTTATTCTAAATAAATATGTTTATGGCTGAACTGAGTAAGGTCTCAAAATTTTGAACTGTAAAATATGCTGGGCACATAAGCAGAAACACGGATTCATTTTTATAATAATATGTACAAATGTCACAATATATGAAAAGCCAAAGCATTTGCTTGTGCTTACACATTTGGTGAGTTTTGAAATAAGCCTTTTGGCCATTTGGGGCCCTCAGCAAGGCAATGGTGCCCGTGTGCCCCCTGCCCCACGCTCTGCTTGCAGGGTCACTGCATCCCTCCCCAGGGCATGCAGAGTTGCAGAGGTTGCATTAAGAGCGCCCAGGCATATTCAGGACTACCTAGTCATAAATTGTGCTTGCTTCCGAAATTTCTACCAGGACCAAAACTAGGTCCTCAATCTAAATATCTTTAAAAGCTTAGTGTTGCAATCCTTTCTGTGGTTTTTTTGATGCCATGTAGGTTATCACTGCTGCCGTATGTGCAAGTGCTGAAGCAAAACATAACTAATTACTGTTGCTCATCAAGACCAACTCTAAATATGGAAACGCTATGTAGTGTACAGCATAAAAGCAAGTAAATTCTAAAGTGAAATGGTTTTGGTTACTTGTGAAAACAGAGGAGAAATGGGTGTACTTACAAAAGGCACATAACGTCCTTTATTTGTCAGAGGTAGGATGTGGGTGAATGAGTCAGTTCCCAGCCTCCGTGAGTTATGGTGAACTAGTGATAGGGTGAAGGTGATTCTTTCTTTAGGTGCCCCGCTACCGGTCAAGCCCACCTGGTACAGTCTCCAGGTCTCGATGTGCCTCAGCTAAGCCTTCAGATGTATTTTCAAGAATTACCGTGTGCTAGCAAAGCCCAAAGAGTAGGCTGTGCAGCTGAATACCACTTGTCCGCCACAAATACAGGATATTTCACGTTAGCTTAACCCTGTTTAACTGCAGAATACTCTTTATAGTTCCACAACTTTTACCACAAGTTACAAATATGAACAGGCACAATAAAATGGCTCAGAAGACCCTCACCAGTGCTGTGCTGACTTATCCATGTGTCTAAGTCTTTATTGCACAGATTTAGACATACGTTTATCTGGCTGCAAACCCACAGCACTTAGGCATCCAGTCTGATTTTCTCTCAAAATTTTAGACTGCAACCTTTGAAAGGGGACAGTCAGAACTATCAATTACTTGATAAAGATAACAGCCTTTTTGGGACAGGGATAATAAAGTAATTACTAATGGGGTTTTGGCAGATTAAATGGACTCTCCAGATGACGTGAGATACAGTTCTTCCCTGTGTCAGTATGGGTAGTGAAATGTTTGGATGTGTTTTTCAACAATATCTGTCAGGCTCTCCTCTTTATTTTCTATGTAGCCATTGACCTCAAGCAGTCCATGAATAAGAAAGAAAGAAAAAAAATTAGTATCTAATTTAAAAGGCTGGACTATATTCTTGCAGTGTCCTCAGGGTTTTGATAGCACCTTTAAGGCCCAACTCCTCTTACATAATAAATTCTGGATGTAAAACTTCACTTACTTACATCATATTAAAAAAACTTTGGAACATTAACTTTAAGGAGAGTCACTTCTACAAGCTCATTTTTCACTAACTTTCCTTGCTGTAGAAACATACATTACATAAGTGTGGAATGAAAGTTTTTGCCCTGTGGCGACGGGATATTACTTTTACTACTCTAACTTCAGAAGTGAGGCTATAATGTGGGGAAAAATGAATATCAATGTCACAGAACAGCCCAAATAATATTGAAGTGCTTTTTTAGCACTACATTTCTGATACACGCTTTGATACAAGGAAGCCAGCACCTCAGTCGTGCACATGGGGTTGTGCCCTGTTGATCTTAAGTGTGGTTGCTTATCAGCTGTGAGCACATAGAATAAGGCTTTCTGTTTGGTGGGGTGACACCAACAGGAATGGGGTGTGCTGGAGTGCTCGGCCCTATTAGGGATGTAAGGGATATTCTGCTAAGGGCCGTTAGAGAAAGAAGGATAATGATTTTTGTGTGCTGAGGAGGAGCATGGATGCGAGGGAAAGCTGTGTTAAATGCAATGACATTACTGTATTTGCAGCAGTGCATGTAATAATTTAAGCTATGAGTTCACTTTTCATATTAAGTGTGTTCATGTGACCTTTTTTGCCTTCTGTTCTTCACGAAGGTATTTGAGTGAAGATAACATTGAGCCCCATCAAGAGCATGGAGAAATCCTGCACCTCTTGCAGCATGCATGGCTGAGGTGGGCTGCCCGGAGCCCCTTTGTGTTGCTGCTCCCTTCTTTTCTCTGCTTTGCATTTTACAGTAAATACCCTTTGGCCAGGCTGGACTGGAGCAGCTGTGGCATTGGTTTGAGCTGCGTTCAGTTGGCCACAGGCAGCTCCAGAGTGACTTTCAGGGACGTGTTGCCCCAGGCCAAGATTTAGCTGTGCTGGCACAGCCGTGTCCCACCGATCGCTTAAAACCCTCTGGGCTGCCAGAGCAGGGCCAAGAGGATACAGCACCCAGTGAGTCCTGACCCAAGTTTTTAATGATGCTTCCCTTCATTATACATTGCATTTCTTCTTGACTTATGCCCCGTGGTATATATTATATTGATCTCTTTTCTTGACTTCTCTAACTGTATAGTGATTTGTCTTCTCTTGCGTTCCTGACCACTCACAGATCATGTCGTTATTAACTCCTTGTCTCCCCTTTTTTTTCTTTTCATGTTGCTGTCCTTTTTTTTCTCGTACTGTTTTCTCATTCAATAACTCACTCTCTTCCCGGTGGCCTGATTTGGCAAATACAACATGATAGAACAACCCTTTCACAACTTGTAGCAAAGTAATTAATTTTTTCTGTTTCACAACTGTCTTGAATAAGCTACTTTTTATACAAAATTGATTTTTCTCTTTATGGTGACTGATGCTAGAGACTCATCTCTTCCCAGTTTCAACATTTACATGTACATCAGGGACTATTTAATAAAAAAGGTTTTTCCCCATTTTCAATGAATATTTTAAGAGATGCAGCATCCGTATTGACTCTTGACAGATTTGCATAAAATCTCAGTGAAGCTACCATATACTTTCATCAAATTTTGGAGAACACTTCATTGCCCAATGAAATATATATGGTGCATTATACAGTAGTTCTAGGATATTACCACCTGAAAATGCAGCCCGTAACACATAAACTGTATCTCCAGTCAACCTTAGCAGCCACCTCCTTGTCTGTCAGCTCATCTGCCCAGAAAATGTTGAGCCAAGTTCCCACTGAGATCAACAACAATGTTCTAGACTACCTTGGGTCACTTTGAATTAACGGCGTAATGAATTTAATTAAAATCTATTAATGTCGCATTGGGCTTTTAGCCATGAATTTAAGAAATCATGGGGGAATCAAACTGCCAAAATTTCTCAAAGTATGTCTCAGACAAGTTTGAAAATGTAATGAAAAGTAATTAGAAGTACAAACAGAGAATGCACGGGTGTTAACACTGCTGCGATAGACCGTTGGCTTAAGGAATCAAGAATATTGCACATCTGATGTGAAATTGCCTTTGCCAAGTTTCAGGTATCCAAGGAGAGAGTTGTTTTAGCACATCCCACAGTAGGCATCTGACTTGGGCAGGATGAATCACCCTCCGGTGACTGCTTTCTATTTTTGTTGGCTACAGAGTTAACCTGAGCACCTTGCTGAGATTGTACACCTAATGTTTAGGTGACTCATGTTTTATGAAGGTAATCTGGGCCTGATTTTGAAAGGGCAAGAGCACAGGGAACAAAATGTAACTTCCAGACTAAGGCTGAAATGCCATCCAACTTATTTGGACTGTATCTTATCCCTTACCCAGGTAAAGAGAAAAGCGCAGGAAAATATTAAACAGCCTTACCTGATGCTGATTTCTAAGCTGAAATTTCATGTTTGTCATTAAAATGCCAGTGTCCTCTCTGCTCTGTACATTCAGGTTGACTTGTGGTGCTAAGACTTTTGTTTCAAATGGTCCTAAATTTTCAGATTGCTGTCTTCACCAAATTTTTGCAAACGTTGGTTTTGCCTCATAATGGACACACAGAAAAGCCAAATCCCAATCCAGGCTGCTTTGAAGTTTCAGAGTGGTTTTGCCTGTGACTTTGCTTTGATCACCCACGTTCTGTAATTTCAAAGATTAAGAGATTTAGATTTACAAGGTGCGAGTTGTCAGCTTGCATTTGATGGGCTTTTTTGAAAATCGCAGAGGTGGCTGCTGTTGGCCATTTACACCGCTGGGAATATCCTATATGAGCTGCCTTGGATATTAATTCCAGACTAAATAGTCACACCTGATGCTGGAAGAAAACTACCAGCTTGTAACGAACCAGTCCCTTCACTGTGACCCACCAATGCGCAGCACTGAGAAGTGAAATACGGTATTGCCAGTTGTAATTCGAGAGCTCGGAAGAAGCAAACTGAGAGCAGTTATGTGAATATTATGATCCAGGAACTCTGTTATCTACTAGGTGCATCCATATCAATAAGTGGTTATTATTCTGTTCTAGCTCGCTGACATTTATGGTTTTCAGGATTTAGACTGGGGTTTTCCGTTCAGTTAAATCAGATGTCTGCAAATAAGCATCTGTTATGTTTAAGTTTCCCAGAGCCTTTCTTTCAAACCTGTTATTTTCTCTGAATCAAATGCTTAGTTCAGCAGAGCCTGAAAATGAAAACAAACCCCAAATGGTCTCCACAGGATATTTTGGGGAAAAAAATCTCTTTGAAAAGCTAAGAACAAACTATGACTGGGATAAAATGCATGTACCAATATTTATTATTTATCCAGAGCTTTCTAAAAAATCATTAACAGAAAAAAGTAGTTATGGTCTGCTAAATTATACTGCAGAGGTCTTGAATTTTAGTTTAGGTTCTTTGGTAGTCAGGAGGATAAATGGTGTGAGGGAGGACCGTGCTTTGCCGTCTCCAGATTTCTTGCACGTTGTGCTGGTTTGCCCATCTGCTGCAGGTGGGTGATGTCTGGGTGGGGGGGGTCCATCGGGCTGCCTCTGCCTCATCTCCCCAGCCCTCGGTGCTGTGGGCTCTCGGCCGTGCCAGGGAGACCATTCCTGCTTGCTGGAGCATCCTGTCTTAGTATATTCAAGGATGGTCTTGAAAAAAGATGCTCTAACCTTTCTGCCTCGGTTCTCACTCATATCGATTCAACTACTGGGAACTGGGAAAAAAAAAAGTCAGTGGTGATGCTGAAAAAAATCAAATGGACGTTTAATAAAAATCCTCAGAGACACTCTCTCACCCCATGCAGATGTAGGATTTCCTATAATGCCATACATAAAATAACATGAAAGCAGAGGATAGAAGAGGAGATATGTTCATTGAAGAATGACATTTAATGATGCAAGACTTTAGGGTCTCTGATAGTGAAAGAACAAAGCAGGTGAAAGCAAAAAGTCAAAACAGCTGGAGAGTTTGTGATATTGTTCTATAGCATCTTCACTGGCACAGGTTTTCCAAGGCCTCGCATACCAAATTTACAGTGCAGGCTTCAATAATTATCACCACAGATTTAGGCTGTATATCTTCCCTGAGCTTATTCAGGAAAAATTTTATTTTAGTCACACTTTTACCTCAGCATTAGATGCAATCTGAACTGATGGCTGATGAGAGCAATCCTGGCAGGTTCATTGAGTTGTGGACACTCAGTCACTGTTTTAGATGGGGTTTAATATAAAGAATTTAAAATTTATTTAATTTTCTTTTGAAATATATTTGAATTTATTTGTTCAGTATTTTAGAGGTGGATGGGTGTTGTTTACCGGAGAAGCTGGTCAGGAAAGAAGTAACGTGATATCACCACGCAAATAATGGATAGTAGTCGCAGTATTAGCAGGGTCTATTGAATTGTCTTCAACGGCCTTCTCTAATTGTCTCTGCAAACTGAATTAGCAAGATGGTTTCAGTAAATTTTTTTTTTTACTGGCAGCTGCCTACCCAATTGTATATATTCATTAGTTCTGGTATGATTTCATTAACCGATGTACATTAAATACCTATTAAGCAACTTGTGCTCATGTTCCTAGACAAGCAATGATGCATCTTCTGGTGAGCTTGCTTATTAGCTCATTGGTCTGGATAAACTGGTTTTTATTTATATTTTCAGTTTGTCATTACTTGTGAACTGTACCAGCTGAAGGATGTATGTAAAAAGGTAATTAAGCTGGTTGGGTTTAATTATTTTTTGTTTCAACTGTCTCTCAGAACCACAAACCTGGCCAACCAGGCAAATGAGCACTAATGAATGAAGCCACATGATTAAAACATCTGTCACTGTCCTACCGGGTCAATTGAAAGCTTGGATTGGCTGCGCACTCCGAATGCAACGATTGCTATGGAAAGCCAAATAAGCCAGAGTTAATGTTCTTCTAATCCTTCGCCTGTTGAGTTGACGGTGATGGGTAGCAAACATGCACCAATGAGCAGTAATGAAGTCACTTTTAGATTGGTTTAGCACAGGTTTTTCAGGCTAATTAGGTAGACAAAAATGTTAATTTAATCAAAGGTACATGTATTCATTAAAGAAGGTGTGTAAGATAACTGAAGTAGTGAATTAGCTCAGTCAAGAGGCAGACTATAGCTCCTGACTAAATTGTCCAGATTATAAAAAGAATGATGTATTTATGTACAATTTCTTTCTTTTCTTTTCTTTTTCATTAAAAAAAGGTACAAATCATGCTTTTGTCTCTGGAAATCAGTGGATTTACATCAGGAATCAAAACTGTCTCCCTGTCATTGTGTATATTAGCTGGGAGGGTAAGTTAGGATTCAGAGAGAGAAAGCAGAGAGTGAAGGGAGATGTTCATTCTGCATTCCAGATGGCATAAACCACATTACCACATTATTGCTCAAATGAGCTCATTAGCTCCTTACTTCATGGGACTTTATTTAGCAGCCGTGTAGCATGACTGTGTTTGTCTGATTTTGTTTGGTCTTCCTTGGGACATGACTAATGTGCAAGTCACTACTGGAACAATTTTCTTCATACTATAACCCTGATGGAGATGTGTTGAGTGTTCTTTGGGGCCAGATCAGGAAAAAGCAAGAAACAAAGATTTTCAACCATTAAGAGGTAAAATACAGTGCAGAGTGTCTTACCTTATCTGATTGTATCTCATCTAAATCCAAGCTGACTCTCTAAGATTGCTTGGCTACTTCAGCACAGAAAATAATTAAAATATTGTATTAGAGTTTTGTAATAATTTTAACCTCTCCCCCCCCCCGCAATTTAGATTTTGATTCTATACTAGAAATGTGAACGACAGTTCATGTTAGGAGATTTAGACCCTTTTGGTGCATTCTGAATATGGCCCTTATCCTGAAACCCACTGTCTGCCTTAAGCTCTCTCCGTCCCACCACACAGAGAAGCTGATGCTGATTGATGCAGCATTTCCCAGAACATGATAGTGTCTGTAATTGTACAAAGACGCATGGTGACCCATGAGAACGACATCTGGGAACGACAGACATAGATGCAGTCTCAGCGTTTCACATAGCCATTTCTGAGGAATTGGCCAGAGCAAATATTACTTATATATTTAAAACATAAATATTTTAAATAATTATATCTAATTAACTGTGTAGTACTTTAGATGAAAGAATAATCATCACCAGTTGCTATGGTAGGGCACATTTGTGGTATTTCTTTTAATGGCTGGGAGGTTTTTGTCTTATTCCTTCTGGGAGGATGGAGAATGTTGAGTGGGTGTTAATGGGTCAATTACGTATTTCTGTATAGGATGTCTGGTTAGTTGTTTGGGAAGACGGTTGGAGAGAAGGAATATTGGCATGTGCTGGCATACATGGATTAGTTTGCTTTATAACATAATTTTCAGTGTAATGGTTAATGGGACTATTTTAATTCTTTTAATGTTTGTTGTGTTGTGAAGCAAAGTTAACAATTATCCTTTTTATTGTTTGTTTGTTTGTTTGTTTAGTCCATGGTTTCTGGGATGGGTCTTGTAGGGCAGCAGATGGTAGAAAGGAGATTGAGGTAGAAATTAAGGTTTCTTGTTATAACTAACAGTTTTTATGGTTTGTAATAGAGGTTTCATGTCTGTGGTTAAACAGTGTAAACAGTTTTCATTAGCATCTAAATTTAACATAATTTTCAGGAACATGCAAGTTCTGGTAACTGAAGACGGTGATTGATATTGATCTAACAATGAATGAAGAAACAATTAAAATGCTGAAAGTTAAATGTGGGAGAGAGAAATGAAGATGAAGCTTTTTAATTTGGGGTAAATGAATCAGCAGCATCCGTGACTTTGTTTGGAAATGTAGAATTGTTTTTTAAAATGCTTATGAATAAATTATCATGCAGCTGTACCATGAGGTGTTAACAGAGCCCATGTAATTGGGACATGTGGGGAAAGCAGTCCTGGAGAGATGTCTGAAGGAATCCAAACTGGGTTCTTGCTTCATATAGTGAAAAATACAGATGTTTCGAACCAGTCATGGTATGTGGTTCTACCTGATCAACCTCAGCCATTTTATGAGGGCCTGGTTTTCAGACAGCGGGTATTGGTCTGTTTTAAAAAATCCAGATCCTCTGGATGTTTTGTGTTTGCAGCCTCCACATTTCAAGTGCCAAGTCCTAGTCATCTCTGAAAATCTTTTCAGGTTAATAAGAAACATATCATTTTGAGAAAGGGAATATTAACTAATTACTTGAGTTTTAGCTAAAGGCACCTAAGTGATTTTGTAAATTTGGCTGTACCTCCTGATGCTTTGCAGATTGATCTACATGCCATATGTTGCATGTGGGAGCTGAATCTGTGTTATTGGGACAACCCCCAGTGTCTCACTCGGGGAAAGTTAATGGAAGTTATTTCCCCCAGGAACTGCACGGCGAGCTCTTCTGCACTGGGGGGAAGATGTGTACTGCATGGCTTTTGGGCTCTGACAAAGGGGATTGGTTTTTCCTTTCTTTTTTAGAGGATCAGAGACACTGAAAAGATTTTCAGAAGACAGGTGTCATTTAGCACCTGCTTCCCAAGGTGCTGTCATGGAGCGGGGAGGGTGCTTATTGGCCATGTACAGCTTGGAAATTTTTCCCTTCTATTATGCCGATATTAGAGATTGGCAAGAGCTGATCCTGATGGGAGTCTTGTGTGAAATTCCCTGCGAGTTGCTATTGCTTTTTGGCTGCTTTAATAGTGCTAACCATATGCTATGCAGCTCAGCACAGCCCTGTTGCGGCCTCTCCTTGGCTTGGCTTTTCCGCTTGGCACTGAAGGTGCCATAATTCATTATTGTACTGGGCAGGAGGAAGGGGGGAAGAAAGTATGTTGGCTTAAAGGGAGTCCTAGGATCAATGGCATTGGGAAGTCAGCAGGTGTAAGCGATAAAACACGGCCTTGATGACTGATGCTCATCCCAGCTCTCCGAATCAGGACTTCTCCAGCCCCCGGAGCTCAGTGCAGCGTCTCTGTGTGCTCGCTACATAGCGATGCCCTGCAAGGAAGGCAGAGTAACTCGTAGGGGCTAGAGTCCATTCTGCAGCGTGCAGGATCATATCTCCAGCCTGAATGTCTTCATCCCGTTGCTGTAGCCCTGCCCCACTTCTCTATAGCTTTCTGCAATGTGGCCCAGGGAAGGGAAGAACTGTGTATTGCTTGTGATTTCTGTCACTCCAGTGAGTGTAAGCAGATAGTTCATTTTTGCATGGTTTAATGAGTGTTAACAGAGCAACTGATCTTCTGATTCTGTGATTCAGAAACAAAGCAATCTGCTGCTACTGTTATATATGTTTTGTTTTAAATATGCTCCTAGCAAAACTGCCTATTCCAACGCTTTTTTTATCCTTCACTTGTTTTCCTTCTGTCTCTTCCCTTCCTGTTGCCCATCAGGCAACCATTGCTATGTAGAGGTGCATTCAGAGCTGATAGGGCCACCTCTGCCTACTTCCCAATGACACAAAGAAGACCAAAACCAAGATGGTTTTCTTTGTCGGATTGACAAGTACCATAACCAGGAGCCCTGCACGCTGCTCTGGCAGAAGTCGGGTAGGCTTCCACACATATACATCCAGAACCCAGTTTCATTTTTTTAAAAGTTTAGAACTTTGACAAGTTTGCAAAATTTGCAAAGCTTCTCTCTTGGCATGGCCTAAAGAATGTTTGGAGCAAATGGGTGCTTATGATACCTTTACTTTGTTGATAGTATGATAAAATCCTCCTCTGGGGCAAAGAGCTTTTCATGGGGTGATGGTTAGATGGGGAGCCGCTGGCGTGGGATTCCCTCCTCACATCCCTAGCTCACATCAGGAGAAGCTTTAGAGTGCCGGTTGAATATAACAACTTTAAGAGTTCTCAGTTATTCTTCATTCGTCTGATATACGTGCCCAGGAGGGGCTCCATTTAGTGTCAGGAGGACATATTGAGTAGAAATATATTCAAATGGCATTGACCAGTTTTAAAAACATTTATTGCTACAGCTTCATCTTTGGTCTTAGCTCTGACTAATTCTTTTATTCTTACCCTTAATGTGGGGATTATGTTAAATTAAAAAAAAATAATTTTACATTAGGTTTTTTTTTTAATAAAGTTGCACCCTAAGGTCATTGCCTTAACTTCTGTCTTCTTTTTAAATACTGTGAAGGTATTGATCACTTTAATTCTTTTAAATACATTTCAATGTTGCAGAGGGATGCCAGAGTATTACTCGTTCACTGGTGTGCTTTAGTATTGAAAAGCTTTAGTTTCTTGCTGTGGTGATTGTCTGAGATCTTTGTCAATTGTTCCTAGCTATTGTTTATCAGAATTGCTGAAGTTTGTGAAAAGAAAGGCTTTGGTCATGCTGTCTTTCTGTTAGCAGGAGCCAAAAAAAAAAAATATGAAATGGTAAGGTACCTTTTTGAAATTTCTACAAAAAGACTGGGCAAAAATCTTAAAAACATTTGAAAATGAAGAGAAAGAACCCTAAAATTTACAAAACAACTGCCGTCATATAAGCGTCATTCTGAAATAATCAAGTCAAATACATGCTGTTCTTTCCATCTAAACAAATGGGTTATATAAAAAAATGATGGCAGGGAACATCTTTGCCCAAGTGCAGTAATAATAATATTAATGCAAGTGTGCTTTATTGCAAGGAAGAAATGTTATCACTCCCAACTACCTATATAGGAGATTTGAAAAAATCCTAATAGGAAACAATTTAAGCGTAACTGTGAAGTTATTATTTCAAAACTAGATGTAATCAGTTACCAACAATACGCGGTATGGCTTAATTAACGGTTGAAGTACATGAAATCTCTAGGGGGTCTGTCTGCACTAGTGTTTAGGGACATTGAACAGCAATTAACTTGAGTTAATGAATGAACATTCTTGGGAAGACACACAACAGTTAATGGATCAGCCCGGAATGAACCACAATTAAGCACACACCTGTTTGTTTTGCTGAACAAGCATCTACTGAATGTCCACACTAGAAGATATAAGGCCGTTAATTAACTTGAATTAATAGGCATTCATCTCTACTCCCATTCCAACTGAAAGACACTCTGTAGATAATCCTGGGACAGCTGTTGATGTTTCATGGCTAAGGCAATTAAAGATATTACCTCTATTAACCATGGCACAAGCTTTTGTTAACTACGGGTCTTTAAAACAATGTGAGCAATAAACAGGAGTTTGAAGTCTATGAAGTGGAATACGTGTTACATTAGTGAACTAATTGAACTAATGTGGAGACTGGCTTTCATCAAAATTTCAGACAATACGGAGGAGAAAGCCCATTTCAGCAATGCCATGCACACGCTCCCCTTTTGCATGGTGTCAGCTTGTTGCAGAGGTGAATACTTGAACGCACATGGCCATTAACCAGTGAGTAAGGGTCTGCATTTATCAGATGAAAGACAACCTGGTTGTCAAATGTTTTCTGTCTGTTTAGAAAATAAAAGGCGGTTTTACGCCAAAATTCCTTGAGTGATTCTAGGGACAGATAAGATGTTTCTCGGAACTTGAAGAACACAGTTATTTGAACACAGTCCCAAATACAGCTAGAAGCCAAAGCATGGAGAGCTTACAGATTTAAGTGACTCCTTTTGAAAGATTTATAGTGAGCTTAACAAGAGACTAATAATGTACAAAGTCAATAGCCAGAGGAGAATTTAAAAAGCAAATGTACAAGTAAGTTATTTGCGTTATCCAAAAGTTAAGTAAACAAAATTGTATTTTTCAGTGATTTAGGAATCTCTGCCTTACTCGAATGCACAAGATATTCTTTAGAAAAAAAAACAGCGTAAGATTCAGCAGAAAAAGGAATCATTAAAAATTAGTTGCTATGCAGGCAAAGCAATTACTTTTAACTATATAGCAAAGCGGAGTTCAGTTCATTCAGTGTAAACAAGAAACTGCTGCAAGATTCCTCTAAAAGTCTGGTACACCCACAGACCTGACTTGTTTGTTCAACTACGGCTACATTTATTCTTCATAGCCCTTTTTAAGTAAAACGTAGTTTCACTGGAAAAGGACGGCACGTAATGAAACGATGACAAGAGACCTGTGGGAAATGAAATAGCTGAAGGCTCATATGGGTAGATTTGTACTGTACAATGCAGTTTTGTGTAGGGAGCCACAAGGTCACTTATTTAGAGCTCAGTGAAGTGTTGCGCTAACGGAGTTTTAGTGCCGCCCCTGCCAGCTCCTGCACCTCAGGTATCTCTGTGTGGCAGTGGGCAGTGCCACGCAGGCGTACCCACGCTGGATTTGGAGGGGCGCGCTCCCTCGGCAGGGGTTGGCGAGGCTGCCCGTGTGGTCTGCGGGTGAGGTCTGGAGAAAAATGGAAAGTTTGCAGATGCTGAGCACTGTTGAGCTCAGCGCACGCGTTGGAGCAACAGTGTCGCCCTTCCTGCCCGTCGCCTGGCCCCATCCCTCCCTCCAATGCCCTTTGCCCAGGCCCTTGGGACGTGTCCTCCAAATTCATCCTGGAGAGCCTGAGAGCCCTGTGTGGCCGTGGGGCGGGTGTGCCTGTGGCCCACAAGAGGACCGGCTTGGGCACGCACCATTCAATGCCTCTGCAGAGCTTCTGTGGCCAATTCCAGCCAAAAGAGGTTTGGACTCTGATCATCTGGAGCCATGAATTATGGTGGAAAGAAAAATACATTAGCAGAAGGTCCTCTTTCATGTCACAGTAAACAAAGCAGTTCACAGGTGACAAAGAGTTTTACTGAAGGTGACTCGGGTCCTCTTTGGCACACTCTTGGTACTTCAGACTGTTTAAAATTGGCAAAGGTGAAGGCTCTGAACTAAATTCTGCAAACGCAATTAACGTGTTTCATTTCAGTTACCTGCACGTCATTCATGGGAGCTGTCTTGAAAGAGACAAATTAATGACTATTCAGAATTTTATACCCTGCTATTTTCTCTATTTACTGATGTTACTTTCCATCGCTTCTCCAGAAATACTTAGTCTGATGTTTAACAAGCGAAGCTATTATTATCTTCACTTACATAAGATTTTCTTCCCCCATGATAGTGATTGAGAAGGG
Organism: Harpia harpyja; assembly: GCF_026419915.1. Taxonomy (NCBI): domain Eukaryota; kingdom Metazoa; phylum Chordata; class Aves; order Accipitriformes; family Accipitridae; genus Harpia; species Harpia harpyja. The sequence continues at coordinate 9,004,717 of NC_068959.1, forward strand.
AAAGAAAAGAAACACAAACCTTTAGCAGGACTTTAACAAACTCATTGCACAGCTTCATGGTAGATGTGTGATACACCTGTATTGTAGAAGCAGTGCAGAGCTGCCAAGGAATAGAAAGAGGTGACCAAGCTGAGACAAAAGAAAATATTGAGATCAGAGAAATGCTGAATGAGAGATGGGTTTGAGTCTGATTTTATTTTTGGCTTTCCATAGCTTTACTGTAAATTTCAATATTTCTATTAAATATTGGCCCTAGACACATCAATAAGCTTTGAAAATACTGGTTGTTAATGAGTTTGCGGCTGAATCCCAATTTTCTTTCTGTTTATTTTTTTGAGTACCAGAAATACTCCCTGTGTCTATATAATTAGTGTTTTAATGTTTGTTTTCCTTCAGTTGAGTCTGCCTTTCGAGATATTCCTTTACTTCTTTCATCATTTCACAGAAATTAAAAGTCTGCCCAAAATAACTCAAACTATCCTTAAATTACATACAAAGGATTTTCAGCTCCCAAACAGATCTTTTCAAGCTTAGTCTTAAACAAAGTCTTTAAATTTACAAACACTTCCACTGCCACTTCTTAAGAACTGTGGGGGTTTTTTTCTTTTTTATTTTGGAAAGGATATTGCTGACCACTAGCAAATACTTAAATAGTTTTTCATATAATAGAAATATCCTGTACTTTGGCAATGTCTTGTATTTTAACAAATTCTAGGACTTCTGACAAAGTCTTGCAACATTTTGATCTGCAGCATTTGCTGTTTGCATTTTGTAACAAGTGTTGGAAATAAACACTATGATATAATCTTTAAGCATTTGAGGAATCAACATGGTTTTCTAAGGAATGTCTCCTACAGCCTACAGAAGCTTGGAACACTAATTAAAGTAAGAAATTTTTGTCAGACATTTCATAATTTAGAAATTGTTTGATTAAGCAGCAAACATCCCATAGGAGTGTATTCTTGTGAGCTGATCCCATTTCCCGAGTTAGAAATTTTAGGTATTTTTCAAGGATTTCCTGGAAATACACAGTATATTGCACTGATTGCCAAGACTGCTAAAGTCCTTAAGGCCCCACCAGTAACTGAAAGAATTTTATTTTTTTTTAAACCCCATTTTTTTCTCAAGCGAGAAAATAGCCGTGATATGTAGCCATAGCTATAGCTATAAACTATACATTTCTTATAGTATTAACAGACAGACTTGAAATAACCAATTAGAATAATAAACTATAACACTTGTATTAGTACCTCTTCCTCGATAACAAGTCACTGACCACACTTACTGTAGTTACTCTCATTAATAGTCCCATTTGAGAAAGATATTTATAAGTCCAGTATTTTACCCAAGTATGTAAGGACTTCACAAGGTATCCAACAGCTGGCATTGAGTAATACGTTCAAAAGCATATCACCAGTAATCCATCTCAATTCCTTGTTTATTACCTTTGCAACTTTCTAGCAGTTTTGTCAATAAGATATTGCTTCTAGCAGTGTGACTTTATTCTCACATTAATATCCCAAATTTATCATAAGCTTCTAAATTTCCTCTGGTCACCAAAATGTCCTGTTGAGCCATTTAAGCTCCCTGAAACTACATTCTTTATCTGTAGCCTGGGAAAAAATATTTTTTGCCCTATATCCCTGAGTGATTTGAGATTAAATTCACTAAAGTTGTCAAGTAGGTCAGTGATGAAAGCCAAAACAAGAGAGAGAAATCTTGTTTAGGATTTAGGTGGATGGGAAGGGGAGGAGGTGGCAGTGATGCAGAGCTCCTACCCCATTGTCACAGCCATGTCCCAGGCAAAGATGCTGATATGGAGTCTCAGTGCAGAGAGGGAAAGAGATCTCGTGGCTTCAGGCAGTCTGAAGGCAGGCTCTGGATGCTCAGCCAAAGGACAGCTAAAAGGAAATACAAATGTTAGGCTTGGCATTTTTTGCTCTATGCTTTGTGTTCTTTTAAGGGATAAAAATTCCTTCTTGAGCATTTTTGGTCCCTAACCAAGTGCAGCAGTTAGCGATTATGTGTCATTATCCCCTGGTGGTTCTTCTTTCAGAAGGAAAAGTCTTATCCAGGCAGTAACAAGCACAGGCTGCCAAAATGGCCAAAAAGCTGTAAGAAAAGTCTAGGTTGCCCTCAGAGCTCTGTCTGGACCATGATGGAGAGCTGAGTCGCCTCTTGCTGCCTTTGAGCCAGCCCCATTCTGCCTGCAAAAGGCTGCGTGGAGGAGCATAGCGGTGCAGTTCGAACCGGCAGCGCTCGCTGATCGAAAACATTTCACTGAGTTTGTTATTTTAACGTTATTTTAACGTAGCTTGATCCTGTCTACCATCTCCTTGTGTGCTGCTATCTGCATGCAAGCGTGCCGAGCACCGGTCAGGGCTGCCCCGTGGGACTAGGCAGCTGCTCCTGGCGAGAGCTGCATCCTCCTCCTGTGACTTGTTTGTTTATTTACTTTGAAAAGTTCCTAGGGAGCATAACCAAACCTTGCAGACACCCACTGGAGAATAGAATGTTTTTAAATTGACAGCATCACGGGCTCTGCTCACCCTTGCTCGTTCTGCCAGGCTGGAGGGAGTGGGCATCACTGCTTACTCATGCTGGTGTTGCTGCAAAATGGTGCCCAGGAGCAGCTCACATCTGAGATGCACGTAGCCTGGCAGAAGGTTCAAATGTGTTTCACAGTAAAGGAAATTCAGATCTGAGACACTTAGTATTTATTTTGAAGGATTTCATTATTTAGATGATCTTGGTGCTAGTGAAAAGAATTAAAGAAGCTGAGATGACGTTACACACGGCAGATAAATAAGTATGCAGAATGTGAGTTACTTAATTTGTTCCTGCTGGTGTCATGTTTTAAAAAGGAGCAGAAGAAGGAAGAAATGCTAATATCCCCAAATAAGGCATATTTCTGTAATGAAGAGCTATGTTCTCTAAAGGCCAAAGCACAGTAGGAGCAATCACTTTCCTGTGACTTTAAGACTCTCTGTTTAAGAAAGTATTTTAAAAAAAGGTGCTGTGTCTTGCTCTGTTGTAGTTTGCCGATGCCAGTTGTATATTTTTGCATGTGATTCTTGGCTATTTCCCATAAGTGCTTGATTTTCAAGCACATAATATTGTACTCCTGACTTCCAAGAGAATCTCTTGGCATCTGGCAGAAGTCTCCTATGACTCAGTAAGCACCCACTCAATAAATAATTTGAAATTAAAAACACCCCACGCATGAGTTCTGGATAAGAAAAAATGCTATTTTGCCTTTATTTTCCTCACAAAGTAAACAGCAGGAAAATTATCTCAATGTTTTCCAGTTACTTCGCAGCTCAAGAAGTATAAACTACCATGATGATAATTTTGGAAAGTATCAGGAAGCGCCATCTTGCAGGATGCTTCTGGACTTGGGTTGATGACTAGCAAGCTCCTAGTTCCTTCCCTTGCTGCGTAATGATCATTATTTTTATTCTAGTAAACTCTTTTGTATGTGCACTAAAAAGTTGTGAAGAAGACAGGGGGCATTAAGCATAATGCATCTTCTGGCAAGGAGGCAGAGGGATGCAAACCACAGGGAGGAGAGAGAGTATCTGAAGTCTGAATTGTTGGCATTTGAAAGTTGCTAAAATTAACCTGTTGTTTCTTAGGAGCTGGATATATATAGTTTCTTAGCTGCAGTGCTGTGACACAACAAAGTGCTGGAGAGAAACCTTGGGAGCTCTTCCTTTAATGCAACTTTCTCGTGTGACTGTTGGTGAATGCTTGACTTTGTGCCTCAGTTTCCCCTAAGAGGGTGTTGATGTGTGTGAGCACGCACGCAGTATAGCGTGTGCCACGCACAGATGTGAGAGCATGTATAAGGTGTGTTAGATGGCTGTATGTTAGTTCTGATGCTAAATACTTTGGGATTGAGAGTTTGGGGAGGAGTAAATGATGACAAATAATGAAACTGCTGCAGTTGCAGCCCATCACGGAGCATTAGGGCAAGGCATGGGGGCTTGGTTGCTTTTGGCAGTGCATCCATCCCCCCCAACAAGGCACGGTGGGTGCGTGCTGGGGTTTCCTCCACATGCTATGACCTCCTGTGCCCACTCTGCCTGAATGACCATCACTGCAGCCTAACAGCCCCAGGCGTTTTGCAGAAGCCCTCCATTTCCTACCTCCATGCTCTAGGGCCAGATACCAGGTGGGTGTAAATTGGTGGAGCTATTGGAAATCAGCAGATGCACTCACAGATCTGATCTCATTCTTTGCCCACCATTTGCCGTGGCAAGGGACCCTAAACATACCCATATATTTTCTTCTATGAATAATTATTTGCTGGCAATTGTTCAAAAAGCAATAGAAGCAATATACTTATTTCAGCCTCTTTGGGAGCAGCGCTTTCAGTTCTCTCATTTCTTTGCTGTCCCCAGAGCCTCCCTTGCTAACAACAATGTCATATACACACTGTAGATAAGTCTGGAAGACAGTTTAAATTATTTTTCAGCATATTCTGATAGTGGAAGAGCAAAATCATATATTTTTGTGACAAATACAGCTATAAAAATTCTGTGGTGGTTCCTTAGCCATGAGGGCAGCTTCTTAACAAGGGGACTATGGATTCCTCTTAACACAGAGAATTTGATTTTAAAGGAAATTTCTTTTTACCTACCTGTGCAAATAAGTTGAATGTGCCCAATCTCTCATCTCTTATTGAAAGTATGAGTCTTGATTAAAAAAAAAAAAAAAAATCATTAAAATAATCCCTGAAGCCACTGTACGTTGGTATAGTTGGAATCACATTTTTGAAGTATATTTTATTTCATGATATCTGTTTATTGTTTTGCCTGGCAACCCATTTATTTTCTGTTCGAATCCTGTTGCACACTACCAAGGTCTAGGTTTATCCCAGTTATCTATAGGCAACCAGAAAAGATGCCTAAGTCACCTTGGAGGAGCTCCACAGCAGCTGGGAAGCACTCGTAGGGAGTGGTTTGGGTGCTAGGTGGACTCCATTGCCATTTTCTCTCCGCCGGCTGCAGAGGTAGCACGGGGTCATTATCTTCCAAATGCAGGCTCCTCAGTTAAATGCCTAATATTAGCTGAATCTGGGCTCAGAAGTGATTAATTGAGGGGCACTGAAAATATTCCTCCCCATCCACCCTGTTTTCTCCTGGCTTTTGGAAATAGAGGAGATAATAGTGGAGGAGAGTAAATGAAGCAACTGAAAATACGGATTCGCATCATGATTATCCTACCTTCAGAGGCCGATGTTGCCACAGCAGCCAGTATATAATGCAGGTGTGGTGGTTTTTGAGAAGGTCAGTGCAACAGGCACCTCCTCCGAGTTCCCCCGTAGCCTGTAAATCAGTCTGCTGAGGTGGGTTCATCAAATGTGCCTTATAGATGGGACTTGTGAGAGTGGCCACAACCCTGCTGGGTCTCTCTCCACCTGCGCTTGTATTTCTGGTATCTTGAGTGTCGGCGTGGATCTTGAACGGGGGTCTGAAACCAGAGCATGTTTGCGCGAGCCTTATTTCTTTGAACGGACCTGGTATTATGCTCTAATTAGTGCCCCGATTTGGTTTGGCACGTTCACATCAGACAAAAATGACCCAATAATTGGCCCCATTTTCAAGATCTCACCTTCAGAAATGCTGCATGACACCTGGTACTTTTCTTTTCACACTGTCAGGCCTTAATCTGCCAGCTTTGTTCCTGGTCGAGGGGAATTGCTAAATACTCGATTAGTCAGAAAAAATCTTACTTCAGAGTGTAAGTACAGAATTGTGTTCTGGATCCACTAAGACAGAGAAAGGAAAAAAAAAATCCTCCTTCTCCCTGGAAGCTTCTTCCAACAATATAAAGATGAGTGAGTTCAATTCAGCCTTGCTATGACTTGGAGGAGCGATGCCACAGAGGATGTTGTGTCCAAGATCCTTGTAGTTTAAAAAAGTGTTTATTCTTTCCTTCATTTGGTGATTGACAGTCATAATTCAGGAGTATTAGATCATAATTTATAAAACCTGTTTTTTCTGAAACTCCTTGAACTGTACAGTGAATTTATGTGCTCATTTTATTATTAAATTGCTGCATTATAAGAACACTTGTTCCTACGAGTATAAGAATCTTTTTTTCCACTTCTGAATGTGCACAAATTTCTGCAGGATGGGACTTTTCCCTTCCAGTTAGCATAATTATGGTAATGAGCTAGATTAAAAAAGATGGAGAATTCAAGGGACACATTTGGAATGTATGTTGATGATAAGATGTGAAACCTTACTATTTGTGTTGGAGCAAAAAAGCAGAAAAACGCTCAAGAGAGCATGGCTCATTTTGTAATGCTTCAGTGCCAAAGTGCTCCACAACAGGGAGTTGGGAGGCGTGAAAGCCAAATTTCGATCTCTTCCCTGCTGTACCAATGGGAAGGGAAGTTATTACCCTAGAGAGGAATTCTGCGTATGATGGTTGTGTTGTAGTAACAATGCTGGGATTCATAATCATTTCCCCCAAAGGTCTGCTACTCTTCTTCCCTGCAAAAATGTACTCTCAAATGGGGTGGCTCATTTCTTAGGAATCTTGGTTTTGTTGTGCCACACATGATCATACTTTGAGTAAACTCACTAGCAGTTTGCTTTGAAAAGAAATACCTCCTGCCCAAAGTAGTTCAGCAATACGCATTAAATCCAGAGCTGAGCTTTCTTCAAGCTCTGGCTGAACGATTTGTTTAGAAATTACTCCAACTCTAGTCTGGAATTGTTTCAAGGGATGCGATTTAGTTGCTTTGGTCAGTTATAACCTGTTTGAAACAGTAATTGGAAAACCACATTTGATCCTGTTCTTCCTGCTGCTTAGGACTTTTCTCCTTAACTTCCACTAAAGCCAATGCATAAATTTCTTTTGCCTTCAATGACAGGCTCTTCATAGGGCTCTTTGAGTAATCTTCATAATAAATGGCATTGGCTCTGGTGAGCACTCAGTCAGTGTGGAAGGAACACATAGAGGGGAAAGGCACTATGGGAATGTGCATGTGGAAGATGTCCCTAACGCCATCCTGGCATGTGAGTCTGATGGGAATGAGGTCAAGATTTTCTGCACTACAGCTCATTGCTGTAACTGTGAGATGTCCTCTCGGTTCTTGTGCTCTCCTTGTTGTATCCCCTCTTCTGATCTTCTGCCTCTTTTTCTGCAGTCATGCAGAGGAACTCACAAAAACAGGAGTCCCCACTGGAAAAGAAGAGTTCTGAGCTTTGCATAAGCTTGGCTTGGGCTGAATTTTACATTAATCATAATGGTCTACAGGCAGTTTCCTCCACTTGCACGTAATTCCTTTGTAAGTTAGCAGCTGCCTGACTTCTCTGTAGCTATCACAAATGACTTCACACCGGCAGAAGGAACTGAAAGTGCCTACATAGCTCATACAACTTTAACAGCAGCTTCTAGAGGTCATTTTCCAGTGGTTGACTCCCACAGCTGGTCTTTTCTTATTCAACTCCATGTCTCCCTGTGACTGATTACCGCGGTGTCAGAGATTATATAGAGGTGTCTTGTCACAGACGGTCAGGAGCGTCTGGAGGGAGCCTTCTGGAGGGAGCAGCGAGTTAGCTGCTTTCTAGTCTTGCAATTTATAATGTTGGTTTAGTGCACCAATTAGCTGCAAAGATTTTAGCTGTGCTTCATCTGTGTCTCCCTCCTTCCCTGGAGAGGGCATATATACCATCTTGCAGTGATGCAAGGCGCTTGGGGTCACCTTCCTTCACCCACTGATGTCTCAGCACAGCTGATCCTATGCTATGCCTATCACCTTTAAATGAAAACACTACCACTAAGACATCCAGCAGGGACATCTGGGGTCAATAAGCAGGCAGAAAAAGAGGGAGACGAATGCCAGTTGTGGACATGAGACCTCATGGTGCAATTCAAAGCATAAGTATGTATCTGTGCATACAGGGTTATGATCATATGTGCTGTGTAACAGCATGTTGGCTTGTTTTTCTCTACTGTCCTCAAACCTGAGTCCATACGTGAGGTCTCAAAACAAGGTCTTATGTCAGAGGAAGAAGCTGTCACACATTGTCTCCTTACCTTGGAGTGTATGTTGCTCTGGACTGTGCTGTGTAACCAGCTTTAACTTTATGGGACTGGTGCTGCTGGGAGGTGTTTAGGCTCTCCTGGCTTCCATAGGAAAATATTGCTGCTGATCCACAGCTGGATACTGGGATCTTTATTGAGATGACAAATTAACTGAAGAAAATGAGGAGAAGGAGGAAAGGCAAATCCTATTAGAGCAAGTAGGTTTTGAGGCTGTGAAGAACTGGCAATGATGTGTATCTGTACAGACCTTCCTTAAATCTGTGGAATCTGGAAACACTTAATGTCAAGTCAGTTGTAGAATGGCAGCACAGAAATCTTCCCAGTAGGGGAAGAAAAAAACAGGTCACTTGCATTTGCTTTTTTTTTTTTCCCCCCTAACTTTGGATCTATTGAGCTGTGTAATAACTTGCACATATCTGGAAGCGATGCAGAGCACAGCAATCAATAATACAAGCAACGATAATCAGGTGTTTCAGCCATCTGACATGAGCAGTCTCCAAAGATAATTCTCTCCCAAAGGACATTGCCAAACATAACTTCAGTTTATTCCTAGTAAAAAAGTAAATGCTTACCTGCCATGCAGAGACAAACCTTGCCAACAGTTTTTTCTCCTGAAAACTGAAAAGGGATGGAGGTGGAGGAAAAAGCATGGGGAAACAGCCACTGGTGCTTGTGGTGGCCAGCAGACAGCTGGAGCTCTCTGTGTTCCCCATCACCGGTGTCCCTAAAATCCTTAGAAAGACCTCAGTAAACAGCAAATTTGCCTTTATGTTCAGAAATGCCAGGAGAACAGAGGAAACGCAGAGGAGCATGAGGCTGAATTTATTTTTTGTAAAGAACAAAGCATCCTGGCACGAAGGGCCACAGTGAATATGTGTTACCACCGCCTTAGTGCTTGACTAGGTTAAGCTGTGGCGCGAGCGCAGCCTCATCTAATAAAGCTGCCCATGGATGGCAGACGCCACTGAAAATTACCCCTGTTCCTATGTGTAAGCAGTCCAGATTGGTGTGGCTAACACCACTTCCAGGTATTTACCACAGCAATTACGTGTCTCTGGTTAGGTTGGCTGTTTTTTCTTATACTGTTAACTGAATGTCCCTGCTGCCAGCCATACAATTTAAAAAAAAAAAAAAAAAAAAAATCAAAGTAACCCACAACTGTTAAGAAGGAAAACAAAAAAACAGCTAGGCTTTACCCACATGTATAACCACATTGCTAACCAAATGGCAGAGAGGAGCCTTGGTGATCAGTTAGCAGCAATGCTGGGCTCTTCCCCTAACAGTAACACCATCATTTGTAATTGGTCATAAAACTGAGTTGCTTCTCAAGCTACTAAAAAAAAAATTCCTTTCTCATTCAGCATCACCAAAATGACATTTATGTTATTCAGGATTTTACCATTGCTGTCCTCTTTTAACACAGAGCAGTCAGCAATGCACACAGTTTTTTATGCCTGCCCCTTACAAGGCATTGCATAAAAAGAGAGGGGGCGTAGATGATAAAATTTATATGAAAGTTTTCACCATGCCCTACCAAAAAGCCAAATAATTCAAAGCAGGTGGTAATGGAAAGCTCCCAACTCTGTGCCTCCTGTTTGGAACTTGCCTCCGGGAAGCTCCCACAAAGCTGGCTTGTGCCGGCACAATAGTGTCATTCACTCTGCTGAGGAGTCTGCTAATAAAAAGGGGAGAAACAAAGATTGTCAAATGTTGGTGTATCAAATAATCAATACTGCTTTTTTTTTTTCCTTATTCACAAGCAATAGAGTGGCAGATAAGGATACATACCAATCATAGACACAATGTTTAAAAACTCATGGTCTTTGTCACTCTGGGCAACTTTCTGCTACATTTTGTAAGTCATGGTCCATGAAATTTCATAGGAACTTTCATATATATTCACTGTAGCAGAGTATGACATTTATTTGTTATTAAACCGTATAATTTAGGGAGGATGAAGATGCTTTATCCAAAACAACATGTGAGGTAGTCTTTCATACAGTGATTTCTCTCTAATGTGTCAGTATTTTGGGATCTCTGTATAAATCTGCAAGCTGCTTACTGTTTTTCTAATGGGAAACAATACATTAATACGATTTAATACTGATTGTACTATAAGAGGCCAGGATACTTGTCAACTTTAAACTGAGATTGCAACCTTTGCTTGTTTTTTCACCTGGTGACCCAGACTGTCACTATCAAAAGCTGTCATCTTTAATGATGAGAAACATAAGAAGCAGAGAGTTAATTGTGGTAAGAATCAGTGCTAAGCATTGCATCCTGATCCCAAGCACCAGGGAAGTCAAGAGATAATGTCTGGTGGGTGCAGCTTTTATTAGTTTTGGCAGCCGCAGGAGGAGAGAAAGGTGAGCAGGGATCAGAGGTTGAGAAGGATCAAAGGCTGAGAAGAATAACATGGGGAAGTGCCTCTTTTTCTCCAACCCAGTGGAGAAAACCCATGTACACCTACTTATATGATATAAATCTGATGTGTTCTTGATGTTTTGGTGGTAGTACATTGTCCCATAGGCCTGATACCTCTTTTGGGATGTATAGGACCTGCTAGCTGTGAGCTGAATGCCCCATATGTGTGGTTTTTGTATATAAAAATCCTGTGTGGGACACTTGGGTAAAGTGGTAAAGGTAAAGGAGAGGGTAAAGGAGAGAAAGGAAGAGAAACATGCAAGAGAGGAGCAGAGTAGAATGCTGGATCCGTATCACTATTTAGGATAGAACATAGTCGTGAGCCATCGAAATTGCTGGTTTCCCATAGCTTCACTGGTGACTTGGAGGTCCCTTTATCCATTGGTCCATGTTACTGGTATTCATAGAATCATAGAAACATTTCGGTTGGAAAAGACCTTCAAGATCATCAAGTCCAACCGTTAACCATGCCCCCTAAACCATGCCCTGGAGTACCCTGTCCACTCGCTTTTTGAATACCTCCAGGGATGGTGACTCAACCACTTCCCTGGGCAGCCCATTCCAATGTTTGACAACCCTCTCAGTAAAAAAATTTTTCCTAATATCTAACCTAAATCTCCCTTGCCTCAACTTGAGGCCATTTCCTCTTGTCCTATCTCCGGACACCTGACAGAAGAGACCAGCACCCACCTCACTACAACCCCCTTTCAGGTAGTTGTAGAGAGCGATAAGGTCTCCCCTCAGCCTCCTCTTTTCTAGACTGAACAACCCCAGATCCCTCAGCCGCTCCTCATAAGACTTGTGCTCCAGGCCCCTCACCAACTTGGTTGCCCTTCTCTGGACACGCTCCAGCCCCTCCATGTCTTTCCTGCAGTGAGGGGCCCAAAACTGAACACAGGACTCGAGGTGCAGCCTCACCAGTGCTCAGTACAGGGGGACGATCACCTCCCTGTTCCTGCTGGCCACACTGTTTCTGATACAGGCTAGGATGCGATTGACCTTCTTGGCCACCTGGGCACACTGCTGGCTCATATTCAGCCGGCTGTCAACCAGCACCCCCAGGTCTTTCTCTACCGGGCAGCTTTCCAGCCACTCTTCCCCAAGCCTGTAGCGCTGCATGGGGTTGCCGTGACCGAAGTGCAGGACCTGGCACTTGCCCGTGTTAAACTTCATACAATTGGCCTCAGCCCATTGATCCAGCCTGTCCAGATCTCTCTGTAGAGCCTCCCTACCCTCAAGCAGATCGACCCTGCCTCCCAACTTGGTGTCACCTGCAAACTTGCTGAGGGTGCACTCGATCCCCTCATCCAAATCATCAATAAAGATATTAAACAGAACAGGGCCCAACACCGAGCCCTGGGGAACACCACTCGTGACCCGCCGCCAACTGGATTTCACCCCATTCACCACGACCCTCTGGGCTCGGCCATCCAGCCAGTTTTTCACCCAGTGAATAGTGCACTTATCCAGGCCACGAGACGCCAGCTTCTCAAGGAGAGAATGCCATGAGAGACAGTGTCAAAGGCCTTGCTGAAGTCTAGGAAAATAACATCGACAGCCTTTCCCTCATCCACTAGGCGGGTCACCTGGTCATAGAAGGAGATCAGGTTGGTATTGCCTCACTTCAGCTCAGGAGCGAGCCCTGGAAGGGGTCAGGATTGCATATCCACAGAAGTGGTCGTTCTTGCAGTTATATGTGGCATATACCAGCTCGCACAACCTGCTACTTTTCATACTGAAACCAGAGAAGACCCTGAAATGTGAAAGCCCTCAGGGCTTGTAAACTTACCGAAATATCTATTTTGGGAAAAAATTTGTAGTTTTTTTAGCAGCACAAAACGTGTGAGGGTCTGCGGATAGCTATAATAATTCCTGCTCACTCAAATTGCAAAGCATACCACTATCAAAATTTAATCTGGGCTCTTTGGTGCATAATCATATTTCACTCATTTTCCTTCATCCTTTTGCTTGAGATAAATGAACCCCTTCTGTGCCACCACCAACCCAGAATTCATAAGCCAATATTTTACACCCGGGACAAGGAATGTAGCAAATGGCACTTTATGACCCATCTCTCATTCTCCTCCCTTCAATAATCAATAGCATTTTCGGCATATGTCTCTATTTAAAGTTTGCTTACAGCTTTCATTTCAAAATGAGATGACAGCGGTCATTTTATCACCCAGCACTCCTGAGCCTGCCTTTGTTCATAAGACACCACGCTCTGGCAAGAACAGTATTTACTTGGCAGGGTACACCCTGGGAATGATACTTCTTGGAATGGGAGAACCTCTGGCAAGTGACCAGTGTCACTGCTGAGCCATGCTACATCTTTGATTTTTATCCCTCCAAATTCATGTCTTTTGGCAATAGTTCATGCAACTCTGTTTGGGTTAGCCATTCACCTTTAGTGACAGTGATTCCTCTTGCGGTGCGGGAGGTGCACATGCAATGGGAGGAAGAGAAGTGGACATATGTGGTTTATTTTTTGCAAGATGTATGTCCAAGTACACATGGTTTTCCTGGATTTTCCTGGTCTTCTCTTGATCTTCTTAGGGCTTCTACCCAAGTACATACCCCTTTCCTCTAAAATCCCTGGAACAGCTGTGAGTTAGGCGCTGAGGTGGCTCTTTTGCTTTGGACTTCAGTGTTTAAGGACATGCCTAGCAGCACTTGAGGAGGCAGCCCAGTCCCTCTTAATGAATCCCTAAATTGCATAATGAGATGCTGTGGAGTCAGTATGGCATGTCCATGTTTATAGATCAGTAATTCCTCCAAATTACTACTTCTGCCATCCTGTGTCCTGCATGACCCTTGGTTTCAACGTCTCTCTCACTAACATGAATCCTGTTGCCTGGAAGTGCTGATGTGTGTGTCCCTCATTGCAATGTCCTCTGCAGTCCGAGCTCCAGCTATTGTAGGTTTTGTGATTTTTGTATCCTGCCTTATCCTGGAGGCCTTGAGGCATCGTATAGCATCATCCTTCTTCTTCTCTAGCCTGGAGAAATGGGGAAAAAAAAACAGGTGAAAAGATTCCTTAAGGGGTATGTTTGAGGATTGTCATGGCAGTTCACGACTACCCAACTCTTGGTCATTTCCCAATCTTAATTTATACATGTGGAGACATAGCTTTTGCTAGCGTTATTCTCAAATCCTAGTGATGTCAGTCAAATTTATGCTAAAAGGTATTCTTCAGACCATCTTTTTCTCAGAAAAAAAAACCAGCTTACCTCAATACTTGCAGACTTTGACAATCACCCTGAATCTTAGAAGGAATATCTTGCATTTGATATGGTTTTGATTATACATTCACCTGTGCTATTCCCTATCCACACCATGTTTCTTACACACACACACCCTTCTAAGCAATTATAGCCTAAATGAACCTAAATCCCTCATAGTAAAAGTTACGACTTTCACAAGTTAAAGGTGAAATATAGTTTGGTCCAATTCTGCTCTAAGCCAATGTATCCATATACCTGTCTTATTGCATAAAAACCGTAAGAAAAACTCGTATAAAATTTTGACATATATTTTATTTGCTATTATAGTTTGTCAGAGGTTTCATTACATCTTGAACACACATAACTAAGCAATTTCTAAAGAAAAGGGACTATTTGCAGTCATCTGCTGGAGACCTGCAGCCAACACTTCATGCCATTTGTCAGGAAGATTTTTGCTGTGGAAGCACAGGGAGCGGTGGATATTGGGGAGCCTGGGAGGGCCGGGGAGAAGGTGGGGACTGATAGCTGCAACTATGAAATCCGAATGAGGAGAGGACAGAAACACATGTCACATGAGTCAATGCCTGGCCGATGGACTTTGCAATGGTTGTTTGAAGGGCACAAGAATGACTCAGGAGACCCAAACATTTAGATGTAGAGGTTCAGGTTGCTGGAATGTGCTTGGGCTGTGCAAGGAGCAGAGCGAGGGCTCCAATCCTGTGCTGATCATTGTGGGAGAGAAAAGGCAGGGGTTATCCCAAGACAGGAGAGCAGTCTGTTGGAAAGATATTCCTGTTGCATCATTGCTTCTCCCAGAGCAAATATTTGCATAAATGTGTATTCCAATAAAGCTGTGTAGCATCTTACAAATATCGAAAGCACAGGAAAGACTGAGACTAGAAACTAATCAACAGGTTTCCACATCTTTCTGCTGTAAGGTCCAATAGCCCTAAAGAAATCCCACCAAAGAGTCCATGTTTTGCAGAGATTTCCCCAAATAACAGGGGTCAAGTTCCCTACCGCATTTTATTGCAATACTCCTACATAGCAAAACTTTATTTTGTTGGTTCAGTGGAATTAATCACGTATTCTCTATATGGCGTTCGGTAGAATTAATCACATAGTTTTTATACGGATTTGCTATGAATGAGAAAGTATATGAATATACAGGCAGCCAGTGAATATTCCAGTGAATAGTTTCCTGTTAACACAGAGCATTGCTGTGTCTCTTTGAGTAGAAATGACTAGCTTAAAAGAACATCTTTCATCTGTGTAAATGGTTTACTGGGGGGCACTGAAGATTGTTCTGAATAGAATTTTATTTTCACAGAAACAGAGCTAAAAGGGTAACACAAGTAATTGCATTCTCTAGTGTCTCCCAGTGCTTTACATGTTATCCTCTATGGGAAAAAAAAAAAAAATCAGCTATTGGCATCCTGGTGAATTTAGTAATTTTAACTAATGGGGTTGTTTCTTTTTTGTCTGTTTTAGGATGGAATGGGGAACCTGAGAATCACAGAAAAGGGTCTAAAGCTCGAAGGAGATTCAGAATTCTTGAAACCTCTCTACGCCAAAGAAATCCGGTCAAGACCAGTAAGTTGTTGGGAAAGGAATAAGCACATTTCTGTAGCCCTAACAGTAAGAAACCATGAAGTGGCAGGGTGGTATGGTTATTGGATAAATTACTTTGGCCACTCTATACAAATGTAATTTGGGGAGTGAGACAGTGGGTGTCCTTTGAGGACTTCATTTGGGATACTATATCCTCTGGGCAGTTGCAAAGTTGATATACGTGGCTTTAGTTTGTGTAAGCCACAGTTAAAATGCTTCCAGGACCTCTGAGGTTTCACCTTGTCTTTTTGTCTCTTTTTGAGATAAATCATAAACAACCCTCAATTCAGAGACGTAACATTTCCGAGGTAGAGGGATGGCAGGCAGTTCTTAAATACAGCCTGCATTTAACTAGTTACTCCTTTTCTGCAGAGAGCAGAGAGGTGATGCCTTGGCACAAGGGCCTGATCTGTTGTTAGCTGGCACAATAAACCCATATTATGTGCTCAGTCCTATCTCATGTTGTGTTTTAAAATTACGTGCAGTTAAAATTCAGCGCTGCTAGGAGAGACTGCTTGACAAAAGTGGCAAGGATGTTAACAACTGAAAATGAGAAAGAACCCAAGTGTGATTGAAATAGCGTTTTCATAGCAGCACTTCATTGACTGTCGGTGACTTTTGCTCTTTCTAATGTAGTCCTGTTTGTCCTGAGCAGCTTTAAAATAACTGAAATGATTCTAGAGAGTTTCCAGGATCCTTCTCAGAAGATGTCATCTGTCTTGTTTCCTGATCCAAAGTGTTAATTTGAGTCAGATACCAACCTTCCATTTTGATAACAATGGCAGATAGCTAATTAAATAAAGTTAACATCCCTTTATCTCAGCATTTCAGTGCTCCTGTAGAAATTGGAACTTGTAGCATAACCAACACAACAGCCAATACAATATCCGATTCAGTTATTGAAGGTTGTAACCTCTGTAGGATGGCTAGGAATTGATTTGAACAACCATAATCCTTTAGGAAGAGAAGTTAATAAGAAAATGTTCATATCTATAAATGTTTTCATCCCTGAATTAAAACAGAACCATAGAACCTTACATGTCATACACTTTCTAACGTAAAATGTGTGGGAAAGGTGCAGCACTGGGTTTGATAAATAGACTGGCAAATCGCTACTTACATTTCTTTTTCTCTAGTTAGAATGCTGGAAATATTTGATTACTAAGAGAACTGAGAACCACTTCTTGCTACTGGGGAGTTTACTGTTTTCATATTATCATATTGATCTACATTTTAATACTACAATGGGGATAAAAGGTGTCCCCTTCTTGAGGTTATGAAACTAGTTTCCACATCATTGACAGTTTAATGAATGCAAGGAACAAGAAATACAAGGTAAGGCCTGTGTGTATGTTCCTTGCTTTATCCCTCCTCCAGGATTATTTTTGCTGTTAGCCAGAGAAGGATCTAGCTGCAAGCCAGAAAGTCTCATCTCCAGCCTAGTGAGTTGGAGCATCCCTGCTGGCTTCAGTAGATGAGTCCTGGAAACTGTATTAACTATGTAGTTACATAAACAATGCGTATAGTTTCTCTGACTTCTCAGAGAAGTTAAACTGGACTAGCCTGTGCTGGCTTTCAGGTTGCTCATGCTAATGCTGGAATTACTGTTGGGCTGGGAGCAACAGGGGCAATCCTATTGATTTCAATCAACTTGTGCTGTGTGTGAATTTGGCCTCTTGTAAGCAAATGAAAGGGTTGCAGTCAATGAAAGGATGATAGTTACAGAAGATTTAAAAATATTATTAAATAATAAATGTTATATTATTTTGAAGAACAGTAGTATGACCCAGTTTTCTCTTGGAGGGAAGTGTACTAGCAGTTCCTGAGCTGGATGAATATTGCTACAATAAAGTGCCAAACTCAGCACTCAGTAGTACAGATGAACATCCGTACTAATTCCCTAGTAGTCTTCTCTGGGTTTTCAGAATTGCATAATGCACCTTTAAATATGCAAAATGTAACAGAAACAATATGACAAATAACAGTAAAGAGCATCCCAGAAATAAGTTGACATATAATATTTTTCATATGTTTAATTAAACAACCTAAGAGTTGTGTACAGTAATAGATAATGGTTTTATATAGAGCTCAAAAGACTTTCAGACACTAGTTATTTCATATTAGATGAATTTCATTAAAAAAAAAAACCAACAAATTTAATTTCACTGTTGTTCTGTGTAGCAGCTGAAGGGGTGTTGGTGCTGCGTGGAAATGGCAGGGGGAGAATTGCTTTTTGTGTAAGTGGCTGCAGTCCCATGACCTCCGTGGAGTGGGTTTTCCCACTCGTGTGTCTCTGCAGTGCGGCTCCCCATGCTGCCCTGCTGCAGGCAGAGCTGGGCAATCCCTGCCGAAATATCTCCAAAACATGAATTGTGATAATTCTTGAAAGCCTGAATTTGTCACTGGTGCCTCTTCTTCTCTGCTGCACCTCTTAAGTCCCAGGAAGGTGGTATTTAAAATTACACACAGACTTGCTTTCCTAGGAGCTGTGCCTTCTGGTTTAAAGATAGTTTTGGATTTCCAATTAAAAGTGGATTTCTTTTTCATATTAATTTGGCAGGAAGGGAAGACCAAGGTTTAGAGAGGAGGAATAGCCCTCAAATGTCATCCAGAGAGACTGGCTCTGTGGGAACCTCGGAGTTTCTGTAGTTTGTGCCTTAAAGAGCTCTAGTAGGTACTGCTCCCTTCATCACCCTCTCGACAGAGTAGTTGCATTTAGCTGTGCTCCTTTCGGAAGGTAACTCATTGCAACTGAAATTACAGCCAAGAAGAACTAAATCTGTTGTGCTGTGGCATGCAATTGGTGACAACCCAACAAAGGCATCTTTCTGGGATTCCCTTCAAAAATGTTAGCAGAAGGATTGGACCGACGTGGTTCAGTCCCATCCCGGAGAAGCGGCCATTAAAATCACTAATATGAACTGGCTGCTTAAAGCTGCTTCCAGCCGGTTTCTTTCTGCATCACTGCTGCCTCCTGTCTCAGGAATGACACCTCCCCAGGCTCGCTTTCCTTTTCCCTCACCCATTCAAAAGTGACCCCCCCCAAATCCCTCTGTCTTCATATAACGAGGGTCCTAGTCCTGGCTCTGTAATACTGGGTTTGTAGTGCCTCCTGGATTAGGAGCCTATTTCTAAGCATCAGAGCTTGCAAATAAAATAACCTTGTTACTGCATGAGCCTAAAGTTTATCTGGAGATTAATGAATAGTAACTGGTGGTAGCAGTGTTTGCACCCTTGTAGTCTTGTTTTAAAGAAATGAGATAGATGCATTCCCTTTTCCAGGAGTGTTCAGAGCATCTTAAACTCCCAGCTGAACATATTGCACACTAAACAGTATTTTCCATGCCACTTGCATGGAACATGAGCATCTTGCTGCCTTTAATTAGGAAGTTAACTGGACCATGAAGTATTGCCTGCGTAAATAAAAGTGATTTGTACTTAGTCAAAAAGGTGCATTAGGAATCCTTGCATTTCTTTACTTGCACATAAATTATGGAGATTATTAAAAATTGGAAGGGTCATCTATAAACCCATCTGTAGCTCAGCTGCACTGTCACTCTCAAAATGTAGCTGTCTTTCTAACTGTTGTAATTTATTGTGGACTATCATGTGAACCATCTGCTTGCTTATAAATCAGACAAACTTTGACTGAAAGTTGCGCGCAGCAGCACAAATTGTTAATTTTATGTGCTGGAAAGGAATGGCAACAGTTTTGTGGTCTTCAGTCTTCATTGCCTTAATTTAAATAGAAATTTAAAACTGGAAATTTTCCTGCCTTTGTTGAGAAGAGCTGCTAACAAGCAGGTTGCTTGAAACTTACAGTGAGCACAGATTCAGCTTTCTTAGTGCAGTTGGGTTGTTTTGAAGCTTGCCACATCCAGGTCTGCAAGTAACTTAAAAGGGGCAAGACAGAGAACAGGCTATGTGTATTTTCTATTCCAATAACAACAGAAATAAAATCCTGTGCTGTGATTATACAGGAAAATCAAGTGAATTACTTCTCTCAGGAGCTGTGTGACAACCAATGAGATGATAATCGCAGCTTTAGGAAGCAGAGAAAGACATTGCCATGATAGGATTAGGATGGGTTTGCCCTTTCAATGTTCATTTCAAGTGCATAGATAGAAAAAATAAACCCCAGTTTGCAAATGTTTACACCTGGGCTTAAATTTTCTTACCCTGAATCCTTTTAAAGACAAGAATATGGATCTGCCTGACAAAGATTTTTTTGCAGTATAAAGCTCTTGACTTGGGTCCTGCCTGTTCAGCTCTCTTGCAGCCTCTCATACGGATGTGTGGGTCTGGGAACACAGGTCTAAACATGGGCACCAACCTTTCTTGCCTGTCCTCTGCTACCTGGGGGAGCTCCAAGCTATTCTGTCGTTGCGCAGGTATAAGTGATGGCAAAATTCACTGAACAGATTTTGACGAGATTTTAAGTGTCTTTTAAAAGAGATCTCTTAGTGTATTTAGCTGGTTTCATGTTGAAGGTCTGCTTCCCATTATTTTTAATCAACTGAAAAAAAGAATTTAAAAGAAGAATCCTGTACACCAAATTAAAAACCCTGAGGCAAAGTACAGTGTCTTTTTTCATTTTCCTTTCTTTGGGTGATGTTAGAGGTCCCTATCCTGCTCACTGTGGCAATGAGTGTCTCGCTGAGAGCAGCATGCTAGCTCAGAGCGTTGGAGCAAACCTGGTCTCATTTGAAGCCATATGAAATAACTAGTGACTACAGTGGAAGAAGGACTGGGCCTGTCATTAACACTTGGCTGTGATTCTGCAAGGGCATCTGTTTGGCCTAAAAAATTCACAGTTGTGAATTAGGGCTGATAACTGCTATTCCCTTTACTGGTGTTTAGTAAGTTCTCATCAGCATAAAAGCTAGACTAGCAAGTGCATAAAATATGGTTGTCTGCACTTTACATTTTCCCCAGCCAGTATTTGAATGATAGAAATTTTAAAGGAAGCTTTTAAGAGTGATAAATAATTATTTTGCCTATGTACTTGTCTCACTATGTTCAGATCTGGAAGAAGAGTGGTATAATTTTAAAGCACAGAAGCAGTTCTGTAATGGACATACTCTTTTGTATTATTTGCTCTGCAGGTCTACCTGCCTCAAAGCTAAAAATATGCACTGAAAAACAATAAACCATGTATTTGGATTAAACAATGACATGTGCCCACAATGGGGCATACCTGCCTCATAGCCCTAAATACATATTTATAAACAATACAACATACTAATTTGGATTAAAAGGCAACATTCACCCGTGAAGGAAGGCAACACAGGTGGCAAGATAATTGCAGCTTTGTATGATGCTCAAACTGTATAGTAGAAATCTAGCTTTCAGTAAAGGCTCAGATAGATAGCATGAAAGAAGGCTGCTATTTTTTGACACAGGAGACAGAATAATTCTTTTTCTTTCTTTGTCAGAGTTTACAGAGCAATAAAAGGATATTGAATTAGTTCCTGATGATTTGGTCTATCAAAGTGCTTAAGGATTTCAGCACACTCACTGAAACCATCACAGGGTGGAAATGAAGTTTGTCTCACCATGCTGCTGTCACTTAGCAGTCCTTGCGCACTCCCACCACCTCTTTGGCCATTACTCTTCCCAGTGTTTAACTATTCCCTTAGTGACCGGTTCTTCAAAGAAGAGAGGAATCTTCTGGTTTGCACATTATGATACGAACGAGCCTTTAAGAGGTCCTGGCAGCTCACGGAGATGTTGGTCTCCTGGCATTTGCCTCTGGGGCAGTTCAGCTGCCACTGTAGCTTCGGGTAGAAAAAACTCACACTATCTGAGGTTGACTTCTGAAGCACAATACTTCCTCTAACTACATCTTCATAGCTTACTGTTTCTTGGTTAATTTTTGGCAGCAGATGTTAAAATTTAAAAAAAGAACAAGGTTGCTAGTGATGGCGCAGCCAACAAAAGCAAGCTTCTTGCAGCCGTGCCTGGCCATCTGATATTCCCCCTATAGGGTTTGTTAAGCATTCATTGTGGCACCACTCCAGATAACCTTGTTGTTAGAGTCTGTGCCAGTGTGCTTTTGCTATAAATGTCTCTCTCAGTTTGGTCAGTTTGAGTCTTGCTTGCCCGACAGCTATCAACAGAGAGGAGAGCTGGCAGTCAGCAGGACAAACAGTAAAAATAAACAGAAGCAGCCGAGCAAGTTGCAAAAGGGATCATTTTGGCAGAAGCACCCTCACCTGATGCACGGATCTTGATGCCATCACTATCCAAAGCAGATATGAGTCCATGTACGGCAGTAGGCTGTGCGTGTCCAGTGGGATTTATAAAACTGATATACTCCTAATAAATTTCATTCTTAAGCTATAAAATCCAGAGAGCCTACTTCAGACTGAACCTTGGTTGCCCCAGAGCTTTGGGGGCAGTTAGGGACTCTTGTGATATTTCCAGTGTGCTGAAAAGGTGGAAGTTTAAGTAAATTTTACAGCAACTATGAAAACATTTCCCTTTACCTTCATAGTAAAATTGGCCAGAAGTCTCTCGGCTTTGAATTTTGAAGGAAATTTTGTAGGCTGGCTGAAGGGGTACTTCCAATAACACCAGAATTACATCTTGCTCTGTCTGTTCCCCATTGTTTGTCTAACGAGCTGGTGTTACGTGCCGCACACTGAGAGCACAACTGGGAACTGAAGTATCCCACCAGCTGCAAAATCGGAGTATCCCAAACAAGAGCAAGAGAGGAAGCTCTGAAGTAAACAAAGTTTTTGAAATAACTCCACAAGTTGCATTTCAAAGCAAAATCTCGTGGAGGCCGCCTATGGCATTTTGAAAAGGATTTCATTAAATGTTGCTAACTTGTCATAAGCTCTCTTAAATGGAAGGGTAATGGCTCATAACATTTGTAAGCTTTTTAATTTCATGCAATATGAGCAGTGTAATCAACACCTATTAAAGTCAATCAGCTGTGCCAAGTGGGCTACCTACCTCAGCTTTTGTCTGTATTTTTATCATGGGTACACCTCTGAACTAACTCTGGGACCAACATGTTTGTACTTTCTTACCCTAACATCAGGGGCGATTTTGTGTCCAGAAAACCCGATATGGTCATTGCAGAAGTATCTGAACCCGTAAGCTAAATAAGCATTTTATAGTCAGTGGTTTTCGCCTTCTAGGGAGGGAGTTTGGGCCATGGAGTTGATGTGAACTAGTTAATAGCTGGGGAGCTAAACATGAAGGAGATGGAGAATTTCCCAAATGATCTCCCAACATGTTTGACTTTTTCCCTTTGACAGGTGAAATTTCTCTGCTTGAGTTAGTTGTGTAAGGAGAGGGAAGCTCTTCAAATCATGTGTTTGTTTTGCTGTTCTGATCTGATTCCCATCTCCTCTTCATTTTAAACATTTGCAGCTGGACTCTGCAGTCATAAAAACAAGTGATGTGCATCACAGCTCAAAGTGAGTTAAAAAGCTGGGTGATCTGTGGCCTCTAAGCTTTTGCATTGCATTTTTACCATGATCCCAGAAATTGCTTGCATTTCAGCTGTGAAGAGGAGGACAGTGGGGCTGAGTTTTGTGGTAGGGCTGTATCTCCATGGAAATGTTGCAAATCAGGTAATGTGTTTTCAACTGAGTCATGAGCCTTGAGACAGGAGTGCAGGCACTAGGAGCTAAAAGTATAGAATAAACATTTCATTTAGTTTATTCCCCCAAAAGGAAAAAGAAAAGATGTGGAATTATTGATTTTAAAGTTGAAAGTAAAAATGGCTGAGCTGAATGAATTTGGCAGGCAGTTTCTTGCCTTCCTTGTACATGTACCACTCTTCCAGTGTCTGTTAATTCAGCTTCTGTTTGGCATCTTGAATTTGCACACTACCTCTCTGAATTAACTGGGAAACTCCTGTGAAGCTCATTTTTCCTGATTAGCTGTTTATTGTGGCCTCTCAGTATTCCTACAGGCTTCTATACCTTCAGGAGCTGTACATCATCCTTATTTTTCTATGTTTAATCTTATATTATAAAAAATAAAAAGCACAGGGGGCTACTGGGGGATTTATGAGTGTAGGACACGTCAGTCACACCTACTGATTGTGGGATTTCTGTTGCCGACTTGTATTGCCGGACAGGTATTACTGTTAAAACAGAAGCTCTGCTGGTAGTTGACTACAGCTGACCTGAACCAGCCCATGGGATTGAACACATTTGTAGAGTAGCCTTGAATTCTCAGTCCAAAACTTGATCCAAATTTCATCTTAACAAGCTGTAGCCTCAGAAAGAAGTAAGCCTTACAAAGCACCTGAAACTGCTCAGGGAAAAACGTGTGCGATTGTGTATTGCTGCATTTCTCTCTCTCAAGGGCAAAGGCCTTGAGTTTAAGGATTTACTACGTCTAGACATCGCTGCTGACGATCAGGATTCTGGCTGCTTTGGAAAGGCTAAAATATAAAAACAACTTCTTAATATTAAAAATGAAAAAGGAATAAAACTTTACACAGTATGGATAGAGAGAAGATAGAGACAAATAGACCAAGGAAACACTGAAAGACAAATAGCAAGATCCAATTATAAAGAAAAAGAATGTTTTTCTGATATTTCCAAGAAGCCTCAAGAGCAGGGCTTCATGTCTTCTTACCACAGGACAGCAAACACTTCTGCAACTCTTCTGCTGATCAAAACTATTTCGCAGCAAAGTTATGTATTTTATAAGGCAACCGTTACTTGACAAGACAAGCTGTGTTGTCATTAGGAAGTGCAGGCACACACAACTGGTTTTACAGACAGTTCAGTTTGTGTGTTCTTTGATTTGCAACATGAAAGGAAAGCCAGACCTTCCAGGTTTCATTTACCAGTTGCTATGCCAGTAATAAGAGTTGCTCTGGTTATTGTTTCTAAATGACGGATGTTGAATTTAGAGAAAGAAGAACGCAGGGAAAGACAAGAACAATTCTAAATTTGCTCCTGTTCTTTTAGGGCAAATTGGTTGAGGGTCTTGGGAAAACTGACTTGCTGCTTTTGAAAAGAAAAATAAGATTTCTTTGGCTGTTAACATCTCCCTGGTTGGAACATCTCTATTTTTGATCTCTGTTTGCCTGAGGCTGCGCCTGGCTGTCTGCTCCCATGTACACCAGCGTCTTTCAGGAAGGGACAGTCCCACACCAGCATTAGTGGCACAGTGTTGGAGTGCAGGACACTACTGTACGTGTGTGATAAAAATGACTATAAATCTAGTCACAGAGGTAGGCATTCTGACTTGTCAGTGAATCATTGATTTAGGCTTCAGTCCAACCAGATATTTAATTATGTGCATAATTTACAGACATTAGTAATTTCATTGACATCACTAAGGCTATTCGCATGCATAGAGTTGGGCGTACGTTGTGTTCTTTGCTGGGTTATGCCCTGTAGTTTCTACATATACTGCATGTCTGTGGCAGAGCAAAGCCACTGGCAGGAGTCCATCCTGCTGGTCTCTGTACAAACACGGGGACATACACTGCCCTTTCCTCCAAAAGGTTTTACGTTGTCAGTAGGTAGACAGAGAGTGGGACAGGAGATAGGGATGAGAGTGAGGAAAGCGGCTTGCTCATTCGCTCCTACAGCAGCTGAGGATTGGTGTGAGGAGTCCTGTGTCCATGTGCATGCTCATTTTTGTAGATCACATACCCCAGGTGTAAAGGAGTGTGGTGATAGAGCGGGCAGATATTTTCAAATAAAAGCTGATACGATAAAAAGTTGTCCTTAGCAGGGGTGAAAGAAAGCAGTTTCCATGGTGCCCATTTTTTGTTTGTTTCTGTTTTCATTTTTTACTGCAGGTTTTCAGTATAAAGTGTTACATGTACATTGATTTCCTCTTGATTTGCTGTAATTCTGAGTCCAGTGAACTTTTTAGGTTTGCTTCCAGTCTGGCCTTAAAATTCTCTGAGGCAGGTTGTACGAAGTATTAGCAGGGAGTCTGCTCCTCATTTCTTTCTGAAATGGAATAACCTATGGAACAGAAAGAAAATTCAAGGTGTTTCAGCTCACAGTATTTCTTCCTCGTTTGTCCATCAGGACATAGTCCGTGTTTGCCATCCTTACATAAAATAGCAGGAGATTCCTCACTTTCAAACCTTAAATTTTCCCTGAGCAGCAGTGAAGCTAAACCATCCATGGCTTTTGCCTTCTCACCACTGAGGTTCCCCAGATAGCATCAACTGTACAGTGCTGCTGTCATCCAACTTCCCCCAGAAACATCCCTTCTAAGGATAGAGACACGTCCTGCTTTGGAAGGTCTTTCTTTATGGTCTACAAGGGAAGGTTTTATTTAAAGTTTATTTCAAATGCAGCAGTGCTAAAATTTGATTTGTAAATCACTGTCTGTTTATGAAAATGGTGAGTAAATGCATGCCAAGATTTGCACAGTATCTTAGTCAGTGCAGGATACTCTATTGGATTTTTAATTTGTAGGCTAAAACTAGGCAATGAAAATTGCTTTTATAACCTAAGCTTTTTCCTTTCTCTTTCTTTCCAGCTACAGCTTGATACTCTGCTTCTAGTTCTTTTTCTCTGTGAGCAGAACAATATACTGTTCCATTTTCTCTCTCTTGATTTAGACAAGGGATGGATTTGTCATGGGGCATTTAATGAATAAAAGTGGTTAACATCTGAGTTCTGCTCCTCTGCTAAGAAACCAGCAGCAGCTGCAAAAGATTGCCCATGAATGGGTGGCTACTGATTTGGAGAGAAGCTTGCTGTTCACTGAATCATCCGTATCTCTCTTCACAGTGCCTGGAAAGTCTTCTTTTCCAAGTACTCATGCAAGCTGAGCCTTCCTCTTGAATGTGATCTGACAGGACTGCAGCCCAAGGCAGCACAGCTGAAGAGTAAGATGTGGTTTTTCCAATGAGAAGCTTTGTAAGGCATCAATATTTAAAAGTGGAGAAATAAATAAAGTTACAGTCAGGTTGATTGAGGGGAGAAGAGAGGTCATTTGTCTGACAGAACAAGCATATCTATCCAGCAAGGCTTTCAGTTCTTTAGACAAAAGCTTTTGTCTTTCTTTTGATTAGGTTGATCTGTAAGTGTGAACAACCCATTATTTTTCTTAGAATCATGATTTTTCTAGGTACATTTTGCAGGTTAGAAGTACAAAGTGGGCATAGCTGTTCATCACCTTAGAGCAGTTGATGTTTCCCTTTAAGCAGATTCACTGTTGTGTTGTACACACGTGAAGCCACGCAGTGAATGGCCAAATAATCCATAATCCAAACACACACTAATTGCTGTAAAAGGTCAAGAGTAAATGATCTTCCTGAGCTGATTTAGTGACTTGGTTTCCAAAGAGCCATGGCTGGAAGACAGCAGGTTGATGGGATGAACCTGAACATGTTTCCTCTGATGCTTCCTGTGGTTGAGTGTTCAGAGCCTGCGTCCTCCAGTTTTTTTGCAGAACATCCTTCACTGTTTAAATGAACTAAAGGCTGCACAGGGAAATGGCACGTATGTTGTCAATGCTGCTGGCTTGAGAAGCACCTTTTATTGCATGTTTACTGTTGCTTCAAGCCAAAATATTTTACCTGTATTTTCTTACTTCTTGAAATCCCCAGCTCCTGCTGCAAACTGACTTCTATATAGGCTTCCTTAAGAACCCAACTGTTATTTATAAATGATGAACTTTGATGTTGGTACACAGTTGGGAGAGCAGCAGGCTTTTTGTTTCTCTCTTCAACATTATCTATTATGCAGCATTCTGGGAAGCGTAGCTTAGCTGAAGTAGAAGAAACGGGAACACGCAGGCAGGACCCTTCTGTGCCCTTTCCTGGTAGGAGCCACTGGTCGGGTGTCTTCACTGATCAGTTTTGTTCCTCCAGAGTTTTGAAAGAACTTCAGGAATAAAAACATCGGGAGGCAAATGCCTTCTGTTTAAAAGTGGAGACAACCAGGCAGCCTGAGCCACCCTGCTGATTGCCCAAAGAGTAATTCAGGGTCTTTGGCTTTTATGTGCCTCCCTGTGCTCTATTTTACCTTCACACATCCTAATCTCTTTGGCTGCTTTTGCCATTACTCACCATTTCCCCAAACAACATTCCTGACTTCTTCCAGGCATGGAAAAAGCATCTGCTCCTCTTTCTGCGAGCCTGACATCTCTTGAAATACCACTCCCCAGCAGTGTTGGTTAGGGAGGTATTTTTGCTCATCGGCCCTGTACCATGGCAATACCCTGCATTCCTCCCCTCTCTTCACCCCAAAGCAGATACTCGAGAGTGTGTGTTGAATGGCAGCCACAAGATACAGTCAAATCCCAACACAGAGCACCCTACTCCTGCTCATGCAATTGTCCCACTGCTCAGACCTTTGCTGTCATGCTTTCTCGGTAGGTACATGTGTTCAGTGTAGCAACATCCAGCATGATTTAGCATCTTTCCTCCAGATCGATCCAATTTCATGTCACATGCTTAGCTGCATCTGTCATTTTACCTTTTCAAGTGTACTACTGCCTTGGCTGTTAGATGTTCAGCCTCTCCAAGTGAGATGGAGGTCTGCAGTTCTTCCTCTCCAAGGTGATTCCTGTCCGACACTAACTCACACATCAACTGTTATGGCACTGCAGGTCAGAGTTTAGCCTCTCTGTCTCGTCATGTAGACCAACAGAGCATCCTTCTTAAAGCTGAGTATTGATCATTTCAGCAGAAGAAGCAAAGTGGTTAGATAAAAGCAATTCAAAAACAGTTTGTGCAAATGTTTCTGTGACCCCATAACCCTGTATCATAATTAAAGCAGATCAAATTACTTTGGTATCAGAGGTGCAGTCATGGGCCCAGCCTTTCTTTTCTGTCCTTCCCATTTTCCCAGATATGCCCTTATGAGTATATTTCTACAATAAATATTCCCACAATAAGGCCAAAATATGGTTTTCATCAATCATTTTATAGCTGCTTCAAACCTGTCACACCAGTGTATGTGCTTACAGCAGCTCAGGAAGAAAAATGCAGACAAACCACAAATAAAAGCAAGAAATTGAATAGAAAACCTGAATTTTCTGTCACCAGGAATGGTCAGATGATCTTTCTTTGTGTCTTGTACAGTGGCAAGTGCACAGTCACCAGTGAATAAATAATTGCAGATCCAGGAAATGAGATTATTACTCTCATGAAGCTATTGAAAAGGAGAGCACACTGAGCCCTTCAAACCTGTTTCCTGATGCACAGACCCGCATTTGCCTATGGAGCACAGCAAACCTGAAGGGCAGGTCTCATAAAGAATTGCTTTATAATTGCAATAGAAGCCCAGAAACTGCTTTGATTGCAGGAACATGTCCGGGCTGAACCTTGTCATTTCACAGGCCAGATGCATTGGAGAGAACTCCACTGGGTAATCACAGAAGTGAGGATGGCCTTCTACGTCCTGCCTCCCAGCCGTAACCGTGCTGTAATATAGTTGCTTTTGCAGTGTAATTGCTTTCTCTGCAGGGCTTCTTCCTATTGATTCTGCTTGTGTGGATTTAAATTGTTTGCAGGTTGGAACTAGACTCAAGTTGGTCTGCATCTCCGCTTTTCCGTGCTAGGCAGCTCACGTGGCAGTTCTATCTAAGAAACTTTAATGATGTCTAGATAGCATCGCTCCCTGGCCTGCGCGTGTGTATTTGATTTGAGGAGAGAGGCTGGATCAGATAAGTTCAGAACATCAATAAATATGTGTATTTTGTTTGGTGACACTTGTTCAATTTGAATCTTTTTCCCAGGAAGCAGCTTGTGTTGTGTCATTTTTTCAGTGTGCTGTGTAAATGCTCTGCATCTGCAACTGTCGAGGATGGTGCCATCCCATAGCAATGCCATCTGCTTGTTCACAGAGTGCTTTCTGCGCAGATAAAAAATGTGAGGTGTTACTCGTAATTAGGCAAATCACATGCTGTGATCTGTGATTGATTTGATTTCTGTTGCTGGCTACCTCGCCTAGGCTATGTGTCCGTAACTATTGTCTGCATATCAGCATATGGATGCAGATGAATCAGAGACTCATGAATTCTTTTTCCCAATCCAGACAGATGGAAATGTTTTCCCTTCTTATTATTAGCAGCAGCTGAATTTCAGTAACACCAGGGGCCTCTGCTAGGATCTTGCCTGTGTTTCGTGCTGTACATGCATATGTAAGTTGGGATGGCCATTTATAATCTAATACAAGTAGTAAGCAATCCATGACACGCAGCAAAGGAAAGTTATAATTTCAAAGCAATGTTCGGAGATAGCCACATTATTAGCCTTCTTGGAGAAAAATATCTGGATATATAACTCGGTGTTATACAGTGCAGTGACAGAATGCCTAAAAGGTGCTGTGAGCATTGCAGAACCCAAGTGTCTCTGCTGAATCAGACTTTGGGAAAATACCACTATGCCTTTCTTAGTATTAACCATATGTACTCTTTAATGTGTATTCACCTCACTAACTGAGTGAGATCCTAATTGTTTCTGATTGCACTGTGGTCCAAGTAATGCTGATAGTAAGAGAAAGTAACTCAGAAATTACCAGTTCTGTATAATTTTAATACTGTCTTCAAATGCCTTTTATACATAGTGAGGTATGATTTACCAGCAGTTTTAAAAAATGTTTAAGGCAGGCAGTAGGCATACCAGAAAGGCCATAAAAATGAAAACACATGAACAGAGGTCTGCACACTTGTCTGGAGTAAAAGTTATGAGCAGTGGAGTAGCTATATAGTTGGATGATTTAGAATATTTTAAACCTCAGCAGAGCTCTTTTCTTTTCTCTCCCTCTCTCCTATGGTCCTGTGCCTATCTACAGTGTGTTCACTTCAGCAGGAGATCTGTCGCCACTGGAGTCTGACCATAACTAGGATAGCCTGAGGCAGAAAATAGGCTATAACTTAGCACAAATCCATAGTCCCGCTGCTACACCACCTCCTATAGACAAGGAGCAGATTGGTGCGAGCTGCCACTGAGCAGCAACTGTGGTTTGGTATTTCTGCAGAAGAATTCAAGTAAATTGAAATGGTTAGTAAATACTTGGTTGATTTTTACTGGAAGTGATAATCACTGTGCTGAGAACCTAGGACCGCTGTTCCCCTGTTTAAGAGCATTACAGTTTCTCGAGTCCTGCTTAGTTTGTATGAGGGAGAGCCATTCCCCGGTGATGGAAAGTTAATCATCAGCACATATTTGATCGACTCTGGTATAACACCTTTGGGTGAACTCGGAGTGCAATGAAGTGCTTGAAGCATTTTCAGAATTATTTGGTTATTTTACAAGTTGTGCTGTTTTCTTCATATCAGCTGTTGTCTGAGGGTGTCTTGCCAGAGGACTCCCGGTGCTGAGCACGCTTAACGCATCGGATTTTTTCCGAAGCAGTAATGCTCAGCTCAGTCCTACCAGTACAGAAAGTTTTGTGAATGTGCAGCAGCCTTCAGACATTACAAATCCAGATTTCCCACCCCCATGGTTACTGAATAGAACTCCAACATGCATGGTTGCATTTTATTTTCATGTGTACGCCTATCGGTTTCATCACATCATCTGTGGTTTTCTTCATATGATAAGCCAATGAAGTAAAAAAGAAAAAAAAATAGCAAAGAAGTCAAGGAAGATGTAAAGTCTTGGAGATTTTTTTGGTGTTGTTTTTAATGTTAGCAGATGTGGTGTAATTTAATTTTCAGAAGGATCTCTGCAGCAAAGCAGCTGATTAGGATCTTGAAGAAGTAGCCACTCTCTTGAAGCACTGTGTTCATGAGATTATTACAGGTATTCTTCTAGAGAAACCCCTAGATTGCCAGAAATAAATCACTTTGAAGGATAGAAACCCCCTCAGATAGCCGTCCAAAAGCAGAACCCAGTCATTTAGATCTCGCATCACAGACCTCCCTTCTTTACACTTTACAAAGAAGAGTCAGAGATGCAATTGCTTTAATGCAGCAGTGGGAAATTTATCTTTTGTTTCTATTGTTATTAAAATGAACTTGAAGAAATGCCATAAAAGAGGGGGGGTTGTGGTATTGGACATAAAACTCCAGCATGTGCACTATCTATGCCATTAAAATATGTCACGTTGGGTGGAACCACAGTATTTTCTGATCTTCATGGTACTGTAAAACATATCTTTCTGCAAAGGTGACTGTACCTTCTTTGCATAGAAGAAGGAACTTGAATATTTTGTTTTAAGCATTTGAATACAATAAAGTGTCAGAAGTTGGAACACAGCACATTAAGTCAGCTCATGATACTACATTTATGTCTTTGAGTGCTCGTTGCAGGTCAGGGCTGTATCAGCTCCATTACTGATCCAGGTTATATGACCTGGGCGCATTACACTTGTGAAAAGAGTTTGTTTCCTGGAAGAAGAGGATGCAGACTACGTTTCGTTCCCTCTCCACTGGACCTATTGCCTCCTTCCTAAAAGCAATCGTCTTTAGACACAAATGTAGCACATACTGGGGCATTTTGTAGCATATTTTTAAATTTGTTTGTTACCAAGTCCATTCATGGTTTGCTTTCATTCTGCTATGAAAAGCTTACACGGTCAAATCAGAAGGTATTCTAAAAAAGGGATTTAGCTACATGAACATTATATTCAGCTGTTTGAAGGACAAAATCAAGATCAAAAGAGGCTCAGTGATTAAACAACAAAAAGTACATTCAAATCTTATTAAGGGATGTTTTCAATCTAGCACCTAGGGATTTAGCTACATGACTTAAATTTTTGTGCCAGAATGCTTCTGGGCAAAATCCTATTCTTGCTGTGGGGAGCTAGATCAGAAACAGGAGGAAGAGCTATTGGGTTTATTTTTGAAATAGAAACAGTAATGGTTGGCTTGCAAGTTTGGCCTGAAGTGTAGTTTTTCTGTTGATGTAGATGAAGGCCAGGCTGCTCTTCCAAGTGCAATCTTAGGCATGGGGTTCACTAGATACTCCCAAGTTTGTCTTCTTCACAGCCAAAGATAGATGCTGTCCAGTGTTTTGTCTGTTTGCTTTTCAGGAGGTGCACAATGTCTGCACGATGTTCTGGTGAGGTTTGCTGTGATTCACAGTGGTGCCAGTTGCTTGATCTCTGCAGCATCTGTTACCAATTCTGAAGTTTTTTTACTCAATTGTTTCCTCCCAACTCTCTGTTTTATGGGGACAACTCTGAGCTTTTCCAGCATCAGACACTCCCCAAAGGTGTTTCTGTTCTCAAGGCAGGAGTGGGAGAAAGAAATGCACGCTCAGGGTCAGGTCTGGGTTATTGGACTGTCTACTCACAGCATGTTCTGGGGATCTTTGTGGTTAGGAAACTCTGCATTTAGTGTCATGCAGTGAGGGTATTACCGGTGCTTGCCTTTGAAGGATGAGCAAGTCATATGGGAACATGTAAAACTGGGTCAGGGATACTAATTTAAGCACACCTGTGTCAGCTGACCAAAAATGACAGACTTTGATTGTTAAGGGTTAAAAAGTCAGCTTTCCTGGTAGGTCTGTGAACATGCCTGAAAACTGCAAAAATGAGCTTGCATGCAGTGCTGTGTCCCAGGCAGTGCATGCTGCTGGGTCCGGTGACATGAGGAAGTACTGCCGAGGTGATGTTTTTATGGGTTTTCATTAGCAGTTTGCCATTCTTGGTGAAGGACATTTCAGGTGCCCTGAAATTACTGCTTTGTGTCTCAGTTAATGGGCAATGAATACTTGCCACTCCAAAACAGGCAAAACTTTGAAGCGTTACCTCGTGCAGCTATGAGTTGTCCCTACCAACGGAAAATGCAATGCAGGGCAGTAAGTATCATTGCTCTTATTACTACTATCACATTTAGCTGCTTGTATAGTAGGACTGATTGGACTTCAAGAAAGCAATATATTTGTTATAACCCACATGAATACTTCCCCTCTATCAGCAGCACCTTAAAACAGCTCTCAAGGGTGCAGGCAAGTGAATGTGCTGCTTGTGGCTGTAGGCCAGGTGAAGGAGAGCTTTTGCTCTCATAGTGGGCTGGCTGCTTGCTTTACGGAAAATGAGCTTTTGCTCTCTGACAGTCCAGCTGTGTGTGGAGCAGTGTTCGCTTTCTGTAATGTCAGTGAGAGGTACAGTTGAGCAGGAAAATAGTGCTCTGAGTGGCTTCTCCATAGAGTGTTCCTTGCCAACCTGGATTATGCTTTAATATTTTAATTTTTCCCATTACTTTGTCAAACCTGCAGGAAATTCACCATTTCCATTATTTCCACAAGCTTCACATGTACTTACTGTGTGAAGTCTTTGAATCCACAGGATCAAATCAAAGCTACTCCTTTTGACCATCCAAATTACAAACACACCGACTGTGATGCATTATTTTAAAATTGCCTGTTAAAATTTAAAAGGTTTTGCAAAGATTTTTAATAACTTCCTAAAACAGTCTAAGGACATCTGTTAAAGTATTAAATTTCCTTAAAGACAGCACTGGTTGGGATTACTTCAGCTGCAAATTAAGGTTGTCAGTCAAAGTGCTTTTTCTGCTTTAGTTTCTGATCTAGGATTTTTTAGCATCTCTTCCAAAGTAAGCCAGCTAGTGAGCTGTTAGGGCTTGTTTTGCCATGTGTTTAACCTAGCAAACAATCAGTCAAAACCTTTTGCGAAGTCTTCTGTGTTTTACTGGATACCTCACTGCTTAGTGAGGAAACAAGCCGTACTGTTTTGCCGTATTTTTGCACTTTTCACATTCATTATTCTGCAGCATGTGTCCAACGTTTTAATATATTGAATAGCTGTGGCAACTTCTTTTGTGTGTCTACAAACATTTGCATTATTGTTAGTCCTTTGGGTCTGCTAATGAGGGGCTGGAGT
The DNA here is from genome assembly GCF_026419915.1 of Harpia harpyja. Classification (NCBI taxonomy): domain Eukaryota; kingdom Metazoa; phylum Chordata; class Aves; order Accipitriformes; family Accipitridae; genus Harpia; species Harpia harpyja. The sequence goes on from NC_068959.1 coordinate 9,038,789, forward strand.
AAGAGGCAGAATGATTTACTATGTAGAATTTCCTGCAGAGATTAATAGTAGATTCATGGCGGGCTGGAAGTAGATAACCAGCCCAAAGAGTCCTTAAAAGATCCCAGCCTCACCTGCCCCCAGAAATGGAGCTGCAGCCCAGAGCAGGGTGGGATCCTCCATCGGTATCCTGCAAGGAGAAAGCTTGAAATAAATCAGAAGCAAACAGGAAAACATGCAGAAGGGAAAAAAATCCATCCTACTCCCATCGATGTCTCTACATCAGTCTCTCCAGCCGAATGATCAAAGGAACCACAGTAAAGAAACAATAATGTAAAATAGTGTCAGGAAGGAGGTGACCACTGGACCACTGATTTAATTTGCAAAGTTGCATAGGAAGTTAAATCAAAGGCTGTAGTTCAGTGCAGGGCAATGGGATGGCTAAGATGGACGTAAACTGGGACTCTGCTAACACAGCACAGTTAACAGAGGGTTGTTGTAAAGAGGTTAAAGTCATAACAGCCGAGTCTGAGCATAAAGAGCGAGTCAGTGGCAGCATGTGGGCTGGGAGCAGCATCTGCTTTTGCGAAGAGAGGTGCGGGGAAACCTTGTTGTCTTGTTTGTGATGAGAGGAAGAAGAACAAATGACAGAGAAAGAGATTTCTCAGTACATCTGATAGCAGGCAGTGAAATATGTTGGGTTATTGTGTGATTGGAGATATCAGATGTATTTTATCTTAAATGTACTTTTCTGAAGAATTGGGTTGAACACTTTGGAGAGAAACAGGTAGACAAAAAGATTATTTTCCCTACTTTTGTGAACCCAAAAGAATACTTAATCCAGTTTTCCATTCAGTTCCGTTTTCTTTGCATCAATCGTAAGGGTAAAATATATTTATTTCTTTAATATTATATATCTGGAAAGATTCAGAACTGGATTATTGCATATTATACTTCAGAAATGTGGTGTGTCTCATACAGTGTTATAATTAGTCAGATGTGCTTATTTATTGCATGTTGATATTCTGACTCTAGGTCTATCAAGTGTTTATGCCAGTTTATGAGAATAGGACTTCACTACATAATTATTTTTATTGTGGTGATGATGCCATATTGATCTAGATTTCCACTTGCTCATGTGCATCAGAATACTTAATTTTGTGTCATGCTAACATGGAAGTGTAAGACAAGTGAAAGGTTTTGTCTTTTCAGTTATAATTTCTAACTGTTTTAAGAAATTTTAATGCTTTAATTTTTTTTTCTGTGTGATTGAAGGAAGCTGACATCATCACCAAGCTTGCAACAGAGGAATTTTTTAAATGTTCAGTGTGTAAAAGATGTCAGTGTTGTTACCTTTGTAAACAGAAGATGATGGACAGAAAATCTGCAGACTTTTCAGCAAAAAGGAGTAATTTTTTCAGCTCTTTTTCATTTCTTAATGGAATAAGAATTATGAAAATGAGAGCAGGCATTGCATTAAGCACTTGAAATGTTCCTTCCCTGCAGACCAATAAAAACATAACTCTTCCATTAGGGAAATTTAGTTTTTTGAAGGCTGCATGAATCTGAGCTCTGAATCAGTGAATGAGATGACTATGCTGGGGTAAGCATTTCAAGGTCTGATTATGTATTTCAAGTCTTTCGTAGGTGGATACCAGCTCTTAGCTTGTCTTGTAAGACTTCTTCAGAGCAACTTTTTCTGTGACTCTTTTATATTAACCACTTGGCTTATCTTGTAATACTTCTGTAGCGCAGTCTCCTGTTATGCAGATCAGTAACAGAGTTTCAAAGCCGTGGGGATTGAATTATTTTTCCTACCTGAATTTGAACTAGGTTTCCTGGCCTTTTCAAAACACTATAGCTACTTGCATAATTCCATAAACAAAAGTCAAATAGTGCAAGTCAAAAATGTGACCTTTCTGTGCATTATATGGCATGTTTATAGTGGTTATCGTCTCACCTTTGACTATAGGGTATGCAGATTGTAGCTATCTGCCTTTAAAAATACCCTTCATCCCTAAGTGTGAGATAAAAATGTAGCAGTAAACTGCTGTTGCTGGGGGTGTTCAAATTAGGTCCCTGGTCAGGGCTGTGGAGAATTAACACCAGAGCAAGTGGGTATTCAAGTGAAGCCATCTTTTTTTCTGTGCTGTTAACCATAAAATAGTAATCAACATAAATTTCTAGGTTCTAGAAGATCACAAATAAAAATTAATAAAAAAGAGCAAAATCATTACCAGTCATTACCACTGCTCCTTCCTTCTAACTTATTAATCATATTTCAGTTTCATATACTATATTACTGAAGCTGTCAAACACATCACAGAGGGGTATAAGGATGATTTGTCCTCATTTAGTGTGTGAGGAGACAGACCCCAAGCGCTTCTGAAACTTGTCCAAGGTCTGGAAATGATTAAGTAGAATTCTTTCTTTTTATTATTTTTATTTAGTTGTAAATAGTCTGAATGTAGCCATAATGGTCTAGTTATAAGTGATCAAATAAATCCCATTTCCCCCTTTTTTGCTGAAGGGCTGATCCCATGGGTGCACGCAGCACAAATAGTTAAGGCAACAAATGTAATTATTGTGAATATTTGGTCACGTGTGGGGCTGGTTTTGTTCTAGTTTTTTGAGGTTTGTTTTCTGCAAACACTGCTGGGAGTTGCTTACCCATCACTAGAAGTGTTCCTTGAAGCTCCAGTCCATCACAGGACTCCCATGAGTGCATTCTTGTGCTCCTGTTATGTTTTATATGCAGACAACCTAGTCCTTCTGCCATAATCCAGAAAAATGGCATTTATGCAAATACTAGTTATGTTCCTTATAAATTCAGGAGGCAAGGAAAACATGCCTGACCTACACGATCCTCTAACCCCATCCTGATTATTCATTCCTAATGGAAAGATTTTGAAACACTGGAAAAAGACTATGGTGGAGGAAGCACACGGACATAAAATTTTCAACACCTAGGTGATTTTCTTGCCATTTTATTCCCTCTACCGATCCTATGGCTTAGTCAGTTGATGAATTTAATCAGCTGCCTGCTTTAGACGTTATGAAGAGATTCACTGCCAGTGAATTTCCACCTAACGCATCAGATTTTTGGATTATTTAAGTTGGGGTCACCCTGTGCTAGTGCCGTAGGTGGCTAATAGCCCCTGAGAAACCAGCCGTGTGGACCGGGGCTGCCTGTAGAAAACACGAGTTCCCGAGTGTCTTGGATGTGTTTGCACACAGAAGGAGCCAGATGGTTTTCTCTGTGGGTTTTCTTTGGCTTCGCTCTGCGGGAGAAATACCTGAGATGGATGTTGCCAGGTAGCTGTGTGGCTCCTGTGTGTTAACAGCTGCTCTAGCTCTTCTCTCAGAGGTATATTTAAAGCATAAAAGTGAAAAATGGATAGAAATCTCTCTGGTCAAGTGGGGAGTGGGAAAGACTTCATATCCTGTGTATCTCCAGAGCCGATGGGATGGGTCTGGTCCCAAGCTGGCATTCCAGTCTGGAATGTGATAGTGGTACGTGCGGGATGGTTCATAAGTGCTTTGAGATCAAAGGCACTTTCTACATGTTAATAAGGTTTTCTCGTTCACAGCCCACGGGCATGGCTCACTCACGCGGCTGTGTGGTAGGCAGATACAGTCACCCATTGGAGTGATCTGAAGTTGGCTGTAATGTTGCAGAGTTGACGCTGAAATGCACTGCTGCAGTCAGCCACCCTCCCAAAACAGCATGACCTTCAAGAAGCTTAGGTCAGGTCCCGTATCACCTGCACATTTTAAAATAACGGGTTGATTGGCTTATACTGGCAATAAAGCTAACCATCCCTAAAACAAGGCTAGTCTCTGGGACATTATCTGGGCCAAACAGAGGTGTGGACTATGGTTTTATCCTGGTCAATAAAAATTGATGCACCTCAACCGCATGCCCAACCTTGGGGCCATTAGCAGCAGGCATTAGGCAAAGCTCCAGGTGTCTCAAGCAGGCTGGTCTCAGGCAGCTGTCCCCATCTCACTTGCTTGCTTTCATGGTCTCGTTCCAGGGCAACCCACTGTACTTCCAGTCTGCCAGAAATGTGACAGTGAACATCCTCAACGAGAAGACTAAAGTCCTTACTCGCCTTGTAACAGGTAAGGAGGGGGAAAGGCTGCGTGGAAGAATTAAGGAGGGATGAAAGCGGGTGTGTTGTGGGATGCTGCGTTGGATTTAGACAGCACACAGGAGGGGAGCCCAGGTGTCTTGTGAAGTACAAATGAAAATTTCGCTCCACTTTGTAGAAACAAAGCTAGAGACATGAAAGCCATGCCGGAGAGGCAGCTGGCTGGTGCTTTCTGATAACGAAGCAGACCATCATTTTCGTTTGAAAGCCAATCCAGAGACAGAAAGGTTAGTTGTACAACTTCAGGGTCAAGAAGAACATATGCAGGCTGACATTTCTGTTGTAACAGGCACAGGCTTTTCCTGAGACACTTTTAACTTGCCTGAGATCTTGGGAACTCCGCAGTTTAACTGTGGCTGGGTTGGGACATTTTGCAATTTAGAGCTCTCTGTGCCTCTCTGCCGATGAAGAACGCTCTCGTGCTCCCAAGCATGAGTGTGTTTCATGGGGAAATGGGTGTTTCGTAAATCCCCAGTGCACGGCAGCCTTTGAATGAATGCATGTGTAATTTGGGTTGAAAGAGCCTAATGCATTATATATTCTAATATAATATATATATATATGCTATAGGACAGATATTTATTTATTGACATTTATCTAGGGACTGGGAGAAGTATTGCTGTGTGGCAGAGCCAGTAATCCATAAACATGTTGTTTCTACTTGAGACTGGGTTGTTTGGTTTGCTTATATAACATCTTGGCCTCTAGTCACAGTATTAAATAATTAAATATGCAGCTTCAGTACACAATGATTTAAGCAGCACATGTGAAAATTGCCTGGAGGAAGGAAATAAATTCAACCCCAAGCTCCCTGATTCTCACATTCAGAATGAACATGTTTAGTTTGTTGGTTCTTCATATATTTTCAAGAGGGTATTTGGTTCACTTAAGCACCTCCATTTCACGAGAGCTTGGGAGGACGCAGTCAGTGATGTCTCCCAGCATGATGTTCAGGTTATTGAGCTCATTTCTGCATTCAGCAGCACCTTTGGTTTCAAAGTGGAGTGAAGATGTGGTCCCACATAGTGCATGCTGCAGCGATGAAGAGGGAGCCAGTTAATTAGCAAAATACAAATCGAACTTAAAGCTCGAAAGTACTGGATTTTCTCAGAATGGCTGCAAGATTTTTAAGTGTTTCCAGGGATCTCGGCATAGCCTCACTTTTCTGTAGTGCAAATCGTGCACACGATTCTTTGTGTGCCCTGATGCCAATACAGATGACCTGTGCAGGCAAACATGGGTACAGATGGAGTTAGAAACTGCCTATAAGAAAATACTGCCTTTCAGGTCTTACTTCACTTGTCTTTTGAGAAATGAGACTGGTCGTGAAGATGGCCAGAATTAATGCAAAGTCTGATCACCTGCCTTGTGCAGTAGCATATTCCAGGGAGGCTGTGGCTTGGACTGGATTGTGCAGGGCTGTTAGATGGTGGTTTGTCCGAAGTTTAGCCTAGGTCGGGTAACTGAGGAGCCTGCTCTTTGTAGCCATTGAGCCACAGACCTGCACAGAATTGTTATTCAGGCAGCTGATGTTTATCAGGCTCCACAACAAAACGCATTGCCAGAGGCTTTCCAGCACTGCATTGCACAGCAGCCTGCAGGAGAAGCAGCAGAATTGAAATAAGAGCTGTGAAGGAAAGTTTTACTCATCTAAAAACTTTCCGAAATGTGGGAGAGCCTGCCATTGTCTTGGCCTGCACATAGTTGAAATGGCCTAAAAGAAAACATTTGCTCCTGTGGTGATGTTTGTCTTTTTTTTTTTTTTTTTTAATTGGACTGTGCATGAGACTGGTATCATTTTAATCCAGGTATATTTAACAGGCAGAAAACCAAGAATCTTTTACACCACAGCATCAGTCCAAGCAAAATGGACTCGGGAACCCTTGATGCCTCTTACAGCTGCACCAACACTCTCAAAGCATGGCTGGTTATATTCATTGCTATTTCACATGTGGATCTGTCATTTTGTAAAAATTTCCCAGCTATGCCAAGCTTAATGGTGATTTTATGACATACATAAGCATTAACAAAAACGTAAGTAGAAGTAGTTGAGGGGTTATTTGGGTAGAAAACAGTGCCCTTTTCTAATGAGATTTCACCCACTGAAAAGCACACACCTCCCTGTTTGATGTGTCAGATGCAGGTTGTATCTGCAGAGCTCTTAGCAGATGGGCTTATTAGGTGTACGAAGCTACTATGTGATTTTTCTTATATTTTTCACTAAAAAGTTGTGCTAAATCTCTTCTTCCCTCTAGGTCCCCAAGCAGTGGAAGCACATAGCCAAAAATTTGAGGTGAAAACCCTCTCTGGAAAATTGCTGTTTTCTGCAGATGACAACGAAGTGGTGGTTGGAGCAGAGAGATTGAGAGTTCTAGGTAAAAGATTATTCACTAAATCACTGTTTTAATATGCGCCTCTTCAAATTTTAGTACAGTTTTGCCTGACTTCATGCTTGCGGAAAGCTTCTTTTGGAGATAAAGCCTTTTGCTGTCTTTATTGCTTTGAATCTTCCCCAAGCAGATAATGTCCAGGAGTTTCTATCAGAGGGGTTTCTTAATTTGCACAATATATTATTTCCCCTTCAGAAAAGACTCCCCTGGAAGTGGTTTGTCTGGCTCAGTGAAGTAGCTTTAAAACCAGCTTTGGAAACTGGACAGCTTGGGTCTGGGATGAAGGACAGTGAGGGATCACTCTAAGGATGCTTCCATGGCTGCTGTCACTGTGCGTAGGGAAACCTCAGGCTTCATGATTTCGATCACACCGCTTTCACCAGCTCCTCCTTCATTCTAAAGCAAACACCGAAGAGGAGACCTGCAGTGAAAAAATCAACATGAATTAGGACCCCACATTAATTCTCTGAAGAGTTTGATGGCCTTTATATTAGCTGTCTTTCCTTAGCCATACGCAAGAGCACGTTGTGCATCTCTGAGCCATCTTCAGCTATGTTGTGGGTAGGATGAAGTGTCCTGTGCACGGGAGGAGAGGCCAGCCTTACCGATGCCACCACTTCCCATCTGCCTTTCGAGACAGACAGAGCAGCTTGAGCTCTCCTTTTGCCTGTGCAGGATCTGCCTCCCCAGCTGTCCTGCCTGCTAGGTTTTACGTCAGTAGTTCCTAATACAAACTGGGGATACACTTTGGGTTTGGGGAGTGGGGGTTGTTTATTGTTTGTTTGGATTTTTTTTTTAATTAGAGAGAAGAAGCAGTTATGGCAATTGTAAAATTTTAAAACGTATTTGATAGTTACATGAAATTACCTCTTAGGAACTTGAATCCTCTTGCTCTCCAGCTCAATCCGTGCTCTTTGGTTAGTCTAAAATTTGCTCGTGAATGTTTTCATGTAGGACCAGACTGGGTAGCTCAGTATTGCTAACAGTTAGTCACATAACAGTGCCACTGATCTCTGCGGATGCACTGATACCTGTTTTCTAATGGCTTGATTTGGATGCATCTGTTCGCTCCAAATTGTTCCTTACTTCTCTAGTAAGCTCCTAAGAACAGAGAGATCAATGGAGCTTAGAATGACATATAGTATTTTTAATTATTATTAGTTCTACAGATTACATAGAGTATTATTAGTATATTATGTATAATCTAAAGGAGCTTAAAATGAGCGCCTCAGAGTCTAACCATCATGAATGGGACTTTGTATCCAACCCTCAACATTTTTTGTTACTTGATGTCATGCTATTCTAGATGGTTCCTCTTTGCAGACAGGCCAGGTGTAACTCTTTGCAGGTCACTGTTCTTGCATACTGGACTAGTTCAGTCACCAGCTGTTCAAAGTTAGGTGAGTTTTATCGGATAAATGTTGAACTTCACAAATTTAACAGTATCTTTTTTAGCTTAAAAGTTTGAAAAGCACCATTCAAAACTCTTGCAGTGTTAGAGAGCCGGGGAACATTTGTCACAATCCCTGTTCTACCACAAATCTCTCTTCACACTGCACCCTTCAGAGCTATTTAATTGTACAGTCTTTGTGGAGGGTAAATGAAGTCAGGAAGCAACAGTTTTTAAGTGTTTTCTTGGAGACCTTAAAATGAGAGAGATTTATATCATTGGTTCTTCAAAAAAAAATACAGAAACTTACCTTGCAAGTTGCAAGTACTCCTTTTCAGATTACATACTAAAAAAATATTGCTTTTTATTTAATTTGTACTTTGGAGAAACAGCAATTATTTTTTATAGTTATTTTGAGTTTCTGCCTTGTTTTAGTCTCCAGAATAAACAGCATCAAAAATACTGCTAACCACTGTAGTGCACTTTCATTTTTATCTGCAACTGAGTGTTTCTCGGGGTTTATTCGGCTTATGCAGATCTATCAGAAAAGAAAAGGTAGAATGATACCACTGGTGATGTTAAATGGCAAGTTTTTCAATGACCTTGAGCTGAAATGCTTTCAGAGTTCATGCTTGGCTTTGTTTTTCTCCAGCTTTGCTTCCCCAATCTAATTTTACCTCCAAAAGTGTTTGCCATGGCTGTTTGCCATGCTGGGAAGTGTTATACCATATGTTCATATTTCTTCCAGTGTTTTTGTCTGCACTTGAGGCAAGTCCAACTTGTAGTACACAGACAAATTCCTTTGATCATTTTTCTGGTGTTTGGGATCTCAGGTGCTGTTGGTATGTGTCTGCTGACACCTATCTACGCTATGTAAATAATCTCAACCTGTTCTTGTTATTGCTGAACACGTACTTGTTATAGAAGGAAGTGTATGTCTGCAATCTGGCATGAAAGTCAACTCACAGAGGTTAGAGCAGCAGTTACTGGGCTTGTGGCTAGCTTTTAATCTTGTTAATGATAATTACTTTTTTTCTTTGTACACTCTTCAAAGTTGATTCTGAAAGTTTGTTCTACAAAGTAATGCTGAAGCCTTGTCATGAGAAAAGAGGTGCTTTCCTTTTTTGAAATGGACTCTGCTCTGGGTAGCTAAAGGATTTTTCAACATTAGCAAGGCATTAAAAAAAGGGAGGAATACACAGAAGTATGGATAAAAAACAAATACAAGTAGGACATGTGCTGCGTTTGATGGTGCTTCAAAAAATTGCACAGCATGGGTAGTACAGATTACCAAATGAAAGTGCTTTTTATTTTACTTGTATTTTGGGGAGTTAATTCTGATTTATAACCATTAAAGGACACAGAAGGACAATGTTGGTCCCCTCAGCTTTTCATGCATGATGTAATTTAGAGTGCTTCAATGATTTCATTTCATTTCATGAATCCAGTCAAACCTGTCGTCATAGGAGAGATTGGAAGATAACGGGAACTTCTGTTTGAGGACAAGGGTAGCCCTCTGAGCCCTGTGGCCATGGTCAACTCTGATAACATCTACACAAACTTTTCCAGACACAAGCATGAGTTCCCTCTGCCTTGCTCAGAGCCAGCTGGGAGCTCAGCAGCTGCATTGCTCCAGATGACTCAGAAGGCGCTAATGTTTGCCTGCAAAAAGTCATGTAGAAACTGAGCCTTATGTCAAATCTGGTCTGCGCTTTTTCTTCCAAGCTTATCCGTGAGTGCCTGCAGTTGCCCAGCCATCTCCTCCACTCTTGTGGTGGGATCGGATGGCAGCACATCCTCACTGTTAGCACCCCTTTCTTTTACACCTTCACTCCTGTAGTATTTGAGCACCTCATGGTCTTTTAAAAGAAACTACAGCAAACCTCGGAGCCGTTCTCATTCCTCAGAACCATGACTCTGCTTTTGGAAGGCTTAGATTTTGAAAGCAAAATCTGCCACTTCTCTTCCCGCAAAACAGCACCACGGTGCTGCTCCTGGGGTCGTACGTAGGGTGAAATGCAAACCTTCCCTGCGCTGGCCATTGCCGCGATCAGCAGTGCGCTTTGGCAAACACCATGTAGATGCACGCTAATGCCTCGCTGGATGGCCCCCATGGGCTCATAAACACATACGGTCCGCGTTACAGGAGATGAATGAGCTGGTCCTGATGAAATTCGTATGTGGTATGTCATACAGCGGTTCCCCTTCTCCCCTGCTCCCTCCCTCCAGAAATGAAAAATGTTCAGATCGTCTGAAAAATGGTGCATAAGAAATACTCTTCAGTTAAAAGAGCATTAAAAAATAACTTTGATATATATTAATTACCAATTTCATTTAATAGCATATTGAACATTATAGCATTTATAAACAAAAGACAATCATAAAGCATTATTCTTACTGTTAATTAGCTCTATTTATTCTCCAGATTAGTTTTTAAATATGCCCTCTAGATGCCACTTGATTCTAATTAACAGAGTTACATTATTATCTCTATAGAAAAGCATTTTTAATTAAATCTAAAGCAATTTAAATTAGCATGAGTTTTTACAGAAATGAAACTCTGGTCAGACACTTAATTTAGCCTTATAAGACAACATCTGATGACATGCCAGTGTCAGTTCTCCCAAGGGCCTTGATGTCTTTTTTGGAGATTATTTTTTGAAGTTTGTTTTCAGGGAAACTTGCCAGTGTACTCTGGTGTTTAATATTTATGATGGATTTAAACTATTTTTTTTAAGACTAAATATTGATGGGAATCCACATGCATTGCAGTGAGCTGAGATAAAAACACAAAAGATGTGTTCCTGCAGCTTACAGGCTTCCGCAGTGCCTGGTTTTGAGTGGTGGAGGAAAGTTTGCGTGGGAGGTAGGATTGCATGGGCTGGATGCTGTCCCATTACAAATCAACCACGCTTTTTAACTACTCTTAAGATTACCATTTTGCTTTGCAATAAGGATAGGATTAATAATAAAACCTCAGGATCCCTTTTCTGTAATAGAAGAGTACAGGGATTCCTCCCAAGTTGCTCCCACTCTGGTTCCATGGAAAATGTGCCTCTTTCTTAGACATTTATATGACCATAGCAGAAGCTTTTCTTCTAATATAGCCTAATGATAAAAATTTGGCTAAAGCCTTTCCCTGTGGCAAACCCTAACTAAAATAGCTGTGTTTAGAATGGGGTAGGATGCCTTTCATCTCCCGCTGTAAAGACTGCAGGAGCTTCTCTGCAGGAGATGTGCGACCTACCCGCCACACATCGCAGTCCTCCCCAGCACCATGGCTGGCTAAAACGTACCTTTGATCTCACCAACCCCTCGCATGCCCTCCCTTCAAATAATTAGCCAGTAGCTCTATTTCTACCTTGCAGCTTTTTGCCACTGTAGCATATTCCCTCTGGGTGATGAACTGTGTGGAGCATTCAAATGCTGGCCACAGGTTAGAGTTTCAGAAATGTTAGTTTGGGAGTGTTTTTTGTTCTAATTTCTCTCCAGGTGCCTGGGAATGCACCTGACAAGAGGAATCGGCTGTTGAAATGTTGTTGCAAATTTATTAATAAGTTTGGAGTAATTAATTCCAAGGCACATTTCCAGCATTTTACTTATGAAAGCTATATATTAAAGACTTCAGAGGTTTTAGTGGAGGAACACCACTGATAAAAGCAACATAGCCCAAACTTGTAGTCAACGAGATCAATGCATGATTGTCTTGTAGAAGGCTCTTTTAAATAGGAGGATTTGGGGTGGGGTTTTCTGTTGTTGGGGGCAGAAAGGGTAACCTTCTCTGTATTTGCAGAACACAAAGTGGTGGCTTTTATTACCCATGGAAGGGTTAAAAAAGTATTTGCAGTGTCCTTCACTTTGGACAAGAGGAAAACACAATTTAATATGAATGCGGTGCACTTGTATGTCTGTGTAAGCTGGCCGAGCTGTCTCTAAAGCTTCACATCTACAAACGTTTTCAGGGAGCTTTGTATTAGCTTGATCTGGAAGGAGCCCTGCAGAACTGTGGCTGTAATGCCAGCCTGGTTAAAGGACTCTGCTCACGTTTCCTCAATATTACAATTTTAGTAGCTTCTTGGCACGTGCTTTCTAGCTTGTGTTTGCTGCAATATTTACAGCAGAGTAACTTTAATGAGTGCAAGGGTAGTTATATTTCATTAAAACAATCCACAAAGCTATTTGACTGGTACCAGTCATTTCAGAGGGTGGTGTAAGTTAGAAATTTCACAACTTCCAGGAATTACCACCCATTTTTGCTGCATGCACCCATCTTCAGAAGCGATTATTTATGGGTCAGGACATGCACGGTTGCCCTTTACAGCACCATTATGATTTCAAACTGGCATTTTGCTGATTTTTTTGTGGCAGAGGGAACAACTTTTGTAGCCAGGTGTTGAAATCAGGCCTGATCCAGAGATGAAATGGAGCTTTCTGGCCTCAACACCGAGTCTGCTGCAACTTTATGCCTGAGGACAAATGCCAAGCTTGAATCTTTGTATTGTGGATTTTGTACATGTTCCTGAGAAACATACTTTTCAAAGGAGAAATGGTGCTACTTTTCAAAGCTTTTTCAAAGGAGAAATGGTGCTACAAGACTCTTTTCGTAGCAAATTGAAACATTTTCCTACTATGATCCTTTTCCTTTACAAAGGCAGCAGAGAAGAAGTTCCCTCTAACTCAGAGATGGCTCGGTGCTGCCAAAGTGTGGCCATGGTACCTTGCTGGGGTACCTCACTGTGCTTCTGGAAGCAAACTCTGTACCATCAGCCTGGGGTCAGAGGCCTTTCCCAGTTTATCCAGTTGCAAATGACCTCCTGTTTGCTCAGGCTGCTTCAACAGCACCTGGAGGTAGCAGTTGCTCCACAGCTCCCTTCTGTGCTCTCGGCAAGAGAAAAGAGTGTGCCACAACCGCGCTGCTCATAAGGCTTGGGCAGGCATTTGATCTTTTGCTGAAGATGTATGAACTTCTTTAGAAGCAGCTATGAATATTCACTATGCACTCCCTGTAGGTAATTAAGCAGTAATACTAATGCAGTCCCAGAGCGATTGCCAAGCTGTCGTGTAGTCATTGGTCCTGCAGAAAAGGGACAGAGAATAAAATGAGGAAAGTAGGGAAATACGCTGACAAATGTAGACACCAGGTTTTAGCACTGGCACTAGCAAGACTGGAAACAGCCTCCACTGTGTGTAGCATTCAGTCATGGCAATGGACTTCCATCACATTTCTTTGCGCTCATTGCAGAGCTGTGGTGCTGAAAAAAACCATACATTTAACAAAACTAAGGAGCAGTGGGGAAAAAAGAAATGTTTCCTATCAGTGATTAAAGCCTCAAGAAAATTCTTCTTTGCTCTCAGTTAGGAATTGCACCATTTCCATATCAATGTAAAAGTCAGTGTGAAAAAGTTATTTAATCTGTAATCAGCAGTGACACAGAATTTAAAAACTGTGTAGAAAAAAATTATTTGGTTGAATTGGGTGGGTGTTTTTGTCCCGAGAGGCTGGGATGGGATTTCTGGATGCTTTCTTCCAAATAAAGTTTTTTTCCCATTGAATAAGGGAAGAAATTAAAATTACCAGATCTTGAATAAACATACAATTCTTGAACGAATACTTCTGATTGCTTTGCTGCCTTGGGGGCAATAGGTGTAGGCACTGTTGTCCATTCCTTTAATGGCAAATTCAGCTAACATTGCCCTCCTTTTTCAAAATCCACTCACCCAGATTTAAACTTGTCTTTTGTTGGAGAGAGCAATGTGTGTCGAGAGGGAGATATACTAAGAAGTTTTCCTTGTGTTTGCTTTTACTTCAACGTACATTCCAGGCAAAAAGGACAGCATTTATGTAAAGTGTATAGGCTTTGAGTCCAGGCTGAAATGTGTGTTCAGGTTGCGTTACCTTAATCCTGTTTAAGGAAAAAGAAGAATCATCCACCATCAGATTAATATTGACTAAATGTCACAAGGATTATGAAAGAAACATACTGTACACTTACCAAACACTGAAATCAAGTTTAAAAGTGTGGCAGATTTATATTTTATTTCCTAAGTGTTTTCCCTAGCCTTCACAACCTGATCTGTTTGAAGCTCACATAATATTCTCCTTGATAAATTTCCACTGTGTATTCCTACTTCAGGTGTTCTCCTGAGTTTCTTTGCAACTTTGCACAAGAATGCCAAGAAGAGCTTCAAAGGAATTCAGTGATGACATTGCTATTGTTGAGCTGCAGAAAAAGTGTTCAAGGACCCCAAAACTAGTCAAGAAGGAAATATCTAGAGGTCAGCATAAGTTGTAGCAACCTTTCTTCGTATGTCTTTTCTCAGTTTAGATGCAAGCCCTTCTGTTCTTTTCTGTTATTCCCTTTATGTTTCTCAGACATTCAACCACAGAAGCTAGGCTGTTGAAGATCAACGTGTGTCTACAGACACACACATCACTAATAACCCGCATGCTTATCTTAGAGCTTGCGGCTCATCTTGTTGGCAAGTTTTCTAGCTTAAAACCAGGCTCCATTTATTTCCTGGGACTATGAGTCAGACAACTGCTTATCCTCCAGCCGGCGTAGCTGGCGGTGCTGGAGACCCAAGGAGTTCCTGTCTGGCCTAACTCAACCACAGCCCAGTGCCTAAGGGTTTACTCACTCCCCATGTGCATACAGTGCCAAGACCAACATCTAAAAGATTCTAAATAATTGATATTACATTTTTATTATAAACACCTTTGTTGATGCTGCACATGATTTCATTACATAGATTACCCATAAAAGGACAACTCCCCAACACTTTGACAACAAAGGTAGGCAGACAGACAGACCTTTGCAATGAACTATTTCTATAGTATCCTAGAAAGAAACATGAATGAAGCTTTATGGCTTTTGTTCAGTGCACTGGCTTAACCTAGCTAGGCTATTATTGTTGGGCCCTGAAATGGAGCTCTTATTGATTTCAGATTTGATGAGATTCAAGGGGAGCAACAGCAATTACTATGTTCATCCATTTAAAAACATAAATTAAGGATGAATAAGGCTTTTAAAGCTAGGAATTAAAAGAAGCAGTCGCAAATCATTTCAGCCTATATTGCATTGGATTTACTTCCTGGACATCTGTTTGCACAGACACCTTTCTGAGACTGTCACGTATTGCCCTGATGAGACCTACAGAGGAGAGAACCTCATCAGACAGCTGTTTTCACGAACAAATTGCTGAAAGTGTCCTGATCAATAATGGCGGGAATAGAGGTAGTTTATGGGGCTCACCAGCACGCTATACATTGCCTCTTGACTTTAGCTAGAAAAAAATCATAGCAAATCCTTCTCCTTCTCCCCTCATTTGCACAGTACTACATTAAGGCAGAGCCCTAAAGAAAAGATACACTTAAGCTAACTTAATTACCAGGTTTGTAACAGGGCTCTGAGACCCCAATTTCATTATAAAGCAGTGATATGCAACGCTAAAGGTGTACTGTGGGTCTGGAATTATTACTAAAAGAATACACAGAGTGGTAAAGAAACGTGTTGTCTAGAAAGAAAAGAAAAAGGAAAGTGGGGAATAGCTAACCAGGTGCATCTGCACCTGAGCGGAAACCTGATTTCCCTCCTTCGCATTCTGTTCACCCCCAAGTGCTGTTCAGCTGATTGCCACCTACCCTTGACAGCAGGAGCATCAATCATTAGTCTAAAAATACCTCTCATCACATTGCATTTGAGCTCTTCTTCTCTCCCTTCCAGCTAATAGTAGTAGAAGCCTAGAGCGAGTTTTGTGCAGAGGGAGCAGTATGTGATCAGTATCTTACCATGATGGCTGGAGCCCAGTTCTGGCCACAGGGAGTGGGGATGACCCTTGCCTTTGCACCAGGGAAGGTGCCAGGACAGTGTCATGCAGCTCAGGTACTTTTGCAGCACACAGGGACAGCAAGAGACAGCTTAGAAAGCTGAACTGTTGATGCCCACTTTCCTCTGGTTAGATTTGTTGCTGGTTAAGAAGATACACCTTCCAGCTGAGATTTGCTCCCTTCTTGGGGCATTTGTAACTCCTCTCTCCCCTACGGAGTTGCTGGCGTCCAGCCAGCGTTGAGCTCACACCAGAGCCTTTGCCTTGGTGGGGTGTTAGTAATCTCCCAGTCTTTCCTCACAAAACTCATGAGATTGATCAGCCAACTCCACATTTGGATGAAGAGGGCTTCAAAAGGCACTCTTCAACAGGAGACCGGCAGACCAACATGCACATGCACAACATGATGCTTCTGCTTTGTTTCAATGTGAAACTGGGATAAAAAAACCACCTTGTTTTATCCTGTCTTGGATTCATGTGATAGAGCAAGACGATTGCCAAAAGCCCAGCCCACTGGCTCTTTTTGTTGCTTCCATGTTGGCAACAGTGAGGGCAGATTGTTGTGCCAGGCACGTGCTCTGCAGCAAGAAAGGACAGCGTCTTTCTGTGCAAGACCTGGAGCTGTTCAGAAGGTACAACAGACTAGTGGCACTGGAGGCTCTTATGGTGGGTGCAGAATAGAAAGAGGGAGGTGAGAGAAGGTCCAGAAGCTGGATGTCGCTCCAACAACTCACTTGCAGTGGTCCAGACTGCAAGGCTTGTCTCCTGGATGTGGCAGTAAGCTTCTAAGAAACCACTACTGCCAGAGAAAATACAAACTCTTGTTTGGCAGACCTGTTCTCATGCAGTCTTTCTTCTGAGTCTCAAATGAAAGACGAGAAACAAACAAACAAAAATTCCCCAAACCCTGAAATTGAACTGTAAATATTCCCTTGACATAGGACTCTTGATTTGTGTTCTTCCATGAAGTGAACACATAGAGGGGTCTTTGACATTTGTGCTCCCACACCTTATGCACTAGAAAGGAAAAAAAAGAAACATTCTTTGAGTGAATCTTTGTGGTGATTCAAAACACTTTAGGTAGATCCTGTCATATGCTTTAGAAGTTCCTGACTGATTGTGTGGAAATAAGTTATTGGGCAGAGAACCAGCTAATGGAAACACATTGATGAAATCATTTTTGAGGGACATTAAATGGAACTTAAAATAAAGCTGAAATGGCTTTATGGATTTTTCAGTCAAACTGTTTATGAACATTTATCGGTGGTAAATTACACAGCGTCAGAAAAGGGAATCAGTAGGTATGGCTTTTAATAGAAGTCACTCTGATATAATACTGTGAGAAAGAATAATTTATTGCCTAGGGATGTGCAGTATAGTATGTTTAAATACAAATTATGTGATTGTTTTCTCTTAACTGTCTTTGGCTGTTTGCAGGTAAGTTACCCTTAGCAGCAGCAGAGAGTCTCATAAGATGAAAAAAATTACTTTCAGTACTTTGCAATGAAATAGAAATTTTGTATTATGCATTTTTCATGGTAGATAGCAAATGTTTTAATAACAGATAATTCAGGAAGCAGAAGCTGTGTTGTACAATAATAAATTTAATTTACATTTGCTTTATACTCAGTAAAGGGAGAAGAGGGATATAACAGCTGTGATTGAGAAGGGACATTGTAGCAGCTAAGTCTGGAACTGTTGAAGCTGTGCATTAATACCATCTGCCAAAACCCATCATTCCTCAGGTAGAGGACAGTAAAAATAAGACTAGGGGAGTGCAAGACTAAAAGGCACTTTCTGGTCCTGCAGATCTTGTCCCTTGGTTTTGAGATGCCATGTCTTATAGTCATGAATTTGTCAAATCTGTTAGATTGTCCCATCTAACTGAAAAGCTGCTCCCATTTTTGCTCCTCTTTCGGCTAGAAAACACTTACTTTTCTTCCCAAATATATTTGGGACCAGTTTGTTGCCACTTGCTCTCATGCCAACATTGGCCTAGAGCCAGCAGTTCTTTTTCCTTCATGTTATTTATCCTCCTAATGTATTTATACACAGCATTTGTATACTTCCTTAGCCGTCATGCTGCTAAGCTAAAAAGCCAAGTCCTTCCAGTCTTCTGTTGTAGGATAGACTTTTTCTGTTAGTGCAGTCATGACAGTATTTCCTCTCCATACACTTTCCTCACTGGGGATGAGCTGAGGGCTACATAAGCGTTTAAGGATTCACTGACGATTCTTAAAATATTGTGATTTTTTCATGTTCCTGTTAGACTTGCCTCTTGCCTTTCAGTTTAATGTCACGTTTGCCTTTCCTTTGGCACTGTCTTGCTGCCATGAATCATGAGTGGCACTCAGCCTTTATCCAGGGATGTTCCTATCCTGGAAGCATCCAACATGGAGAAGAAATTTTTACTACTTTCTAAGCACATGATCTTGGACTTCATCTTTTTAAATTTCACCCTCTCTCTTTTCTTCCACTCCTTGAGGTCAAACATTTGTTTCTCTGTGACATCTCCATTCTCCTCTGCAGAGCCAGAATAATCCAATTCAGTGTCAACAGCACATTTCCATCAAACTTTCCTTCTTTTTTTGCCAAAGCCTTTAGTAAAACCACTAAATGAGGTCACTTCCTCCAGCCTAATGCCTTCACTTCCAACGCCATCCAACATTGATGCTATCACAGCCTGGCTAGGGGCTTCCATAGTGGCCAAGAGCCAGACTTTGACACCAATATCCAGCGTGGTTGAATTTGTCCAAGGCAATTGTTTTGATCAGGAGGCACTGCGGGAGCTGCCAATCCCCCACGCAGAGACCGAGACTCTTCAGCGTAGAAGAGAGAGCGGGCTGGTGGGAGTGGGCACATTTGAGGTCTATAAAATTTCCAGTAGCACAAAAAGAAGAGGATGGTTATTTACTGTTTTTCACAGTCCAAGGCAGAACAAACATCCAGTGAAATCATCAGGCAGCAGGTTGAAACCAAAGGAAGAACTTCTCCAGAGTATTTAATTCATCTGTGAACTCTCTGCTACAGAAATGGGGACACTTAAAATGATAATTAGGTGAGCTGAGGAAAGCTTATCAGTGTCTCTCCAGTGGCTGGATGACACGGCCAGCTCAAGGAGTCCCTCAGCTGCTGACAGCCAGAGTCAAGGGAGGGATGTCTCAGTCCTGGTCCCTCAGCATCCCCTCGTGGATGATGGCCTACTCAGTGACAGGGACAGGTGGCCCTTTGGGAGATCTTGTGTTCTTAAAACAGAATAATAAGAAATTACGCTGTCAAGGCAGGAAGCCTTATCAAGGTAGCGTTCACTTCTAATTCGTATCAAAGCAGAGAAACAGAAGGGTTTGGAAATCTCATTCCTGTTCCCAGTGCATAAGGGACTCTTTCATGGATCTGGGAATAAAGAAGACAGGAAAAGAGGGTTTAAGAACTGTGTGTAGGGAAAGGAAAACAAGGAGATGGAGGAGAGGTATAGCAGGCTTTTTTATTTTCAGCCTTCCTGAAATGACTGCATTGGAATCTCTGCTGGCTTTGTTTCCAAAGTTGCTCCCTGCATTTAAATTAAATAATGAAAGCCTGGAAAACCCCAAGTCATTAGAAATATGCTAAAGTTTCTCCTTATTCTGCAAGCATTTCTGGTTACGTGCAGATCATTATTTTGGGCTTTGCATAACTTAAGTAGCTGACTTAAAGTGTGTAAAAATGAATTAAAATTACCAGCATAAAGTCACCATTTAAGCAATACAGGTGAAAAGGGTACAAGAATATCTATGTGCACCTCTGCAGCTGCACTTTCTCATCTTCCTCCTCTGGAAAATCATTGTTTTATTATGCAGATATGTGCAAGCTGTGTCTTCTGCTAAGTTTCATTGCAAAGCTAATAGCCAAGGCAATTGTGTGGATAAACAGAGATTTAAATCATTTGGAAACTGTTGAGAGAGGACAGATCTGATAATAATAACCTTCAAGCAAGTTACAGCTGCTTTTGACAACTTGTAACGATGAAGGCTTATAGTAAAGTTAAGAGCTAAGTATCTGTATTGTGCCATAGGATCAATTTCAATTCCCAAGTATAAAGCTTCAAATTTTAGGCTGCTTTTATCTTTGAGATTACTTTGTTTTTCTCTAGGTTGAAAAGCAGTTGGTTTTTTTTAATAAATGTTAGAGTGCTTATTTTCATTCTGATTCTTTTTCTTTAACACCGTGGGACAGCTTAGATAATTTATTACAGTGCAAAGTGTAGCCTTAGTGAAGCCACAGGTGTTTCTCACTTATAGCAGAAGTTACAGAAGGATGTTTTATTAACATGTTTTGCATCATCTCAGAACTTTTTTTATTCTATAGTGGCGACTTCCAGACTGCACATTGGTAACAATTATAATAGCACGTGTTAAGAGATCTCAAACAGTATATGTAAACAGTCTCATCAGGATCTCTAGTTTGCACCAACAGCTTTATCAAAGTAATAATTAAGGAATTAAAAAAATGCCACTGGTGCTGTTTGCATGCTGACACTGAAATTGCTGTGATGACTACAGATAATGAATGACTAATTGTTCACAATGCGTCTGAACACAAGACCACAGGTCTAAATTTAAGAATACAGGTTGTACTTGCTCATTGGGTAGGCAGCTATATATTAGAGAACATGAACATTAATTTCTGGTGCACTGCTGTGTGCAAGGCAGTTAGTACCGTTCTTAGTTGTGTTTTAATTGGCAGTTTCAACGGGAGCAAGGACGTGACATTCTGCAGCAAAGAGCATCAGTGACAGCACTTGAGGACTCCTGTGTCCCAACAGAGTATTTTAAAAGTGGAACAGGTTCAGAAAAGAGCAATGAGAAGTCCAGAAAATGTGCTTCACAGTGAATGATTCAGAAAGCCGTAACTTTTCAGAGAATCAGAGAAGGTTGGGGTGGTTGGGTCACTGTTGGTATCTACAGAAGGTAGAGAGTCTGTTCATGCAGGGCCAATGGGCTGGCACATGTGGAGACGAGAAGATTTAGTGCCTGAAGGCTGAAGTGAGACCTGTTCAGATTAGATGCACATTTTTAAGTTAGAACAATTAGTGGAAAGGCTTAGCAGAGGATGGCATGGGCTGCCTTTGGCTTAAAAGGTGATAAATCGGCTTAAATGATATGGGGAGGGAAAACTCATCTTTCTAGAGAGACACAGCATGGCTTGGTCACAAATTACAGACCCAGTGCAGGGATGGCTGGGTGAAATGGCCCAACCTGGGCTATATGCAGGTGGCCACGGAAGAGGATTGCAGTTGCCTGAAACTTAGGAAAGCTGTTCATATTACCTAGCAGTTCACAGCTCACAATCTAAAACCAGTCAGCAAATGTGGGTAGTGCTGCCTTCCCCACCATCTCTAAGAGAAGGGGGAAATGAGCAGAAGTTAAATAACTTCTGGGTCACACATCAAACCAGTGGCCAGGCTGGGACTAGAGCAGAGTCTGCTGCCTGCTTGTGCTGCATTTCGTCAGGTGGACACCTCGCTCCTTTTCCCCAGGCAGGAGCACAGCCTGACCGGAGAGACATTTGCAGTGATCGAGCCAAAATTTGATTTTCTCCTTTGAGTATCTCTCAGAGCCCAGCAAAAGAAATAATGTCATGGCATGCATCCAGGTTTATTAATGAGGGACATAGCTGCACTAGATGCCTGCTTACCAAGGGGGTATCATTTCCAAGCTCCCTGCATCAGTTGGGTCAGCAAACACTTCCCACAGTCAGGGTGCAAGCAGCTGCTTTTACAGCCAGAAGTGCAGTTTACAGGCAAATCCCAGTTGTAATCAAGGCAACCAATTTCAGATGATCAAGATCTGGCTTTTCCTGGGGACAGAAGGGTTGTGTGCAAGAGAGAAATGGGGTCAGGCGATGGGTTAAATTGCACCTAGGTATGATTTGACAATCACTCCCCTGATAACAGCTTATAATGTTTACAATTTGTCTTCTGTTTTGTTTTGTGATTTCAGGAGCAGAAGGCACAGTGTTCCCTAAATCTATAGAAACTCCCAATGTCAGGGCAGACCCCTTCAAGGAACTAAGGTAAACTTTGGAATGTGGTTTAACGGTAACTCAGTGGCACCTTGTTGGAGTTGTACATACTGCTGGGCATCATTTTTGCTTTTGCTTAAGAGCTTGGGGATTCACTTTGGAAGGCATCACCAAGAGGATGCCATGGAAGAGAAGGGACCTGCCATGTTTACATGTAATATGACTGAGCTCAAGGCAATCACAGGTCATGAGAGCATTGTTTCTCCTCTGTAACATGCTCTGCGTACCTTGGGCTCAGCATTTGAAAAAAAATAGAGAAATCTTTTCCTGGTTGTGCAGGGAGGTACTGGAGTCCGGGCTGAAACACAGGGAGTAGCAGCAGGCAAAAGGATAATGCTCCCCAGCATTATCTGTCTCGCAGAAATGCAAACCCTCCCTGACCTACACAGGGTCTAGCTGTGCATGCATGTAACTGCTGACACTCACAGAGATGCCGCTTGCTGACAGCAATATTTCAGGAGACAATAAACAGCACAGCTCCTGAGAACCAGCTTTGCCCTCAAGCTTATGCTGGGCATTATATTTATTAAAAAAAAAAAAAAAAAGCATGGCACTACAGGTTAGTTTGGATGACTAGTCTCTGAAAAGAGACTAATCATATGGCCTAATAAATTATTGACTGAATCTCCTGATATCTTCTGACCAAGAGGGCTGTAGGGGTTTGCCATCAATGCTCTAATTATCCTTCATTAGAAAAAGAGAGAGAGAGAAAAGGCAAAAAAGTCTCCAGAAGGACATCTTGTCCTTAGGTCTTGGGTTGCAAACTCCTTTCCTGGAAACTGCTGGGGATGAAGCAATCTTCAGACAGCTGAAGTTGTGCACGAGCGCTGCAGATTTACTGTGGATGCACTGAGGTGGGAGAGGACCTCTCATTAACTCTCTCTGCTCTGATACTGGGCATAGTTATGGCCCAGCTAGATCACCGTGGAAGATGAAGAATATCCTGGCTGCCTTCCCTTGGGTCTCTCTCTATCTTTCAGTTTCTCTCTGGAAACACTCTAATTGTTCCCATTTTGCACTCAGGGGTTCATATGTCAGACAACAAGCACAGTGGTGGTGCAGTTCAGTTTGTTATGAAAGTTTGTTCTCTTTCTCCGTGAAGTGACTTTAACCCTGCCTTGTGGTTTTCCCAATCTTGGTATACTTCCTTTAAAAAAAGAGGAAACAGGGTCGTTGCTTAGCCTGACATGCGACTGCCAGGGCAGCTCCAGGGTCTGCTGTGGTGGAAGGAGCCCCAGGAGGGCAGGGTGCGGTGGTGCAGAGCACACGTACCCTCCATTTCTCCGGGCAGAGCAAGCAAATGAAGCAGGCAGCAGGTGGGTGGATTTGTAGGTGAGGTTCGGGTAACAAAGGCTTTCAGGCACAGCCCATGTTTACTGACATTTTCAGGGGAAAAAAAAAAAAAGAAAAAAAGCAAGTTCATAGTTAAAATATCCACTAGCATCTAAGTAACTTTCAAAACCAGGTCCCATTTTCAGTAGTGAAAAAGAGATGCAAGATTCAGGTCTAAGTTTGTGGTTACTTAGGACTTTTCTAAACATGGGAGGGGAATTTAATCCAAATAAGTGTAGGGTGTCATATTAGAGGGGGAAAATGTGAATTAAAATGGCCTTAATCTCATTAAGTATGCTTCTGTTCCAAAGAGAATTAAGATAAATGAAATTGAAATGAATTAATGGCAGTATCCATCTGAGGGGTTGATTCAGTATATTTGATCGCTCTAAATTTGTGTTGTTAGTTCACTTGTTTTGTGTAGAGAGCTGTTAGATAACTGACTTCATTTGAAATTAGTGGACTGGGTGAAAAAAATCCTATAAAAATTAGGGGGGGGGGGTGTCTTTTTTTTTTTTTTTAAGGGAAAATCATTGAATAGGATTTACCTTGAAAAAAAGTCCCACAGGGTCCTAAAACATTTTGTGTGCTTCTGAAAGTTTTATCTTGGCAAAAATAAATGTTTTTCCACCACCCTGAGAAGAAAAGAGCCAATGGTAGCACTGTGTAAAGAAAGCAAAGTTTCCCAAGAGCAAATGCTCTATTCCTCCCCAAACCAAGAACCATCCATCTCTCTCCCTACATGTTGGAGCACTGGCTGCTTCTTAGGTAAAATGGTGCCTTTTGGGTGCAGTACAGAGTTAAGAGAGAAAATAATCTTACTCTGGGGGGACATTTTTTGGTACCTTCCTATTTTGATAGCAGAGTGTGTGCGTAAGGTGTCCTTTTGGCCTATTTAAAAAGATGCTGCAGTGAAATGGGACGGAATGAGATGGCAGCCTATGGGTCCTGAGCACTCATACGTTGCTAGGAAAACAGCATTGTAAACATGCACTCGGTAGCTAGCTTGATTCTAAAAGACCTTTTTCTGTAAGAAATCATGCAAACTTTCTTTCCTCCTTAGTCTGAAGTTCTCGGGGTGGGAAAGTGCACATTCAGCTATTGCAGGCCGTCGCCAAGTGCCACCAATCTCCATCACTCTTCCTAGACCAAATAGTTACGATTAGTTACGTGATTTATCCATTTACTCTTTTCAATACCATACTGACTCCCACTTTTTCGTTAGGAGACTTCAAAATAAGGTGACAGCGACTGTCACTATCAGAAAGAGAGGAGACCAAGTGCTCCTGTCACCACTGGGAGTCAGACCATCTGTATGTCTTCTTTCCCTTTCTCCTCTCCTTAACAGACTGATTTCTCCTGCAAGACAGGCAGTACGCTAATCATGCCAGTCACCTCTGTTTCTTTCCTTCTTTTCCTCCCATCTCCCAAAGGCCTTCAGTCATGCCCAAGTGTCACGAAGACTGACACTCTCCAAGTGACAGCACACACATCCTCAACAGACTTTCTGTCCCCATTTAGCTGACCAACGGTCTTCAGTTCGTGTAGCCTAATTCATTTATTAGTAACCGGCTGCTCTACAAGGTGGTTGCCATCCTGGAGAACAGACAAGGTGTGTTCCTCTTTCTCGACTGCCCTTTTTAAAACACTTTTGTCTGCAGTGGTTTAGATGGAGAAGAATCAGGTGGCCATATGTGCGTAACTTTTTCCCTGCATGCTAAGCCCATCACAAGGCTGCAAGAATTAGTTTGATGTTTGTTTGATCCAGGTCTGGACTTTGCTGCTGATCTTCTCAGGAGGTGCTCTCTTGTGCTGCAGACTCATGTGTCCTAAACCAATCCTATTCAGTATCAGTTGTAGTAGGAATGCCAGAGCTCATAAATGTCTTGTTTAGTGCAGGGTGCTGTTAACGGTTCATGTTTCCTATATGGGATCTAGAATATTCTTTAATAATGACCTAAGCACTAGAGATGGTTGAAAAACTATTTGGTATACTTCTGTGAACATTTCCATGTTTTTACTTATTTAAAGTAATTTTAGGCTCTTGAAAGTTTTGGTAGTTGTTCATTGGGTTCTAAACTGGTCAAAAACAGTAAAAAAGGAAACAAATTCAAATTATTTTCAAATTCTTGGAGTGTTTAATATTGCCATTCAATATCATCCCAAACTAGTTTAGAGGGAGGGCTTGGGAGATTTGTTTGGACATTGAAATAATTGTACTTATCTGTATTGGCTCTTTTTAATGCAGGCTGGTGTCTTTGACATATGGTAATGTGATTGCCTATGTATAAAAGTTGAATTCAAGATGACCTTTTTTCACTGGATTATTTTAGTAGCACCCAAGTAACTTGTCAAGAGCCTGTCTTGAGAGCCTCTCCTTGACACTGGCAGGAATCACCTGCCTTTCTCTATTTATCTTCTTCCAAAAGGCAAATATGTCCAAGGAGGCTAACAGAAGTTGTCGGACAAACACAAGATCAGCACTCTTCCGAGATGAGGGATAAAGGCTAGACTAGCCAATGAGTAAGGAAGAAGGGAAATAATTTGAGGGGAGGGGATTAAAAAGTGGGTGATCTAATATAAGAAAAAATACCAGGAGGATGTTGTTAAACTGCTAAGTGCTGGAAGCTGGGAGGTTGTATGCCAGATGGGTGCTGTGTTACAGCATCCATCCCAGTCCCTGGGCTCAGAGCTAGCCTAAGTACCTCCCCAGTGTCCAGGTCATGCTGGGCAGGGGCACCCGGAGCATGGAAACCAGGTTTAGGGCATTTCTGTTCCCAGAGTTAAATAAAAAGAAATCAGCACGAAATTCACTCCATGAGGGGCAAGCACACAGCTGGAATTCATCCACAATTATTGTAGGTTGAAAATGCAGTAAACCGCTCATCCAAGGCCAGGAAACCAAGGGATAACCGTTTTCCTGTAGTGCACAAATACAGTTAAGGAAGAATTAATCCCTTGGGCTTGAAGGGGTAATTTTTGACCAAAGTTAATTATGAAGCACTGAAAGTACCAAATGGCAGATGAAATGTACCTGCAGCTTGATTTTATTAGTGCAATTCTACCTTACCATGTACAGTACTGAACTATCCAAATAGTCCAAGTGAGACCTATTGTAACAAAAAGCAATTTAATACAGTGCTTAGCTGATGTAACAATACTCATTTTGCAAAACAGTAATTCTTACCAAATTAAGGTTTCTCTCAGCTGTGTTTCACAAGGCAGCAGCGACATTTTCAATAAGTACAAACACAAATAATATTTCTGTCTAAAACCTGTTACATTAATAAAGATTAAGGGAACAAAAATTAGAGGAAATGCAAAAAATGAATGGTATGAAAGAGGAAGTAATTGATGAGAAATGGAAGTTGTTTATAAAGACTAGCGTGTGATACTGAAACACTGTCTAGTTTACAGCAAACACTTGGGGATTCCTGTGAGGTGCCAGCAAGGGAAAAATGGCCAATGTAGCCTTGTATCTAGCTGGTGTTATTTTCCGATTAATTTACCAGAAAGGATGCAATTCTTTTCTCTGTTATACCAGTGCAATCCCAATAATTTTGGTAGTCCTACCAGCTTAAAAGACAACAGACTTTTGCCTTGGGGTGAGCTTTACTTTCCACATTGTAACAAATATAACTATTTTCATATGACACAGATGGGTTGGATTTATATGACTATCTCCACTGAAGTCAACACATTAGCGTGCAACTAAAATGAGAGAACAGGTTCCTGGTTTCTAAACTTCGAGCTAATTTAAGTGGACTTCAGGGAGTTTCTTTTGAATGGCAGAGGTCCTCATCACTCTCCATTGTTTAATCTAGGAGACCACACCTGATCTAACAATTTTCCTGCAACAGCTAAAGCTTCCTGAAATGCTTCCTGTTGGATGAAACTTTCTCAGAGCAGAATTCACACTGATTTCACAGCCACAGCCACTTTGCTTTAGCCTTTCCTGCTGTTGACATCCCTTCAAAGCTGCTGCCTGTTCATCTGTTACAGAAGACAAGCCACAGCCCTCCCAAATCAAAGGCAGGCTTTCCATAGGCTTCTTGTGGGCAGTGTATTATAAGGCTTGGAGTTACAAGGCAGTCGATTGCTGGGGCTTTCCATCTGTTAAAGTATTTCTGTTGCAAAAAGGGGGAGAGGGGGCTTGCTGTTCCCTTTCCTTACCCCGGCAAATCTTCTCTTAATGACCTTCATCTCTTTCACACCCAGCACCAGAAAAGGGGGATTTAGCTCTTGGTGTCCTTTCCTTCCGTGCTTTTAGCAGGTGAAGCCTAGATTTGGATGAGATGCTCAGGAGGCACATGCCTGGGAAACGGCAGAGGCGTTGACAGAGCTTTGCTGATTTATCCCGGCTGGATAAATCATGGCCCTGCCCTGTTCACAGTGCTGCTAATAGCATCTGTCCATAGACAGGCAGATCCTCTTCAAAGAGGGCTAATGGATGGTGAAAGCAGGCTTGGCAGGAACAGGAGCTTGGCATGAAGGTGTTTTGAACACGGTATATTGCTGAAATAAAAAATGAGATAGACTCGAGCTAGGGAAAAAAGGCAAAGCAGTTGGAATTGGTGGTTGAGCAGCCTGCAGTGGGGTGCGTGGCTCTTTCCAGATGTGCTCATGTCCCCTGTGCTGCAGGAATGCGTGGGTGCGAGAGCATGCATATTCCACCAGAGCATGCATATTCCACCAGAGCCACGTGGCCCTTCAAGTGAAAACAGGAGTGGGAACAGGGAAGTAAAGGACAGATTTCTAAAGGAAATGCCAAATGGCATTGCTTATGGGATAGAGAGCAGTGGAAATATCCCTCTCATTTGGTGGTTGGTGGGAGGATACACAAGACTCCTCTTCTTCTGTATATAATTAAGTAGCATAATTGCAACTGAAGCAATGGCTCCAAACAGAGACCAGTTTAACTTTCCCTGGGCCCTGAATAGAATACAATAGCCTGGTTCATTATTCTCTCTCTGCATGTATTCTGTAGGGGTTTCCTAATGCAAACAAAGCCTTTTTCTGGGAGATATTAATCGTCAATCCTGACTGTTATCTCAGACTGAATATCTTTCTTGTGTACAAGATCTGTATCCTGCCTAGGTGCGTTGCGCCCAGGATTGTCATTAGCTTTCAGCAGCAGAATGTTGCTTGCTCCGTAATCAGAGCATTCATCTAACCTTCGAGTGCTGTTCACAAAGGTGTATGAGCCAGAAGTCCTCTGGGACTTAAGAGAAACCCTATCGGTGTGACCAATCTGTACAGTCAGACATGCATGTATATCCATTTGAATAACAAAAATGTGAGCTTTTTTTGCTTTTTTTTAACTCTCTGTACGGCACACCACTAACCTTGAGTAGAAAATAGATGCTAATAAATGCAAGGTCTTAAAAATGTGAATTATAGCCATTTCACACTCCATGGCAGACTCACACTGGTGAAATGGCTTAATACTTAATTACAATGCTTGTCCTTCTCTCAAGTGCAGATGACATTCCTCAGATAGATTTTGCAATGACATCTGTGGAAATAAGTTGCGAAACTAATTAGTTATTCATATGATACAGAGTATTGACTATGCACTGATTAAAAGGATGTGGTGACACATCTAACATGATGTATCTGTCTAGTAGGTTAGTTTGCTCCCTGAGGTGGTATTTTTTGGAAGGTCTTACAGAAAATGATGCAAATACCCTTTAGCCTCTAGAATGCAGGTGTTTATAGAAAATGTTGCCTTTCATTTACATTTTGAGAATGATTAAGGAGGGCTACATGTTCCAGAGTGACATACCTTACTGCTTGTGCCCTGGGAGGAAAATGTGGTCTGCAGGCTTTAAGGACCATTTTTGGGGTGTCAACTGTAACAGGATCTGCAGGTTATTGTCTAACTGCAGCCATAAGTGTCCTAAAAGCAATCATTAGACAAGGACCCAGAGGGGAGGGCAGGCAAACCAGCGTTTGTTTCAGTCCAAGTTGGGCAACACGTTTGCCTTGCAGCAGAGCCTGGCTAGTGCTGCTGTTATGTAGGGTAGTTGGGAGATGCTGCACTGTGAATCCATTGGTGTGCTGGTCTGGGATGCAGCATTTCTAATGCTCTGTGAGAGGCTCAGAAACTATTGTTTTACCATAACATTTGTACTTGAGATAGAGCTATTTGTACCAAGGATATTGAGCATGAAATACAGAAGTAAATAGAAAGGTGGCAAAGAAAGCACCTTACCCGCCTATCACTGTGATCCCAATCCTTTGCAAATACTGTGATATTTAGGATGTAATCGTGTTCAAAATGACTGAATAGCTCAGAAGAGAAGGAGATTTTCCTTTGAACGCTATTCTTATCTTAAAGAAATGAGAGGAATGTAATCCACTGAGCATGATGTTTGCTTTTGGGTAGAAAAATACATGGTTTTCTTTAATATTTCTCTCTATCCCTTTATACTTCTCTCCAGCTGTGTATCTCGCATTTCTAAAACCTGAAATGAAGAGCAAAGCAGGCAAAATAAAAATCTTTGCCTTACTCAGCACTCGGTACCTGCTTTTAAGGAAGGACTGTCTCCCCACTGAGACTTTGCACGCAAGCCTGGGAGCCCTCTGGCAAACAGAGCTCCCCGCGCCCGCAGCCATGCAGAGCCCAGCATGGGAACCGCATCTGGGGTTTTGCCTGACGAAGAGCAGCAGTTACGAACCAGCTTCCTTAAAACCGAGCATTTAACATGAACTTCTCATTAACCTCGTACAAAATAGGGAAGGACAGTTTAGACGCTTTTCTGCCCAAGTGAAGAGATCTTCAGGGTTTTGTTTCCTACTGCTGTCTGCTGATGCCAGAGGGTTTGGCTGTATCAAGCAATAATACTTATTATTTAGTGTGAGTGAGGTACTTCGAGCTATACAAGTCCACTGTGATTAAAAAGGACACTATTACAAATACACTAATTGTACTTTAGACTGTAGTTAGGAATCGATACCTGTTGCATAACCCTGTTAAAGAGAGGAGAAAAATGTGTCCATAACTGTAATGGGATCCTTTCTTTTGAAAGCAGTATTTTGTAGACTTACTAAGAGAAATCATAAATATTCACTGTGCCTACAGAATCTTTATTCTGAATTTATGTCTCACGTGGAATAGGGTTGTTTTCTCTAGGCCAAACAGGAGTAGCTATGTCGTTTCCTTGTGACTTTAATTGATTTTACCTTTTTAATGTGCGGTGGCTACTGCTGCTCTACTCCACCTGCATATTTTGCAGGATGGGTTTATCCCGTGCGTTATTGTGGCACCTTTGGCTGTTTTGAATAGTAATAATTTCCGACCAAATAGCATTGCTGAGTTCATAGTAAAGGAATGTCACTCCCTGCTGTCAAATGGCGTTTGGACTCAGCTCTGTGGAGGCAGCACGTGGCTAATGAGAACCCCTTTCTAAATATGACTCAGCAGTCAAACCTGTAGGGTTTGCAACCCTTAGTTGCTCCCCTGGTCTCTACTTCATCTAGAACGATAGTAATATATTATTAGTGTGTGAGCATTTGCTGTGTGCTCCCGTGCGCTTTCTGGGCTCAGAAGTGAGTTGGCTCGGCAACGTTGGACTGGAGATGGTTGGTGACCCATCTTGCACCTTGTGCACGCTCATGTCCCGTGAAGGGAGGAAATGGAAATGCAGAAGCTACTTGTGCCGGCAGCGCAGGCAGAAGCTGGCAGGTGGTTCCTCTTTCTCTTCTCTGTCTTAGTAAAGTTGAGAGCCTGGGGACTTCACCGCCTCGTTTCCAGATTCTGCTGACGCTTCTGAAGCTGGCAGTCCCCTGCTCAGGTTCCCAGCTGAGTTGGCATTGGAGTGACTCACTGAAAAAAGCAGCATTTTTTGAGGCCAAGCACGTGAAAGCACCATATTAAAGGTGGAGCATTGCTAGTTTGAAAGGCAAAGTGGCAGCCACCACTTCATCCATCAGCAGAGGTGGCTGCTATAAATACATACCTCAGTACATACACACAGCTTTGCTGGCAAGTAAAATAATGCTGTATTTCACCTGAGCTGCACAAGGACATTGTGTCCTTGGATGGAAGAAGCCAAACTTAGAAGCCTGTGTTTCACACGGTGTCATATGGTTTCAGGACCATGCAGGAGATGAGGAAGCAGAAATGTGATTGCAACCCTGTAATAGCTAAAAAAGCAGGTGAGTGGCTCCAAGAAAGCCTGAAAAACATGTTCAGAAATACAGCTTGGTTCTCCAGAGAGAAGTAGCATATCTCCCAGGGTGTGGGCAGTAGCTGCAGAAGGAGAGGAGCTTTTCCCTGGGTTAGGCTAACCCGAATGGGAGTTGGGCTCTTGGGACCCTCCTGGCAGTTGTTTCGCCAGCTGAAACTCAGCTGCAGTTCTCTGTTTCTCATGTCGAGTTGACTTCGGTTCGTGAGTTATCTCTTGCTTTTCACAATACAAAAAGAAAAACTCATTCTCTCCCTCTTTGCCTGGTTTCATGTCATTAGGGACGATTGTGGGAAGGCTGGCTGAGGACATGTTGTAAAGTGACACAGGGGAATCAAGCAAGAAAGTAAACCAAAAAACCCCCAAACTTAGGCCATCAAGGATCATAAATGAGATTGTAAAGCAGAGGGGAAATGGCCTCCTGGTGAGCTTGAGAACAGCTGAGAGGGCTGGATAATGAGGGGATGTGCTGCTGTAAGGAGATGTTCCCTGTCAGTGAACCCGGTGAAAATCTGCTTATATTTGATATAATAAGGGCGAAAAGCAAGACACAAAGGGTTTATGCTGCTAGTGCTGAACTGTGTGGCAGTGATAAAAATATGTCATGTCCTGTCCACTTCCTTAAGTATTAACATTTTAAAAGACAGAGAAAGAAGTAAAGTGAAATGTCAATTTATTTTTTTTTTATTAAGGATTTGGTGCCTTAACTTTAATGAAGAAGTAATAAATATAAATGGATATTAATGGAAGGTTATTAGAGCTGTTCATTTTGATAGAAAATATGCAGTATCTTCTCGTGCAATGCCAGAGGTTAAAGATTGTTATTGCTTCCTAAGGTTTCTGAAATTAAATTCTCTCTCTTATGACCCACAAGGTATGATTGAAAATGTGTGCATGTGGAATGGTTTGTAATAAATTCGTATTGCAATAAAAGTCTCTTTAGAAAAACAGGATATCTTACAAGAATCAGCTGAGGAGCTCTGTCTAAAGATGGAAACTTTTTTATAAACCTGAAGAATTTCATTCTGGAAACTCACGTGCTGCCAGAATGATCAGCTGGAAAGCACAGAGAAACTTGTGAAAAGGTCCTGAGCTTTCAGCTGGTAGTTGAAAGGCAGAGTTCCCTTGGTTAAAAACTACTTGACTTTAACAGGCTTTTATCTGGTTTATACACTTCTAATTAATTACAAATTACATTTCTGACAGAGCCTTTTAGGGTACAAAAATTAAGTCTTTCGTAGTTGCTGTTCATTTCTATCTAAAGCCTCCAAACCTCTCAGTACCAGATCATCAATTCTTGTTCCCCTGGGGCAGAAGGAACTGTGCTGGGAGCACAGTGGAAAAAGCCAGTCCCAGCTGTACGGTGCCAGGAGATTTGGGCAATGCATTTCTGCTCCTTGCCAAATCCAAACCCTTAGGTGTATATCATACTGCAGGCATTGGCTTAATTCACTAATACTTTTTGAAGAAACTTTGGTAATGTGGGATTACCGATGCAGTTTTGGTGTTAGTATTAATAGGCTAAATCCTGTAGGCAATGCTTTGCCTTTATTAAAAAAAAAGTTCCCATGAAGTCATGAGGTAACGATGGCCTTACACAGCTCATTATGTCCCTTGTTCACTACTGTATAATTCCTTTCAAGTTAACGAGGTCTTCTTGTAAACACACTGTATGCGTTTTTGCATGAACTGCACATGTGGAAACAAGCTGGGTCCTGAATTCATCCCTGGGATCTGGTAGCTGCCGTAGTGTGGGGCTTGGCCCATCTATGCCCTGCATACTTCCATAAATGCTCAGGTCTTGCTATATGGGATCAAACTGATTGTATCAAGAAGAGAGTAATTTGCCATGCACTTAGGCTCAGTTCCTCATCCCCACCATCAGTTTGTGCTTAATTCTTTGCAAAAAAAGGTCTTACTGAAAACATCAAGGGCAATACTGCTAAAGAGAGCGGAAAATGG
Organism: Harpia harpyja; assembly: GCF_026419915.1. Taxonomy (NCBI): domain Eukaryota; kingdom Metazoa; phylum Chordata; class Aves; order Accipitriformes; family Accipitridae; genus Harpia; species Harpia harpyja. The sequence goes on from NC_068959.1 coordinate 9,072,072, forward strand.
AACACTAAATCTCTCCTAGTCCTTTCCTGCTCTTTCCTGCTTAGCATGTGACAAATTTTCTAAAACACCCACTAAATATGTTGATTTTATGGGTTCTCAGTTGAGCAGTGGGGTATCATTTAATCTCTCCATCCATTGGCATTGTTCTGAACAGTGAGAGGCGACCAAGCAATGACTTTGTCAGAACATTTTGCAGAGCTTGGAGGTGCATGGCATTCAAGCAACATCACACCAGGAGTCTAAATCTATGAGTCTAGAGGTTAGTTACAGATAGAAAGAATAAATCAAGCAATAAAGGATGCCTATAAAAAAGGATGCTGCCTCTTAAATGAAGACACTTTAGAGTTCATCATAAACCTCTGACATGTATTCAGTCACTCTGCCTGCTGTCACAGTCTGAAATATATTTCAAGGTGCCTGCATATTTTATGCTGTAACCTCTAATAAATACATGCACATTTTCAATGATGTTGCATCATACCTTGTGAACTGATGTGACTTGAAAGCAGAATTGGTGTCAATGCAATGGGAGTTCTGCAGGCAAAAGTGCTCACATACACATTAAAAGTGTTTCTCTGACTCATGCAGTATGTCAAAATGTCTGTGTGATACCAATGCGAGTGTTGGTTTCATAATCATCTCTTTGAGGAAGCCTTCCTCTATCTGGATGCCAGTACTCTGTTTCTAAGTGAAGCAAATCACATATAATTTCCTTAGTGTCTGGCTTTCCTAGTCCAGGCTGTGGTAGGTTACAGCACTGGCTAACCTGCCAGTGGGACCGAATGATTCTACAACAAATGCGAGGCTTTTTTTGGTTTGAATTTCCAGAAAAAAACCCTTGATATAAACAAAAGTGACATCTTTAGCTGCGCTTTTACTTAGAGTGATGAATAGCAAAATTAGCCTTCAAGAGCTAGGCTGAAATTTCAGCAGAGCCACTGAATAATTGCATATAATGGTTCTCTTGCTCCCCAAATGGAGATTATGGCTCTCTTGAAAGAACAATTGCAAGACTTTTGTAGGACCAATCCTTAAAATTGACCATCCCTTAATTTTTAGTAGCTGTCAGGAATTAACAGTGTGGCATTGATTTATGGAGCTATCCAGGCCACTTCTGCAGAGCTTCCTTCTTTTCAGATTTAAGTATTCTGGGAGGCTGCTAGTATATGTGTTATCCATCAGGACCCGTCAGCCACTCTCCATATGGTTTGCTGCAGTCAGAAAAATGCAAAATTCTTCTTAGAAGTGTCATTTTCTACAGTTCAAGAAGTGCACTTTCTGAAAGAGAGATTAACAGTGAAGCAGAGCAGGCAATAATTATTATTAGTCAGTATTTCCAAAAGTAACTTAAGACATCTGAGCACCTGAGAGATTAATTTTTTATAATGCTTGATTTTTCAGAGTATGATGGTCCATACTGTTTAAATATCAGAGGGTCACGAGCTAGTCATTTTAAAAAATGTTGGACAATTCTGGCAATTTCTACTTGGATAAAAAAAAAAGAACCAAACTTAGAAAAAAAATAGCTGATGCGTTAAGTGCTTGTGGTCACTATAAGAATGTGCAGACTTTGCAAATCTGACTCAACTACTTGAAAAAATGATGGGATCTACTTTCGGTGAAAGGCTAGAGGCATAGAGAAGAGACTGGGATGATCGGTTATCACATAAGAATAGTACGGTGTCTCCCTGTGGTGTGTCATTAAGTGTCTTCTCATAAAACACCATGTAATCTTGACTTCAAAACATGTCAGAATTACCATGGTTTTTTAACAGACCTCTGCGTATATGTGAAAGTGCTGTATGTAGTAAGGGAGAAGTGATACCTTGTACTTCTTTTATTGGCTTATCTGTTTTCTTTTGGCATTAATGTTACCACAATAGCAAAGTCTGAAGAGTTTAATATGTGTGAGTTAGAGACTTTGGGTAGTGTACAAAGTGTATAGGCAGGTAGATTCAGTGTTACTTTCCATCTGAATAATTACTGATTTATCCTGGATGGTTGAACAGCAGTTTTCCAAACCTTAATATACTCATGGAGACGGTGAGGCTGTTGTGGTTTTGAGGGTTATAAATTTGAGTGATCTATGGACAATGCTAGATTTGACCATGTGTAAATTCCATTCTTCTGTGATGTGTAAGGCCCTGATCGCCAGGGAGTTAATGAAGCTGCGTGTGGATGGGCAGCCAGCAAGCACACCACGCTGTGCTATTGAGCAAGTCACTCAGAAATACTCTGGCAGCTTTGCCTTTAGCACAGCTCAGCTTTTCCTGCTGTGCATTCTGCTAATATAAATATTCCTGAGCTGCTTTTATATATACTCAGGCCACCAGGATGTGTCTTGAACTTTTTTCCTGAAACCCTACCATTTCTTATATTGAAATAGGAGAGTTTAGAGCTATTGGAATTCTATTTATGTATTCACAGCTGTCATCGTTTAACCCCAGCCAGCAACTAAGCACCACACAGCCGCTCGCTTGCTGCTTCCCCATCCCAGTGGGATGGGGAGGAGAATTGGAAAAAAAAGTAAAACTTCTGGGTTGAGATAAGAACGATTTAAAAACTGAAGTAAAATAAAAGTAATACTAACACTAATAATAATAAAATATTATAATAACAATAATTGTAATGATAAGGAGTAAAATAAAATAAAATTTAAAAGATAAAACCCAAGAAAAAGACAAGTGATGCACAATGCAGTTGCTCACCACCTGCTGACCGATGCCCGAGCAGTGATCCGCCCCTCCCGGCCAACTCCCCCCAGTTTATATACTGAGCATGTCATTCTATGGTATGGAATACCCCTTTGGCTAGTTCAGGTCAGCTGTCCTGGCCGTGCTCCCTCCCAGCTTCTTGTGCACCTGCTTGCTGGCAGAGCATGGGAAACTGAAAAATCCTTAACTTAGGATAAGCGCTACTTAGCAACAACTAAAACATCAGTGTGTTATCAACATTATTCTCACACTAAAACCAAAACACACTGTACCAGCTACTAGGAAGAAAAATAACTCTATCCCAGCCGAAACCAGGACAACAGCACAGAGCACAGTGAGAGCGAGAGCTGGATGTCACAGTCACAGGACAAGCTGCATTCCTTTTCCCAAGTGCATCCACCAGGCCCTTACCCTTTTGGAGCGGGATGCCAAAGGTCTCCCATTTCCACACCAAACCCTGTGACAGCCCTCGTTGGACAATGCAGAGCACTACAAAAATAACTGCGCTGGCTTTGGCACTGGAAGAGGGACAGCCCAGGCAACTTTGCACAGGGTGATTTAGCCTCCCATGTTGTGCGTTGCTCCGTGTAGAAATGTTCTCTGTGCATCAGCCGTGCCTGCTCTGCAGGTCTAACTGAGCTCAAGGGCTGCTGTTCCTGTTCCTCAACGCTAAGTGTGCACAGCACAAATGTGACAAGCCCCGCTAGCAGCTTTGACATCTCCAGCAGCAGAAAGGACCGGTAAATTTGCCTCAGAAGAGCTCACGGTCTCATTTGCCAAGCCTAGTGCCTGGTTCACTCTCTCAGTGGAAAGCAAATAGAAAAATCATTTTCGCAGTGCCCAGCAATGTTTATCTTCCAGGTTGGCTGGCCTGCGGTGACATTAGTGTCCCCAGAGCTTCTGAACTTAATCATTTCCAGTTGCTGCTTGCCTGCTTGAAGTGGTCCTAGTCCACCCTCCAGTGTGTTCTTCCTGCCAGTCACTATGGGAACAGCAATCAAAGCTTATATTTATGGCTCTGTAGATGTCCAAGGTCACAGAGCACAGGTCTAGTGGGAACAATTAAAACAGGCCTGTCCAGTTATATCTCTTTAAGCTCTCCCCACATTATACCTCTAACTAGAGCAGTAAAGTTAAAGCAGCATGACTGTCAGGATGTGACTGCTTTATAAAAGATACCCTTTAGAGGAGATAAAGATACTCTGTATACTGTCATCTGTAGAAGCATATTAGGAGTGTAGTCAGCATCACTGGATAAAACCTGCCCCCAGGTTTCTCTCAGCATCCCCGCTGCCGGAGCTGCACCCTGCCAGACCCGGCCGTGCCCTGCAGCCCCGGGCAGGCATTCCCAGCTCTGCAGGCTGCGGAAAGGCAGGTCACACCTCGTCCACCACGAATGCTGCTGGGATGGAGTTGTCTGAACTCTTTTGAAGTGGCAGAGTATGTTTATACTGGCCTGGGGGGTTGTGTGGTTTCAGTGGTTTTGCCCTGGGTACTCCGTTACTGTCATCACCTATGAACTAAAAATTGCAAATGTTCCTTTTTAGGGTGACAGCAAATGTTGTTTATACCTGGTGACTTGCTCTATAGCAGTACACAGGAAAAAAGAGGGCTGTGGGAATCATTGGGGTAAGATGGAAGGAAGAACTGCAGTGAATTTAATAATATGTGAGGGACAGAAAAGTAATTCTTTGGCAATTTCCAAGTTTTGTAAAAGGCAGCTGTCTCCCTCTCCCCTCCTGTTTAAGCCAGAGTCAGGTTCTATTGAGATACCTGTGTGATGGGACTCATGATCCCATTGTCCGTGTTTTATTGAGTCTGGGGATGAAATAGGTTTCTTCCCTTAGGCGTTAATGTGGTATGTTAGGTAAGAATGAAAATCATTTAGGCCAGAGAATCCAGCAGCAGATACTATGTGAAGATAAGATACAGTTACCTCCTTCACATGCAATGGGCACAGAAAGATGCAACACCAGAATTTTAAAAAGAGGCCAGCAGGCATGTAAACATCTTTACAAATCTCCAGTCTTTTTTAATGGTCCTGTTATTTTAAACATATTCCCTTCCAATTCACAGCTAATTGAGTTTGGGTAACCAGAGCGTGTTTGGCTAATATTTTCTTACATAGGATTAGTTCCTAAATGCTGTAGATGAAACGAGTTCTTACTGTGCATAATGCTGTGTAGACAGTGAAAGAGATAGTCCTTGCACCTAACTGTGTCCCGAGCAAACAAGAAAAGACAAAAGGAGACCGGGCACAGCACGCTGAAATGACCTCTCTGGTGGTGTGCAGCAGTGCAGGGGCTGAGGCAGGAGAAAACCCAGGTTGACTCCCAGGCCATTGCCTCTCCACCACTTCTAAATTGCTTTGAAAAACAAATATTCATTGCCACAATAAACTGGGATGCTGGGATGTTGCATGGACATGGAATGCGTTTTAGAACAGCAGCTCAAAAACTGCCGAAGTTTCCATTTTGAAGCTTTGGGCTCACAATATTAAACACTTCCCTGGCACGTTGATGTACAGCCATGGGTTGGGGGTTGTTGTTCTTCACCCTCCTAAATCACAGCCAAGTCTTGGTGAATGTTTGGAGACAACTTGAAAAGTTGCATTTTGATATCTGGGCAACCTTGAAGTCTAATCGTGAAAAATGAAAGGAAACATTGAAAAAATCTGTGTCATTAACGTTGAGAACATTCCTTATCCGTCTTGGAAAGGGGGGACAGGAGATAACCAGCTTCGAGTGCCTCCTCCCTACTGAGGAATTTCTCCAAAGGAAATTTGCTACTGTATTTCTCTGATACAGATATGTAGATTCTCTGACCTCTATATGGCAGGCTTGATATTCAGTGTCAAAACCAGTGATCTGTTAGGTTGACTCATTCCCGTGTTTTATCCCAGCAGTGATATCCCAGTGGGTAACGTTAGCAAGTGGGTAGTGGTGCCGGTTTGGACTGGAAGGTCCGGTGTTGAACATGGCTCCTCAGCAAGGTGCATGGACGTGATACAAATTTCCTCATTTCCTTGGGGCCACAAAGCGAGGACTGGATTCACTATTCTGGAACTGGAATTAACCACTCCTGGCTGCTGGGACATGGGGGTGTTAGAAGGAATGCTGAATTTTGGTGTTGCCCGTGCTAGGGGTGTGACAGGCCAGCCTTAGCACGTAGCGCTTCTCTGTTGATGGGGAGCAGGGGACATTTGGAAACCTGGCAGAGTGGCAGCTTCGAATGGTAGAAGTCAAGACATCTCTCATACCTTTTGCTTTGAAGAACAGTAACACACCAGCATTTTAAAGAGAAGGGAAGAAACATACCCTAGCTCCCACCCTGCCTGGCTCGGTGGTGGCTTTGGTTACTGACACAGATGAAGACCATGGTAGTAATTTTCACTGGGAAGGTTTTAGCAGTGGTGGCCACCCACAGAAAATTGTCCAGATTCCACATGCACTGGAGGAACCTAAACAGAGTTAAGTTCTTGCCTGTTTTATTTTCCCTTCTTCTACCTACCAAGCAGACAATCAATATATAGTGTTAACATAGCTGCTGAGAGGTACCATGAGGGCACAGCCAGTTCAGAAAAAACAAGGAATTCCAGGAAAAAAAATTATACCTTACAGCTTTGCTTGTTGTTGGTTTTGAAGACTGTAAAATAACCACAATTATTTTTTTCTCTTGCAATGTTTCTTCATTGTTATTATTTTGTTTAGCCATGCAAAAAAAGAATTAAGGTTGATTTTAAGGTCCAATTTCCTTTCCCATGTTATGTTCCCAAGGTAACTCTATTGACTTCTTTTAAAAGCAGTACTTGGGAAGTCAATGGGTTACCCCTGTGTACCTGGGGGCATTCCCACCACACAAGACCATCTGGTGAAGTTCCTTGTGGAGGTAATGGCTCAGGGCCGTGCTCTGCAGCGGAGGTGGCAGTCTGCTATGAGAAAGTTTTCAGATGAGTTGGCTTGGGTACTAGGAGAAGTCAGCAGTGAAGAGCTGCCTGTATCACTTTGCTGTGTTGGGGAGAATTACTCCTGGGCTGTGCTGAGCCATCCCCACCGCTGCTATACTGCAGTAAACCCAGGGAGCACTGAATGCGCTTGCACGTGGTCACAAAGGCAGTTCATCACAGGGCTGGAATTTGAATTCCAGTGCTTCAACCACAAAGCCAGTCCTGCTAGCTGCCTGCCTCTCTTTTTAAAATCAAAATAAAATAGAGTAAAATGAAATGAAATTCCCAGCTAAAAACCTGTTCTAGGAAGTGGTTATGCCACTGACTGGTACGAGGGCTTTTCTGACATCTGTTCATTTTTTTTTAATCCATCTCATTTCACCTCCATTTGACCTCTTCCATTAGCAGCTGTAATTGTCCCTTTGTTATCTGCTAAAAAGTCATATAAGGGAGGTTATTACAGTCAGAATGCAGACTTGCCCAAGGAAGGATGGAAGAAACCTCATGGAAGTCAAGAAATGTTGAACATTTTCTTATTTTGCTGTGGTTGACCCAAGGAGCTGGAGAACAGATTTCGATACCTTAAAACAAACAAGGTCAACAACCTACAGTACGGATGCCAGCGATAGCACAGTGGCACAAATCAAATAGCATAAGCAGAGCCAAGGGAAGGGTTCACAGCTTCTTGAAACAAGCACCTGTGAGCAGCAGTGCTTCATAGCTCCCAGTTCCCACCAGTTCCAGGTAGAGCACGACAGGGATGTTGCTGCCCTACATAGAGGTGGGTCCATGCCAATATGTTCATCTCCCAGCATATGGTAATTGTCACCACCAGGCTCAGTCTCTCTCTCAGTTAAGAAAAATATCATTTAGCATATCTCTCTTGAAAGATTGCCAAACCTTACCTTAAAACGTATGTTTTACTCAGGAGTGATTATATGCAAAAGCTAAACAGAAAACAGTTTCATTTTTAGCTGAAGATAAATTGATGCTAAGAATTTGCAAAACATCCTATTCCCAGAATTAAAGTAGTCCCTTTGGAGACAACTCTATACTCTCTTTTTCAGCAAGTTGGGGGTTTTTTTTGCTTCCCAATCTCTTTCTCTCTCTGCTCCATTCCTCCCTCCACCCACCTACACAATCCCTTTATTTTCTTCTCCGCACCATTTCCCAACCTATTTTCCTTTGCATATTTGAAAGCAAGAAATCAGTTGGAAATCTCAAATAGCTTTAAGATTTTCAGTTCTAGGCTATCAAAGAGCTTTGAGGCTAACTTCTTCACATACTCCCCATCCCTCCCGTTTCCCAGCCAAACTCCTCGGCGCCGAAATGGCAGTGGCTCAGAACAGAGCACTGGGCCCTTCTCTCTGTTCTCAGCTGTCTTGCCTGTTCCTTGGCTTTGTCTTGGCGTTCCTCCAGAGATGATGTGTGCGTTTTTCATTTATTTGTATTCTCTATTGCACATTGTAAGTTGTACACAGGAAAATTTTCCAAATTGTCAAAATAGGTTACGAAGCAGTGCTAAAAAGGAGGGATGTAGAGAAATGTTACATCAGTGGGTGCTTATTAAAAATTGGCTGTCTTGTTAAAAGGCAGGTTTCAGTTCAGCTGGGTTTGATACAGGAATGAGCAACTGACTTCCAGGCTGGTTTATGCCAGAAATCAGACTAGACACTGGTTATCGCCCTATTCAGTGGTAGTATCCTGACCTAGACACCATCTTTTGTCATCCCTCTTTGCTATCCCAGCTTTAGCAAGTAGTAATAAGTGTGGGAAAACTTAGGTCAAATTTAGCGATTGCCAGTGGGTTTGACCCTGTAAAAGGTATTTCTTCTCACTGGAGCCGAGTCCTACACCTCTGTGCATGGTCATAGTTGCTTGTACGAGGAAGCGTGCACGCGCTTGTGATTAAGTGAGGCTGCTTTGTGTCTGCCAGGCAGCAGGGCAGGGAATTGTAGCTGGAAATAGGAATTGTGCCTTTAATCAGGGAGCAAGGCTGTGAACGAGTGCTCTGGAGGGTGAAACACTTCCCTAACTCTGAGCAGGAGCCCAGCACGTTTGAAAAGAGGATGGTGCAGCATTGTTGCATAATAATGGGCTGGATTTGAGGAGTTTGGATCATTTCTGTGGCCTTACGCAGGCAGACATACTGTATTGCAGGTGTAAATTGTGACTGTGAAAGAGGCCACGACTTTGGCATATGCACCCCTTTAGATTTACAATTTATGCGTATTTACCATTTTGTGAAGTATACTGGGGACAGCAAATGGTACATCTTCTGCATAAAATTAAAAGTAACTGAAAACCTGTTATATGCTCTATATAGCTCTGATCAGAGGGGGGAAAATTACTACAGATTTGTGGTTGACAAGCTTCAGAAAAGGTTCAACAGAGTGTGAAAATTGACATTTAGCAAATAGCAATTCAGCCTTCATTTTTTGTGAAGCTGCTTGAAATAAACTGCAGGTTTTAAACAAAATGTTTGGTCAGTTGTTATATTGGCTGTTGCTTGTCTCATTACTGCAGTTAATTAAAAGGGGGGACAAAAAGTCAAAGCCAGAGTCAATAGGTTTGTTAATAAAGATTTAATTCGTTGGAATCATTATAAATTGACTGTACAATGAATGGATATGCCACAGGAGTATGAGTGTCTGAAGGTCTATAAGTGGGTTTTCAGAAATAGCCATCAGGTTGTAGCCAATTTGTCATGCTAAATAAGCTCTTCAAATCCACTTAGGCAAGTGTGTACATGTTTCCAAAGGGTATCACCACCAAGTATATGATGCATACAGACACACCCTTTTTTTCAGCAGGTTTTTTATTCTACCATTTTGAATCCTTTTTAGTTTTGTTATCTCTATATTTCTCATTGTAAGTGTCTTACTATTAAGTCCAATCTTTTTAGAAGGAATGGAATAAATCATTGAAGAAGAGAAAAAATAAATCATCACTGCAGAAAGCGCTGTAGGCTGAACTGGTGCACTATCCACATGAGATTTTAATCTCCCTGACCCTTTTCCTTTATGTCTGACCAAACAGCAGGTAAAAATCCCATGACAGATAAGACTTCAAAAAGAACTTAAAAATGGAAATCTAGATCAACTTTCCTTCTCTCTGTAAAGCAGTTCTGATGTAGAAGACTGCATGCGAACTACTGATGATGATGACTGCACTATTTGCATAGCACTGCACCCCTGCCAGTAATCCTCTCATTTGAGTACTTTAGGTTATCACAAGAAAGTGATTTCTCTGTCAGTGATGACATGCTGGTCTGCTCATCAGGATTATTTAACGCCCTGAAAAACAGAAGATTAAGATAAAAATTTTGTATGGTGCAGTCATCTTCCAAAGTGGAGTGGAATAGCAAGCCATGAAAGTAGTAGAGAGTTGGCCCAAACTGATCCGGTGGTCAACCACTGACTGCACATGAAAGTCACCCCAAAGTAGAGCACTGTATAACGTCTATGTTAACAAATATTTTATGGGTTAATCTAGCAAGTTTTAGCTGACTCAAGTACCATCTTTCCACCAGGTTTTATAATTTTAGGCCAACTCAGGTGGCTTTTGTCCTTCTGCCACCATCCAGAAGCCAGTATAAACTTCAGGAGAACGCCCATTTAAGCCTCAGGTGTTACCACCAGGCTACAGTATAGCTGTCCCTCTCCCCACTCCAGTGGCTCAGGGTTGCTATGAAATTTGGTGGCCCCCCAGACCTACTTTGTGATGTGTTCATCTCCTCCGTGTTCCTGATGGCAGCACTTTGTTAGGCATTAGGTAGCAAGCGGTGTCAGTGGCCCCACTGAAGAGCTGCAATGCTTTGTTTCTATTTCTTTTTCTCCTCCCTGGCTTGGTGACAGTATGTCAAGATAACACCCAATCTTAGCTGCCTCTTCTGTAATTCTGGTTGAAAGGGTTTCTTCCAATTTATGCCTTTTAATTAGAAGCTTTCAACCTGTAATTAGAAACTTACACCAGCCCAACCTTTGTTTCTGAAAAATGCATTTGTGGTTTAGGCAATTATGGTAACATAAAAAGTAATTATTTTTCTCCACTTGTGAAATGAGTGTGCTCATTAATGCACCCAACAGGCGGAGGATTTTATTTTGTTTCGATTTGTTCTGTTTTATTGCAATAAGTTATGTAACGAGGTATAACAGACAAGCAAAAAAAAGGTTGTTTAGGTAGTAGATCTGGCATATTTAACTATCGAGTCTGTTACTTTGCTACGCTGGGAGTGCAGCGAAGCTGTGGTCAGCGGGAGCAGAGGCATGGCCTTGCTGGAGCTCCAAGCTCTCTGGTTAGCACACACAGCCACAAAGGAATTTCCAGACTGTTACTTGGCCAGTTTTGACCCAGACTATGTAACTTGTGACGAGAGACATTTGGTGGTCAGGTTTTTGTAATAAAAATAATTACAGGCTCTTAAGTTCCAGCTAGTGGCATCAATAGCAGCACTATGGCTTAGTTAGAGCTCAGCCTGCTCGATGATAATGTCATTTACTGTCCCACTTCTGCTCATGCCAGGAGAGGGGACATCTGTCCTTTGATTTTCCTCCAGCCAAAGCTGACTCTCTGCTCCTGTATTTTATAGCGTCTCGTATGGCTGGTTCCTGGCAGAGATGATGTTAACATAGAGGGCTATACTCTATGGGCTGAATCTTCTCAGTCCCACCTACAATTGCTATGGTTTTATTAATCGTGCCCGTGCTCCCAGCTGATAACATCCCTGCCAAGAGGTGCACAGTGGCACTGTGCCTGCTCAGGATGCGGCCCCCGGCCACTCAGCATCTTTTTCTGGCCACAGCCAGGCGCTGTTACGTGGAGGTTTCCCACCACATGGCACAGTAATGACTCTGGGTGTTCCAGCTTATCAATTAAGGCTGAAAGATTGAGCACTGCAGGACGGAGGTAATCCTGCAGACAGCTCTCCGCTCGGGTCTGTCAGGCACAGTAGGGAATCAGAGCAAGACCAATCTGCTCACAACCCACCAGGTGAGGAGAGTGAAGTTGCAGTCATCTCTACACTTAAAATAGGAATAATTCATTTTGCATCCCTGAATCCCTTCCCTGGCCACTTAAACACATCATCTTCTTAAACCACATCTGTATTTACCACACATCATTTTCCACTATCTCCCAATTTCTATGATAATTTCCTTCCTTGATTTATAAGCAACAGAATTTTTTAATTATCCAGATGATTTTAATTTTTTCAGCCATACCTCCACTTCATTAAACATTAATCTCGTACTTTTTTCTTTGACAATTTCTACCCTTCACAACTTCTCCAGTTCTTAATGAAACTAGATCTCAATAGTATTACACAGTACATTTTTCTCCCTAGATTAATTTGATATCTTCTGTTTGATCTCTGGTTTTGTCTTCTAAATACTATATTTGGCTTCTTGTAAACCATTCCACTTTAAAAGTCCAAAAAAACCCGCCAAACCCTAAAACATTTAGGACAACTTTGCATAATTACATCTCCTTCAGCAATTCCCATGCTGTAGGCAATCACAAAGAATTTACAATTGTATTTTGATTCGTCCATGTTTTTCTAGTTTTACTGCTTTTTAGTGCTCTGAATAAGCCTCAGCTAGTGCAAAGTGTACTGGAAGACTACAACAGGGGATTTGCAGCGTGCTGGGAGGAACTGCATGCTCGAACTTTTCCTTTTGCTGAGGAATGACATTTTTTTCGGAGGAAAATGAAAGCTGGTTCTCACCTGCTTAGTGCTGCAAGCCAGAACCGTACCTACAAACTCCTCTGGTTCCTCATTTGTCTAGACCCACTGAAATCTTCTTTGAATATTAGCTGAGCATCTTCCTAATGCTGGCTTTGACCTGCTTTGCAACGGTTTCAAACCGCTCCTGTTACTCAATTAGCCCTCCTCCCAGAGTTGTAGTCTCTGGAGAGACATTAAGATATTCCCATTATATGGTCAGAAGAGTGTTGTTTCAGCATGGACTGTTTAGAAAAAGTTCACTAAACACAGTACCTGTACCTCAAACTAGGTGAAAAATACATAAACTGGTTCATTTGGCACTAAGCTGAAGTTAGCAAAGCCAGCAGCAGATTTATTACACTTCTTGTGATTAAGCACTTCTTTTTGTATTGCAGCTGTAAGAGCTCTATTTTAAAAAAAGAGAGAAAAAGTTGTAAAATGAGATTTAAGGCATTAGCATGAGATTGAATTAGCAGAGCTGAAGCAGGGAGAAATGGTCAGGACTTGATCGATGCAGCGCACCAGGAGGGGAGGATGGAGCAAGCACACAGGTACCCACAAACACACGCACACTCACCCGTTCCTTCATCCATCAGGGACTGCAGCACTTGCAGAGTCCAGGCAGGACTATTCGTGCAGCATGTTCACTAGGTTCCCTATCCAAGGAAATATTAAAGCTTATGAACAATGTTAAGCACAAGGGTAATTCATATTATTTTCTCATCTCATTTTTCTCTTTCTCTTGCCTCAGCTTTGTACAAAATCTCTTTAGCATCTGTGTTGCCCAAATACAGAGAAGCACAGTTGTTGCACCCCTGGCCATTTGAACCAGACTTATCTCTAGCTCAATTAGAAAACCGTAATTTCCAATAAAGCATCATTAGACCTCTGCTCTTGTCAGGTCTCTGACAGATTTAACTGGATTTTCCTTAGGAATTAACCATGGTTTGTGGATGATAGCTGAAAGAATTTTCATTCATTGTCCGCTTGATCATGTTAGGAATTACATGAGGCTTTGGACCACCAGCCATAAAAATCTGTTTCAGAGTATAGCTGCACTGGAATTGTCACTTATTAGATTTGCAGCATAAACAGTCGAAACCGTATAGTGACACACGCTCTCAAACTAAACAGTATTTACAGCGATAGGCAGGATTTACAATTGGATGACATGATAATAATATATCCTTGTTTACTTCTGTAATTAATGTTCCTAAAGAAAATACCCTGGAAACCTTCCATAAGCATGATTCATTTCTGTTGATTGTGACTGTAATCAGATGTCCCTATTCAAACAGTAATTGGTGTGCTTCATTAAAATGTAATTGAAAACAAGATTTATGTCAATGCTAGGCAATAAATAACAGGGATACATATTTTCTTATTAGTGATGATCTCTTCTGTAAGCTCTCAGAGTACTTGCTGCTTTTGTACTGTGCCATGTATGTCATATTTTGTCAAAATCATGATATCTTGGAAACAGACATTGTGCATTTTCACCTTTTGATTTTGACCTCTCACTCTGATGTACTGAGGCTAGCTCCCTTTTTTTCTCTTTTCTGTTTTATATTAGGCTTCCTGTTGTTGCCATACTTTAGCTTATTTTGTTCTCACGAAATGGCAGTACTTTCCAGTAGGAAGGAAATCTAGTGACGAAGGGTGGAGCTCAGGGCAGAGCCTTTTGCTCTTTGGGAGATGACAAGACATTGCTTGAACTTAAGATAAGTTGAGGTTTTCACCAGGTGAGTCCAGACCCAACCCATTGTTCCTTCTTCCAAACTTCTTCTGTTCCAATACAAGCAAAGATAAGACAAAGGAAGAAAAAAGGTTTAAAAGCATTCTAGAAATAGAAATTAAGCGTGGTTTCTTTGCAATTCTGTAAAAGCTAATTAACTTCCAGTTAATAGGGAGAAAAATATTGTGTTTTCTTCTATGAATAGATGTATATAAGAGAACACACAAATAATGGAGTCAGAAAGATAAGTCTCTGTGAATGGGTGATCCCATTGATTTCATTGAAACAAGGGAGTTAAAACTGAAAACAAATTTCAACCTGAGATACTGGTTCATTACCAGCAAATTGATGGAGCTCTACGTTTACTTGCTAGCATAATTTACCAATTGTATGAGATGTAAGCAGGCACAGTGGTAACATTGGCTAATTTTATGCTCAACGTGAAATCTTATAGCTGGTCAGATGGATACCATAAGAAATAATTAAAGTCATTAGAAATAATGGGCTACAGCTGCAGTAATACATGCTATATTCTCAGTCCAGAGGTTTCTAAGCAAAATTAAATTAGCTCATGTTACCACACTGCTGCATCATATGCTCCTCACCTCCTGAGAGTAAACTTCTCTTTCCATTTCCATGCTGCAAGCAAAGTTTGTGCCCCACACAGAAAAATCCCACTGGGGACAAGAAAATCTGAAGCTTGAGGCCATTCCTTCTAAAAAAAAAAAAGTAATAAAAATTTAAAAGTTGCAGCAATAGGTCCCCAGCTCACATTAACTCCTGTCACATGTTGAGGATCATCCCTCTGCTGTGCTGCAGCCTTTGGTACCAGCCATGAATTGCAAGTCCTGTTTGCATCAATGCTGGACCCAGGCGAATATTTTTCCCCCCTGAACTATATGCATTAAACTTTATTTTTTTAAGGAAATTGTGTCCACTTTATTGGAAGCACATCAGCAGCCCCTAGCTGCTGGTGGTACTGCCTTCGCATCTATAATATCCTCTCTTCTCCCCAAATTCAAAAGGCTGTTCATAATAGTAAGGAAAACGACACGTTATCCTGGAGGGGGTGAGGAGAGGGACATGAAGGAAATACCATCCATGGTACTAGAGTGATTAATGTGACTGTTTATGATGAAGGAAATGAAAACTAGAAATCTGGGTAAGTAATGATCTTTCCAAGAGAATGACTTTCACTGAAACCACAATACAAACTCATATGCTGACCTCCTTTAAATTATTGCTGAAGTTTTCAAAGCAAAGCAGGGATGGCACTGAAAATTTTGCTCCCTCGTTGATTCCCAGGAGCACAGAATTTCCATCAATAGCAGGAGAGGGGTTCACTGCGAGATGCAGACATGCCGTCACCTGTCTTTAAAATGTGAGATGCTTCGGTGATAGGTTTGAGTAAAAGGGCTTAAGAGGCACATTTAGCACTGTCCATTAAGCATGGTGAGCTGGAGAAAGGCTTCCCCTGCATACATCATCTTGCACATTGATATGCAGGCTGAGTGTGCTCAGTGGGAGGAACAAGACTTAACAGTATTTTTGATGAAGGTAAGAGCCTAATATTGCAGCTTTGGAAAGATCAGTTATCCATCTGCCAGCCATCTATCTTTGGCTACGGTACTTACCTGGCCTCCGTTATTACAGTATGTAACCACTTCACAACCACTAATATATTTATCTTTTCATCCTCCCTGTGGAGTTGGGAAGTGCTATTACCTCTGTTGCAGAACTAAGAACTGAGATTAAGGGTCAGATTTGTTATGGCGTTTAGGTGCTCAATGGGATTTTCAAAAGTACCTAACACCCGTTATAATGAGTGGAACCTGGGTACTTTGATAGTTCTGAAAATCCTGTTACTTGTGTCTTTTCTTTTAAAATTTGGGACTTACATAACACCCTGGGATCCATAGGAGAGGTTCCCATGTTGTGGGTCATCACCCAGACAGGAGACTTCATCCACCTACTAGGAGACTGTAGGTGGGACAGGAGCAATTTTATGGCTGTAGCTTATCTCAGTCCTGAATTCAGCAAGCTGTAACTCTGCTTGCCCAGCTCTGTGAGAGAGGTCAGAATCCGGTCCTGGAAATATTGGAACAAAAATAAGCAGCACCCATGGTCAATAAAAAGGGCTTATGTGCCAATTGCTGGGATGGAAAATTCAAGAGTAGGAGCAAATAATGAAACAATCTATATTCATGCAGCCACCTTTCCAGACTAGTGCTGTAAGTACGGGCTTACACCTAACTGGGAGATGTGAATCCTGCTGAAAGCTCGAGAGTATCACACTGGAAAACAAATGTTGATTTTGAACAAATTATCTGTTCTTTGCTAAATCATTTTCTTTTGTTATTAGTCTCCAAATTGGTTCTGCTCTGGAAGACAGAATTAGGTTTAAAAGCAGAGTGTCTCTTAAACACTTGCTTCAAATGAAAGTATTCAGTAAACATTACTCAAACCCCCTAGAGCATAAACTCCTCAACTGCTTTCTCTGGCTTTGCATAGATTTTTCAGCTCCTGGTTTAAAGACAGGTGTCTCAGGGATTCATTCAGGATATCAGAAAATAATCAAATTAAATCCCTTACAATCATATGACCCTCAAATGCCAAGGAAAATGTTATTAAGACCTTTCTGTCCTCATTGACAGTAGCATAAATTGGGACAAAAGTCCCATGCAAACAGATAGAGTTACACCAATATCAAACATGTAGGAGAGAGAAAAGTCAGACTCCAAACCCACGGCACAAGTACAAAACCATGTGGGCTGCAAGCCCAAGTTTCTCATCATTGGAAGAGCTGCACTTTGCTGTTATAGTACTTGCACTCATTTCCATAGTTTTAAGGTTCTTAAAAAAACCCCTGGGCTTCAAAATGATATTTTTAACATTAAAGGAATGGGGTTTGGTTAATTCAGCATGTCAGCAAGATTGCAGCTGTCTGAGCTAGTGATTTAGGATGACAGAGTGGGGGTCAGCTCAGCTAACTTTAAAAAACACATGGTGCTGCGGGGAGCGGGCTGGGTTACGGAGCAGCAGCAAAGGCCCAGCGTTGTGTGCTTGTCCCACCTTACGCCATGGACTATTGGTAGGTGGTCGAGAGGGTCCTCTGTGCCTCCATGAGGCAAGAAGCTTTGCAGGGGTTAGGATGTGTCTAATTGCATGGGTTTTCATCACTGTTTGTAAGATGCTGTTATCCTGCCTGTAGGTTTTCATTGGGTGGAGGAGGGAGAACAACTCGGTCACTTTGTTAGATAGGAAAACAGAATAAAACTTTGGGACAATGTTATCTGATAGACTCCCAGGTACCTGGTAGCTTGTTCAAAGCATGAATTTAACTTGGTTTGATGTTACGGGGACCTGTGTGCACAGGGGAAGATACGCAAGGAGGAGGCCCCTCTTGATCTCCCCCACCATGGGAAGACATTCACTGATTTCCCAGCTCTCCACCCTTTCCAGCAAAGCACTGGTGTGGGACTGGGAGGCTGCTCAGGTACAGGGCAGGAATTGAGAGCTGCTGCTGCTGCAAATGAGTGCATTTGCACTCTGGTGTCTGAACACTGTTTTGTACTTACAAGATTTATTTCTCAGTGGGCAGAAGAGCTACAAGATTAACAGATGAACAAAGATACTGAGACAGCCAAGACATCAAAGAAATTGAAGAGTCACTAAGATGCTGGAGAGCTGAAGAGTCACCTGGCCATGGTTCTTAGGAATTATTTTATCCTGAGATTAGCTCAGCTGTCTTGGGGTTTGGACACATCCTCTGGTGAATTTAGCCACAGTGACTTAAGACATTACTGGCCTCAGCTCTCTGCTTCTCCTCTGGTGGATCCTGCCTCTTGACTGGAGGCGGCAGGAAGGTATATGTGCCTGCATCCCAGCCGCTGCAGCTCAGATCCTGGGGGCTTAGTGCAAGCAGACTGTCCTTCATTTTTCGGGGTAGATACCAGCTTGTGAGCTGCACCACCAAGGATGAGAGCATACTGTAACCCTGGGCAGAAATCTCCAGGGAGAATGTGGGGCACAGAGCGTGTTAAGCCACCGTAATGAAAGCCACCAGAGCGCATGTGCCAGAGCCCTAGGGCTGTGTGCTGTGGTTATTTTTACCATAAAGAAATTCTAAAAGATATTGGAAAGGCAGTTATTGCGATTGGAAGGTCAGAGGAAATCATATGCCAGGTAGCACTTTTAATGTCAATCATTCTTTGCAAGCTTTTTCTCCTCTATGCAATCTGCAATTCAATCAGGGGAAAAAAAAGTGAGTAGCACTAGTCTTAACCTTAGGTTCCTTGTACAGGAACCAGCCAAGGGGTGATACCAGTGGAGGGATCAGAAGAAGGTTTATGTAAGATGTAGCTTCCCTGCAGAGAGCAAACAAAAAGCAGCTCAGAAAGATTGTGCAGAGGCTGCTAACCATGAGACCATGCTCATTCCTCGGGCTGTGTATGCCTCAGTTCTTCCCTGAAATGTAGATTTAGTTGAGTCAGCTAGGAAATTATGGATGAGTTCGGGGTCTTGAGGGAAGGGTATTCGAAAAGCAGCAATATGAAGACACCAACAAGAGGGAAGGTCGTAACTTGAAAAGTGCCACACAGAGGGAGCCTTGCCTTTGCTTTATTGAACTGTTGGCTGCAATAAATACAGCTGAATTCCCTCAGTCTCCTGTAATGTTGTCTCAGTACCAGCAGGAGTCCATTTAAGAACACACTTACTTGCACAAATGATTACATATGAAGAGCAGAGAAACAGCTGAAGTGCCACTGCAGTAATGCAAGCAAATCCTAAAAGCTGCCCAAGTAAGCTTGGTGGTTGTGTGCTGCCCTGTGCTTTGGTTTTGTTAGTGCTGCCTGCCCAAAGCAGTCTAAGCAGAGGGCTTTCTGTTCCAGTTCGCCTGCCTGCTTCACCTGGGGAGATCATAGTCTAGATTTTGTGACAGTACAGTAAATAAATGGTGATAAAATCAACTAAGAGGATATTCCCAAAGAGGGAGAATTGGTTTTTATTATCATTTTCAATACAGAAAGTAATAAGAGCCTGTATTATAAAGAAGAGAAGAGACAAGTATAATACAAGAACTATGAATGGATAATCAGCAAGGAAGACTGAACCTTGCACTTCCACATCTTGCAGCATTAACCCCAATTGCCTGAACTAAAAGGTTTGGCTGTGTTAGTGCTATAACAGGGTTGTCAGATCCCTGTGTGGTGTATCCATGGTTAGGAGGGGTTGAAGCACTGCAGAGGGGGGCATGGCTGTGAGCAGTGGGATGTAAGCGTAGGACTGGAGGCCAGGAATTTGGGGGTCTTCAGCCTGGTTGTTTTCATCGGTATCCTTATGTCCTTAAATCCTTCCAGACCTCACATTATAGGGAGTCAGGAGAACTAATTTGTTCCTACCTGAAAAGTGGTTTGAGGAAGAAGAGTGCTTGCACTCTCTGTGTAGGTATACTGCTTCGCCAATATCCCCCATTAGCACTGATTAGGTAGAAACCTGAACTTGCATATGAGCAAGCTGATCATGGGGGAAACTTTATTGCACCTTGCATCTTGACCCAGCGTAGCAAAGTTGATACAAAATCTTAGCAGGTTGGATTTGTGATGTGTTTTACCACATTGTGCGTGAATTCTTTCCACTGACCAAACCAGGCGTGGATCTGAACATCAGTAGGTCCTCAGGTGCCGTGCAATGGGCAGTCAGGCTGTGCAAGACGACAGCCTGAGACTGAGCCTGAATATTCAATGCACCGTGCTCTGTAACTGCCCTTTCTGTTACAGACTGGAGTCGCCTACGCGCGCGCTGGTGATGGAGGCTCCAAAAGGCATCGAGATCAACGCCGAGGCCGGCAGCTTGAAAGCCACGTGCAGGACAGAGCTCAGGCTGGAGTCCAAAGACGGAGAGGTAAGTGAAGGACGTCAAATGCAGCAGCAAAAACAAACCAAGCCACAGATCTCCTGCAGATTTGTAACCTTCTGAGTCACCGAGATGCTGCATTTGAAAGACTGGTGTGAAAGCACTGGTGCAGCAGGCCTTCCTAGCTTAGTTTCTGCTAGCAGTGATTGAACATATCATATGCAAACGAGACTCACTCTGTGGCAAAGGCTGGCTGATTCATTATTTTTAAAGTGCTTGGATAATAGCATCTGTTGTTCAAGCAGATTTATGTGGCTGTAAAATACACAGTGCTCCTAAATTCTTTGTTTCCTTGTCACTTTAAAACAAGATTTACTTGGCCAACATAATGAAATCTTTTATCATACATTTTAGTATAAGAAGAGCTTAATTCATTGGCATTGATCTGAAAAGCTTTTGTAGCTGATGTTTTCATTTTGGAAGGAAAGGGAACATTAGAAGACACAGGTTGTTGCCCTGGGGAAACTTCCAAAGGGGGAGAGAGAATAACTAAAACTGGTAACACAGAACAAAAGTAAAATAGGTGTTGAGTTAAGCCTCTTCTGGTGTCTCAAAAATACATGGGCACGTGGTCCTCATCCCCTCCTCCTGCCACAATGATGGAAGACACCGAAGGACGTGACTGAGGACTGCTGGGGAACCCACCGAGAGCCTTGGCAGGGGGAGCTTCCCATTGAACGCAAACCTCCCAGCAACAGGGCCCCAACATAAGCTAATGTTTTCCTGTCTTAGTGTCAGGTGTAATAAATAGAATGGGGTTTTTATTGCAATTCTTGTTATTTCTAAACATTTGCATTTTAAGACATTCCGAACCCAGACCACAGGTGTTAACAAAAAAACTCAAAAATACAAAAAAACCCCTACCTAAAATACTGCAATTTAAATCCAAGGCATTTCACTACTGCAAGCAGTTGCCTTAATGTTTTTAACACTAAGTTGCTTTTAAAATGCATATATTGACCTGTCTCTGGAAAACAGATGGTTGGATACTAAAACTGGAGACTCTTACTGTAATTGCAAAATAAGAGCAAATACTGTCAGTCGCCCTGTAATATTCTGGTGTGCAGGTTATCTTACTGTGCTCTTCTCAGTGATGTTAGAGCACTCCCCTGTAGCTGCCATGTGTCTAAGAGCTGCCACATGTTCACTTTTATGTTCTGTTTTATAAGGAGAAATTCAGGTCTGTTACAGCATTTAAGTTATTTTTAATATACATAAAAGTGTTACACATATACATAAAATATACATAAAAGTCAGTGCTGTGAGCCTGCAAGCATAACTGGCAATGGGATCACAGTGCCAGAAGTCCCAGTGGAGGAGCGGAGTCGTTGTGTGGACGTGAACCATACAC
This sequence comes from Harpia harpyja, assembly GCF_026419915.1. NCBI lineage: Eukaryota > Metazoa > Chordata > Aves > Accipitriformes > Accipitridae > Harpia > Harpia harpyja. The sequence goes on from NC_068959.1 coordinate 9,093,459, forward strand.
GCTCCCCACCTAGCAGTGGGGTGCCTCTGGTTGGGTTAACTCGAACACAGAGGTGCCCCAGGAAGCTATGAGCCAAGAAGACACGGTGGGTAGATTAGCAGAACCAAACTGGAGGTCTTAGGTGGCTCATGATAAAGGCAGATAATATGCTCACCCAGATTTGCATCTGACCTTCCCATCCTAATACACTTGCCTACCCAGTCTGTGTATCAGCTGAGTTGTCTGAAGGAAGCTTCTTTAAACACAAGAACAAAAATAACAGCTCTCCACTAATTCTCTCTCTTTTTCTCTCTTTCCCCACCTCCCACTTCAGATAACGTTGAATTCTGCAAAAATCAAACTACCTAACTTGCCTCAAGGATCTTCCTCTTCTGCAGGGTCCAGGCAAAAAATCTACGAGCTCTGTGTGTGTCCCAATGGGAGGTTATTTCTGTCTCAGGCAGGCACTAGCTCGACCTGCCAGATAAATACAAGCGTCTGCTTTTGAGAGACAATTTGCGGTGGGGCATCGCGGGCAGCACAAAAGCCAGTTCTGGTCTCACAGATTGCAGCTGCCAACTATTTTTATTAGAACACAGAAAGCCTATCAAAGACTTTTTTTGTGTGCGCGCGCGCGTGTGTGTGAATATATATATAAAAATATATATATAAAATATATATATCCTCTGTGTAAAATGATGTTTCAGTACAAGGAATCCCAGGGTGACCCTGTTACATTTGTGTAGCATTTCTTTTTCCCACACCAAAATTTACTGGTACAATCTGCTGAATTGGATTTGATGCTCCCCTGGTCCCTTCTGTATGAATATAGTCTAATGATCACCCCTTGGTTTTGATCATGTTCTCAGAGCATTGGGGTTGCTGGCTGGGCAAGACCCTGGAACCAATGTAGACCCACCAACATACAAAGGGGAGAGAAGCATCTCTGATTATTTTTGCGCCATTAAATCAGTGGCATAAAAAAAAAAAAAACAAACCAACAAAACAGCCAGATGTGCTGTACTGATCACCTAAGAGTGATCCAAGATACCTAAGGTTAAATTAACACTCTTTCATTTTCACCTGAAGCATGGCTCCCTCATGGGAGAGATGGATTGCACTTGGCCAGTAGAAAAGTCCAGATCTTCTTGCTGGAATAATCATGTATTTTTCTGAAGGGGTTTGAGACTTGCCTGTGCATGGGCAAGGATGCCTTGTGCTATTCAGATGTGACACATCAGCTCTAACCCTAACCTGAAGTTATCTCAGTGCTAACAAAACTGGCATTGCATTTAGTTCTTGGAAGGAAAAAAGTTGTGAAAGTTGGACTGAATAGAAAAATCCTGAACCTCCTTAGTTAACAGGTGTCTTGGATCACCCTACACACTCTCCATTAGCACCTTTAACTTTGAAAAGATTTGGTGTGAAGGTGTGAAGATTTAAGATTTGAACATTGCCTATCAATACCTACAGAAACAGAGAAAATTACCTATTCTACCCATAGAAACAGAGAAATTCACACAAATTAGGTGTGTAATGTAGATGCTATGCCAGAATTTTTGTCATCTTTCTTTTCAGGATATACAGTCCAAGGTCACTTAGATTTGGTGGAGACTGCAAATATCAGAGATGCTGACAAAGGAACAGACCTTTTTAAGGATTTATAAAGATTGTGACAAAGCCAGATTACTGGAAAGCAAGGGTTTTGGATGCTGGTTCCTCTAGAATTTGAGCCCCAAAAACTCAGTGGTTGAATCTTCTCATGGTTGCATTTTTCCTTATTTTAAAGTCTAGAGTCATTTACTGGCAGGATAAAACATGAAATCCGATCTGGTAACATTATGTCCACTGTTCAAGTTTTGAAAAATAACAAGAAAAGCCCAGATCATTGAATTCTGACCCATAATTGCATCCACATGCATATAAAAATCCTTGAAAAAAAATATACCAATTACAGCAAAAGTATCCAAGTCACAGTAAATCTCACGAGGACAGCAAGGTTTCTAAGCCACTGAGATACTTTTGAAAATATTACCTCATGTGCAAATATGATAGATCTGTGCCCATCCCTAATGATATCTAAGCAAGGCTGGTATTCTTCAAGCAATCTTCAAGATAAAATGTAGCTGACAGAAATCTTTACAAATAATTTAGCCCATTACTTTTTTACAGATTTCCACATATTTTCTTGTGGTCTGGAGAGTACCAGGGTTTGATTTTTTTTTTTTTTCTTAAATGAACAATTCTGGCTTAATCCAAAACTGACTGGACTCAAAGGAAAGATTTCTATGGAGTTTAGATTAGATGTGTTGCTGCCTAACAAAGCAGCACTTCCATAAAATTTATTCCTGAAAGAGGATTGAATGATCTATTTTTATTTCAGTAATGCTTTCCAATTAATTAATGAATTCAAACTATTTGTTAATGAATGATTCCTGTAATTATTATGTCTTGAGTCAACATTTGAATGCAAAGGGTCACCCAGGATAACAATTGTATTGGGACACAGGACTATACCATCTCTGTTCAAAGAGGGGAATTGTGCCTATGCCTTAAGTCAATGCACTCAGCAAGGAGAAGCACATCATATTTATCTTGTTATTAAAACTAGTTTATTTGGGGGGAGGGACAGGAGGGTGTCTTGGGAACTGGTTGTGCAAACTAAAACAGATATTAATGAAATGCATTAAGACTGTAGGGGCACCTAGAGTGATACAGACTTTTTTTTTACCATTTTAAATATAGCAAAATACTGTGTACGTTACCTCTGGGACCACAACTGAAGTCCCATTCATAGTCCTATATCTACTGTAGAATTTTTTTTTCCCTGTTTCATTTAATACCAATCACAAACCTTATAGCAAGCACGGCCCAGCTCATAAACAAATCCCATCTGAGCAGTTGTGAAGACACGTGCTGCAGGAAGAGTAGCCTGTACAGAAAACGAGTCGCATTAAGTTTTCCGTCCCTGAGAGTATTAATGTTGGTGCGAAAGGCAAGGACTGACCCAGCAGGGATGCTGCATCCATTTCCATGCTCCACTCCCAAGAGGCCGGTGGCTCAGTCCTCATCCCAGTGCACCCTTTGGCTGCTCTGCTGAGGATTTCTGTCCCAGCAAATTAATTTTGAGTGGCTGGTCTTCTCAGCTGTGGTCTTGGGTGAGGTTATCACCTTCTCGTATCACGAAGGCCATGAAACTGCTTAAGGACATTCAGCAATTTATTTTGGTATGAATTTCCATGGGGGAGCTGTTAGGGAGCAACCTTACACATCTCTGCCATCCCTGCAGATGCTTCTCTGAGGTGAACAAAGGGTACCTGAATTATGTCTACACAAAGGAATTCTAGTTGCTTCAATGCATTTTACAATCATGTTTCCATCTTAAGCATAAAATTATATGTTGTGTTGAAAGACGAGGAATTGCTGCTAGAAAGATTGAACCCGTATAGAGACTTGTAAATCATTTGAGCCCCACTTGACTTTTAAGACAGCAGTTTAGATGGTGCTGCCTGCGCTTGTGTTGGCCACATGATTAGTCCCCTGCTGTTCAGTGAGTGGCAAACCAGAGCAAACAGGACTGCGTGTCCGAGATCCTGGGGGGGGGGGGGGGGGAAGGGCATTTTGTTTAAAAAGCAGCGCGCAGACACATGCAGCTATCTCATACTTTGTTGTTGGGGGCTGTTGTGGAGTGACTGACTCACCTGTTGGACAAGACAAACGCACGAGAGTCCATTTTCCTCCTGCCTTGCCCAGAAATCCCTCACAGTTGCTGTACCTGTACGGGTTGGTTCTCCCTGAGTCCATTTAAATTAGAGCCTCCCTGGCTGGAATTTCATGCGTATGCTCTACCTGCCATCGATAAAATGCCAAAAACGAAGAAGGGTTTGTGTATTTCTTTGTGAATCGGGCCTGCAGCTTAGTTCAATTGAGCATTTGCTATTGGGGGTCATGGCATTTATCTCAAACCAGAGTTTAGTTTTACCTCCCAACACTAAGGCAAAGCTGGGGTGGATGGTGAATTCATTTCTACTGAGCTCAGTGGAAGAGATGCCGATGACTTCGTGGCCTGAGCTGGGACAGGAGCTGGACAGTTGACAATTCAGGGCACCAAGGGCAGTGGAAACACTGCCAGCCCTTGGGGTGGCTGCGGGACCGAACCCTGCCTCGGCACTGCGTGCGGGTCTGCATTGCAGCTGTGAGCACTAAAACCCCGCTGAAATGCTCATCAAGGGACTGTGATACTAATGTCAATACACCTTAGGCAACCATGAATGCTGCAGGATTCGTAAATGAGTTTATGTGTTGTAACTCTTAACTTTATAGGGCTTCAGGACTTTGTTAAATTTGCTTAAATGCAACACTTCAGTAAGCAGTCAGGAAAATGACTGTCAGTGCTCACCTGTACGCCAGTACCTTATCCATTTGTAGTGTATGATCCCTCTGCTGGCATAGGTGAGTTAGGATGTTTTTTCTAAAACAGAAAGACTTTGCAATTAGCAAAAGCAGAGATCCTGATACTGACTATACAACTGTATCTATTTTCGAAGTTTCCCTGTGGGTTTTTTGGGGTTGGGTTTTTTTATTAGTTACACTTTTTGAAGTATGTTACCCAGTAGTCAGTGAAAAGGGTAGCTTAAGAGTACAAAGAAATGTTAACACTAAAGGAAGTCATCAAAAGGGGAAGCCGGTAACTATGTATAAGGCCTCTCCTAAGTATACGTTTTTAGAAAACTAAGCATGTGCCAGAGTGATTTCTATTTGGTTATCTCAGTCATGTGCTGTCAAACAGCTGTATTTTAGGAGGGGTTTTTTTCTCCTTTAATCATAAATGTCACATTGCACAAACAAAAAAGTTTAAGGCATAAGCCTAAAAATACCATCTGCAATATACGGTATAGCAAAATGATGTCCAAATAAAAAAACCCTCCCTAGAAATTGCTCCAAGGTTAAAGAGAGATTCCTGTGAACTTGTGAAGATGTCGGGTTAGTTCACATCATACCTAGTTTGCAAATACAGATGTTCTTAAAGGAAGTTAGCTTTTGTTGTCATAAGATGCGCACACACATATATACACACACACACACTTATGTACACTTGTTTACAACAAAAGCCAATTTTCTTTTATTTGTTGTTATGGCTTTAAGTTTCACATTGCAAAAGAGAGTGAGACAAAGACCAAAGACTTACAGAAATTCATCCCTTCTCTGATTGCCCTCACGCCTGAAATGAGTTAACTTTAATGGTGCTTTTTTGAACCGGGCAGGAAAAATACAGGTTTATCGTAAAGCTGCATTTGAGAGAGTAAAATGGCAGGAAGACTCTCACTTCGTTAATGGGCAGAAAAGGAAATAATGTCAAAAATCTTTAAATGTGTGCAGAGGGCAAGGTTACCTGAAATGTGAAATGTGAAGAAATAGCCCAGAACGCTAAAAGACATCATCCTGGGCTGAAAGTATAAATAAACTGAGTAAATGCTACTGGCTGTTCACTTACCTGCACTCGAGCACTAGCAGATCAGGAACTCCAGTAGCTGCTCGGTGAAGAAGAGTAACTGTGCCATAATGATTTCATTTTAAAAGTGCATACAGCAAAAACAAAAAAAGTTAGAGGCTGTGCTCTTTTTTCTTTTTTTTTTATGGCTGACATTTTAAATTTTGAAATGTCATCATCCAGAATTCACCCCAGCAAGCGCAGGGCACATTCCTGCAAAGCTTTGCCAAGCACTGGATTGGTGCTTTTTGAATGTGAAAATACCAGCCTTTTTATTGCCACTACTGTTGAGGAAGGCAATCCTGGCAACATTTCCTTTTTCCCCATTTTAACCTTTTTCCTCAGTTCTGAAATTGCTGTGTAATATTTGGGTAGCTGGTGTCCTGCCACACAGGGGGCTGCATGCAGGTGGCCAGCAGCCCCTGAATCCCCATCGTGTCACTTCTCTGCTCTCACATACCCCCAAAAAGCAAAACCTGCATGTAGCAGTGGCACTAAGGTGGAATTGGGGACTTTCGGGTAAATTCTGCATGGCAATGGCTGTGTTTTCACAGCTGATGTAGCTGAGTTCACAGCTGTGAGTGGAGCGCAGTTAAACACTGATGTGGCGCTGATGAGATTATTTAAGCAAGAGTGGAGTGAATTAAACGAGGCAGGTAGGAGGGAAGGGGAAGAAATGACGAGTGACATCACCCTAATCACAGTAATGCAGCAAACTTCTCTGTTTACACTATTATACTTTAAATTAATAACATCCATTTTACTAAATATGATAGCAATTATCCTTGATCTTTCATGGTGCACAGTGGAATTACTGTCACTGAAACCACTTACAGCTTGGGCTGTTCAAGATTGCTAGGGTGTTGTTTCTGTCCACAGTAACCACAGTGGCTTGGGGCTTCGATGGAAATTATAATAAATAGCTGGTATTTAGAAAGCTTTTAAGTCTTCTGTGGTTGAGAAGCCCATGGTTATGCACATACAACCCTGAGGCTTTATCATTTCAGACTCTCTTGTCCTACCACTTGAATTGTATTGTGCCCTTGTGAAAAGCGACACACTTTCTTTATACAGGAAAAGATGGATATTTAAAGCTGCAGGATTTTTATCCAAGGCGAAGAAGAAAATATAATCATAGGGCACCACCGAGATTTCCCATCCAAGTCACTTTAAACTAGAGGTGTGAGTCCCTTAAAAATTAATTTGCTACAAGTATAATTCCTGCAGGAAAGTTAACACTGGTGTCACTCCCAGGAAATGTCTCACCTTATTACAGCTCAAAGCCACGCGGTAGCTGGGATTTTCTGCCACCAGTTGGTAGCGATGGGCTGCCTGTTCAGAGGAAGCCAGCTTTCCTTTGAGGCAACTCATCTCCATGGACTGAGCTTTTCTTAGTTTTTAACCAGTATTAAAAAATAGGAAGGATATGTCCACTGTGAAGTGATATGTAATTGTATGTTTGTCTTGCATTTAGTTGGTTGAGTCTTTCTGCCAGCAAGAGAAAATATCAGAAGGAGAAATAAATGTGTGCGAAAGTGTTACATTTACATTGTGCCCTGCTACCAAATGCTTCAGCTAAAAAACATGCAGCCTTAGTTAAACAGTCTTTTCTTCTGAGATTAAAAAGGACTTTTTGGAGCCTTTCATCAGGTCCTACCCAAACGGAAAGTCTCACCTTTTCTAACATATCTGCCATTATTGGAATAGCCCATTGCAAAGCACAGGTCATGTGCATCTTTGCATGTAACAGGAATTTTAAATTGCATTGTACTCTCACATTTTTGCCCCATTCAAAAGCCTTAACCGCCGATAGGAGATAAAGCATTCTGAAGCCTGCTACTGCTAAATGCATTATCACTTTCTAAAGCAATGTAGGTTCTTTGGTCTTTTAAAAACTTCCTCATAATGGAGTCCTTGAAACATCTTGAGGCAGGCTCACACTGGAGAGCAAAAGAATAATTATTTGTGGGCGGTTCTATTTTTATCGAAGGCTGGATTGTAGTTGAAAAAATGTTGCCGTTAGAGTTTCTCCCACACTTACTTAGCTGCAAACACCGCCACCCCCCAACACTACGGCTAGATTTCTCTAGGGTAGCTGCCTTAGAGCAGGGAGTTAGCTCCTTCGCTAAACCAGAGCCTGATAATTTTGTCTTCATCTGGGTCCTCCTCGGGGCTTGTGCACTCGGTATCAGTGCTATTACTGACAGAATGGATAATGAAACACTTCAGCAGTATTAATGATTTTACAGATGATATGTATCTGCAGTCTGAGTCGTATAAATAATGCTGGTAGTTGTTGGTTGCTGTTCTAACAAGCCTTTGACCACCTTGAAAGCATTGGCAGTAACTCCATAAGGCGCAGCCGAGTAGCTCTTGAAGCCACCTCTGCTTTGTGCTGGTAATACCTGTACAGCATCTGCGGGGATGCCGCGGGGATGGTACCCCGGTACACTGCCTCCACTCGGGAAGCCTGTGGGGTGGGGGTGGCTGGTGGGTGGCTTTGCCCTTTCTCGTTTATCTCCATCCCATTGCCGGGTCCTCTGCACTAGAAATAGCAGCGAGGCGTGATGCCCACCTTGGGAGCCTGGGCTGGAGCAGTGCAACAGGGCCCTTCACAGCACGGGGGATTTGACTCTGTAGCTGGTGTAAATCAGGATTTGGTTCCGTTTAACTTGCTGGTAGCCTGAGGGTTTGGCCCTACAGGTTTAGCACCTTTTGTGAAATCAAAAGGAAGAGTTTGGCTGCCCTGTCTAAACTACAGCCTGGGTGCTCCCAGGGCCACCATGGGACAGGGGACTCCTCCTGCCTCCGGGGTTTCCTTATCCCATGGGCGCCAGATCAGGAGCTGCGGCAAGTCTTCCCATCGCTGCCAGCTCAAGCCGCTACCTGAAAATGGAGGCATGTTCATCCAGCTTCATTCCTTGCCACCCCCGCTGACCACGCTGGAGTTCAGCTGGTGGTTTGGTGGGTAACGTGTGAAGCGGAAGGTCTCGCCGGGCAGGCACCGGGGGTCTGCCGGGGGGTCCCGCTGGGGGTAGGGCAGGGCTGCACTGTTTGCAGAGTGGCTTTCACAGGGCAGGCGCTGCTGGAGGAATTCACTTTCTTGTCCCCTTTTGCGGGTTATCGGAGCGAGCACAGAAGGTGAACAAATCCTGCCCTTGCTCAGCAGAGTAAGAGCATGCCAGAAACCTCATAAAGAGCAGTTCTGAGCAATTATCATGTACTATGTTTATTGAAGAAGGGCTCAGCTGACAGCATTCACACCTGGATTCCTCCCTAGGTCGGAGCTTTTCCTGAGCTGCGACCCAGATCTCGGTCTGGATCTGCACTGTGTAGTAGTTTGGGAGCAGGGAAGGGATTGATCTGCTGGATCTGACTCAGATCCCTTTGGGTTTTGGTTTTGGGTTTTTTTTGCCCACCCCTTATTTGAATCAGTTTCCTTGTGCGTGAATGGCAATAGAGTTGTTGATATTAACCCAACAAATGCTCTGTGTAGGTAGACCCAGCAGCAAAACAACATTCAGTGCGAGTTGAAGCAAAACCCAGTTCATCTACAGCAGCAGCATAAAAGGCATGACCCATATGCTATAGCAGTTTTCATCTGTGATGGTAAAATACCTTGTCTGACCTCTACTCTGATAACCACCAATGACCTTGGTCATGTAAACAGGACAAAATGAATTTAAAGTCTTATCACAGTTCTCATTAAGAAATTCAGATTTGTTTGGCTTTTTTCTTTTTAATTTATGTATGTGTGTGGTTGTGTGGGAAAATATAAAGCTTTTTTGTATCAAATAACATCAATCCTTGCACACTCTATGCAAAATTTTGTAAGCATTGCAATAATGCTATGAATTACACAAGGAACTATTTTAACTTTATTACACTTTCTGTATAAAAAAAATTTGTATTTAAATGATTTCAACTGCAATCTTGTAAAATATATTAATAAAATAATGATTGTTAAGAAGGAAAGAGATGTTGAGGGTTTTTTGTTTGTTTGAGCATGGCAAACATTAATTAGACCTCAAACTTTCATATGTCTGTAGGATATGGATAGGATATGTCTGTAGAATATGTCTGTATTTCTGTATGTCCGTAGGATATGCCAGACTGGATCACACTAGTGATCCATTTCACAGCATCAAGCCCTGGGTATATTCATGCCAAAAACGCTGTAGAGGCTGGAACGTGGATCTCGACGGATGGCTGTCAGAAGAAAACCTGTCGTCAGCAAAACAAAAAAATCTTCCCTTTGGGGAAAGTTGAGTTACCATCTTGCTTACAGTTTTGTTGAACTTCTCACCCTTGTCCTAGCATTAGAGACTCACAGCCAAGAAATGTTGCAGGCACTGAGGTCCTGCCTAAGCACAATAAACCTCTCGAAGAGAGGGGATCTGGTGCTGCTTGTGCTCCAAACCAGCAAGAACTCGAGGTTTTCCGAAAGGGACCAGAGCCGGGTGCGTGCATTTGGGAACAAGCCCCCACCTGCACACAGTGTAGGGAGCACAAGCTCAAGTCTGCCTGCAAAAAAATAATAATTTAAAAAAAAAAAAAAAAAACAAACCAGCAGCGTGGACCAACTCACAGAAAGCCTCTTGAAAACCTCTGGCTGCTTTAATGATCCATCAGTTTTATTTTAATTGGCTAACTAATCAGATGCTCATGGGTGACTCTACACATGCCAGGCAATCACTTCTGAGGGCATTTTGCAGGAGCTAGGTTTTAAATATGAATTTGTTCGCCCTGGATTTTGTCAGTAAATGAGAGCATTGATTGAGGCTCATTATCTGAACGAATAGCAAGAATTCAATCCGGCTGAAAAGATGTGCGTGCCTTCCAAGGGCACAGAGAGTTTGAGCCCAGTCCTCGCAGCTGAGACACTGCCAAAATCCAGGCTGTAGGGATACTTGTTTACCAGTTTGCAGGCGCTACTGTTTACCAGGCTCCAAATAAGTTCACTCAGTACTGTTGGGTGGGCACGCACTGTCTTCTTCTCGCTTGCTGGGTTTTGGACTGTTTGCACTTTTTAAAAAAAAAAAAAAAAAGACACCTTTCAGCTGAACTTCAGCTGCAGTTCTTGGCCTGAATTTGGAATTTCTAGCAAACTGACAATGAAATAATTCATGAATTAACCCCCATTAAGAAGCGTGTTGGCAGGAACTTCACAGCACCCGCAGGAGATGCAGCTCTGCGTAGCTGCATGGGCAGCACCCAGCACTGCCACGGCAGGCAGCGGCCAAATCCTTCCCCAGTACAGGCAAACTCCGCATCAGCTGCCTGTAAATGTGTTGTGATTTAAGCAGTGAGTAGTTATGAAACTCAGCCTTAACAGCAGCGTATTTGCAGTGCCCCCATGCTAGAAATGCAAAGTGTGGTACTCAGTAGCAACAATATGTTAACCATTTCTAAAGCCTGGGAAGCTGTAGTTAAAAACGGGATTTGTCTTTCAAAATTGACTCCTGGGAAAATTATCAAAATGTAATTTCCTCCCAGGTATCTTGCCTTCCATTTTTTAAGGAGTACTTCCCAATTTTTGCTTTCTTTCCTTTTACCCCTGTAAGTAATTAATTGTTTCTTTTTTTTTCCTAAGTAGCAAACAGAAAAGATGAACCAAACAGAAAAAAGAATTACAAAAGTAGAAAAGAATCACTGAGATTAAATGAGTCCATTTCATACTCTGTAAAATGATAACAACTTCAACATTTTAAAATTTTATGTGCAGCTGGGTTTTTGTATTTTTCATTTAAGTCTAGTGCATACAAGTTGGTGCTGCTGAAGTTCAGTTGTTAAATCAGGGTGATTATTTTTATTTTATGAACAGTGTCCAGAAATCAGTGATGAGAAGTATCTGTTTTTAACAGTTTTTCTCCAGTGCTGTGACCTTGATTCCTCTCTCCTTAAACTGAACAGAAAAATCCTCCTGAATTTAGTGATGAAGGTTCAGACCTAAATAGCTCCAGTGCCAAATGTATCCCAGAGGAAAATTATATGGCCTCATTTAATAGAGAAAAAGCAAGAAGTCTGGCCAGCAGCTAGAACTTGGCTCTTTCTTGCAGTCATTTCAGAATAAAAAACAGACTGTAGGTAGTCTTTAAGCATTTGATTCACACTATCGGACTGTTGTAATACACATTACTGATATGATCTGCATGTTTTAAAATTGGGGTTTGTGACTAGCCTTTCATATAACAGCTCTGCTTCAGGCCATCATACAACTAGGCTTGTGTAACATCAGCTGTGGTATTTTCCCTTTCACACCTACAGGAACATTTCTTTTTACCATACTTCTAGGCTTTGTTTTCAGTCTCATAAGCAGCACAGCAATGCAGGCAGAAAACAAGCCCACTGCCTCCTCGCTGAGGAATGCATGCGACCATCTGCTTTGCTCCATTCAGTGGGTGCGTGTAGGGAGGGGAGTAGCACAAAACACCTTTTAAATCTCTGAAATAACCTCATTTGGCTTGGTTTTCTGCTCCTCCCGCTGCAGCACGCAGCTGCAGAGGCAGAGTTGGCGGCAGCCTGGGCTCCTGCCGGGGCTGGACCCCTCCTGGGGCTCCTGGTCCCACCTCTCCTTCCTCGATAGCCCGATTCCCGTGCCACTGCCTGACTCAGACTAGGAAACAGAAATATTGTAAATGACAGCATAACCCACAAGTACGCAGAGGACCTCAGTGCTGCTCAGTATTTCAGCACCTTTTTGAACAAAAAATACATCCACGTTACCTGGCCTAAACTCTACCTACAACTTGAGTTTAGCAGCTGAGAGCTCCAAGCCAGCCGAAGGATGTTGAACATGACCGAGATGGGATTTTACTCATTGAATATGGGTCTTGCATCTGCTTTGCCAGATTAGGGAGATCTAACAACAAATAAACAAACAAAGACAAAAACCAGTGCATGCACATGCCAAAAAGTGGTGCTGTTATCTCTGTATGGCTGCCACTCTTAGCCGGAGCCTCCCTCCTTCGTCCAACCAACATGCCACATCTCCTGCCCCGGCGGATGAAGTTTTGATGGAAGGTGCTGCAGTTGGGGTTGGCTGCACCATGCCTCAATGGCTGCAATCTGCTGCATCCCCAATGCGTTCAGGACCGGGGCAGGGTGATGGGGAAATGCATGGCAGGACGGAGCCATGCAAGCACGTAGGATGCTCCATAGAAAGACATTCCCTTCCTGCCATGGCAAGAAGTCTGTCAGGAGGCACGAGAGACGATTTTCACCCCAGTGTGTCCCACATGACATATTTATATGGGTTTCAGTGCTCTTATGGGAACAAAACGAGGAGGCCCCAGGGCTGAAATAAGCAGTGTTAGAGATGACATCGGTCCCAGAGAGGGCCACGTTTATCTTGATGCCCACCCAACAAACACAACCTGCTTTTGCAAACCATGGTGTAGAAAAACTTCTCATTGCTTTCCGGTATCAGCAGGCTTGGGAATAATAACTGACTGATTGAGAAGTGTGTGTGTGCATGCATGGGGATGGGGGAAGAGACATTTCTGAATAATGTGTTATTTTGTGTCAGTTGTAGCAACTCCCAAAAGCATTTGGGTATTTCAATAAACCCCAATTTCAAAAGAGAGTTTTTGCAACACAGTCATCTTGAACCATAATAACTGAATTGGAAAGTAACTATCATCTGCTATGAAGACATTAAAACATCTACAGTGGAACCATCAGGCTGTGAATGCTATGGGAGCTCTGCACACATACGCACGCACACATGATTAACAAAGAAAAAAAGGAGAAAAGCACTGTCACTTCCAAGAAAACCCACAACCTACCACCTACATGATGAACTTTTAAGCACAGAATGCAACATCCAATGAATTATTTATGAATTAATTTGCAATGAACAGTTTAGCAGTCAAAGGAAACAAAAACTGGCAGCGCAGCCCAGCCTGGGGTGACGGCAGGGGACAGGACCGTACTGTTCCTCCGGCAAGAAGACATTTAGCAGTATACATGATGAGTTGCACGCTAAGAAAGTTTAAGACAAAAATCCAGTTCCTAGCAAACACCAGCCTGGTGTACTAATATTCCAACATACCCTGCGACCCCACCTGCACACCGCACTGGCACATGCCGTCGTTCATCCAGTGCCAGCTGACAGATACAAGCGCTTTTTGGTCTCCAGACATCTGCTGTGGCTGTAACCGCTCCGTCAGGAGTCGTCACCCACCGCCCCGCACCTTTCCCCCACCGCTCTGTTTTTATGCTAAGCTGAAACACTAGAACAGCGAGCTGCTGCTCAAAGGCTAATGACGGGAACAACGAAATCAGGAGATATAAAGGCCACATCCTGCTTTTAAATTAATTCTTTATAGCCGGGCTGTAAAAGGAGCTGCCCCTGCCCAGTGCTGGAATGGGCTCTGCACTGAGGGCTGCACACCAGCAGTGGCCTTTAGCAGGACATTAAATTAATGCTTTTGCGGGTCTTTTTTCTCCTCCTCTGTTGAGATCCCTGGTTTGACTATGCGGCTGCAGCCAAGCCCCAGCCCTGATGCTGGCCGCGCAGCTGCATGACATGCTCTCAGGCTAACCAGCTGCTGTGTGCCTTATTTCTCGAATGCAAACACGGATCGTGGGCATAAACAAACCTGGCTGGATTCCTGGCAGAGCTGAGAATTGCATTCAGTAGCTCCTGGGGCAGGGACAGAGGTGATGTGGGAGCTAGCAGGAGAACATAGGCAGGACAGGCTTGGGAGAAACCAAAAGCAGAACAGGCAGGTTGGCCCAGACTGGGCTGTTCTGGGCTTGCTGCAGCTCCTGTGGCATTGCCAGGCTGTCATGGTTTAACCCCTGCCAGCAATTAAGCACCACGCAGCCGCTCGCTCACTCCCTCTGCTCAGTGGGATGGGGGGACAGAATCGAAAAAAAGTAAAATTCATGGGTTGAGATAAAGACAGTTTAATAGGACAGAAAGGAAGAAAATACTAATACTAATAATATGACAATGATAATAATAAAAGAATTAGAATATACAAAACAAGTGATGCACAATGCAATTGCTCACCACTCACCCACCGATGCCTAGTTAGTTCCCGAGCAGCGATCCACCCCCAAGCCAACTCCCCCTGGTTTATATACTGGGCATGACATCACATGGTATGGAATACCCCTTTGGCCAGTTTGGGTCAGCTGTCCCGGCTGTGTCCCCTCCCAACTTCTTGTGCCCCTCCAGCCTTCTTGCTGGCTGGGCATCAGAAGCTGAAAAATCCTTGATTTAGTATAAACACTACTTAAAAACAACTGAAAACATCAGTGTGTTATCAACATTCTTCCCATACTGAATCCAAAACATAGCACTCTACCAGCTACTAGAAAAAAAATTAACTCTATCCCAGCCAAAACCAGGACAGGCACATTGTGCAAATAGAGCAGCAGACACTTCCCAACATAGCTCCTGGCTGCTGCAGTTTGAATAATTTATAAATGCTTTTGGATCTTTTTTTTTTCATTCATTTCTGGAGCAACACCAGTCCTGCCTGGTTCCAGTGGGGTGGCTGAGATTGCTGCTCCCCTTAAAGCACAGTACCGCTGAACATGCTTTAGCTTCCTTCCCACAATGACTTTTATAATGGTCACTTTTCTAAGGTATATGCATCTCAGCTACCCTTAACCCTGGCTGTGCCCCTGTCCCCAAGCCCAGCACGGTAGTACACAGTCCTGCCAGCCAGGAGGGGCATGGGGTTTTTTTGGCAGTGCTGCAATGGAAACCCTCTCTCCAGACAGCCAACATTTCTTTGTGGGAAGAAGAGCAGCATCGCATCCCCCGGTAAGTCTGACTCACACCTGTGTAGGCTCTGAATGATGAGGTGAAGCCACGATATTTCTCCAGAGCAGGTGAGAAGCTGCCCTTCGTGTTGTCTTCCACCAGAAAGACTGAAGGTAAAAGCAGAAAGATGCTATAATAGTTTAAAGAAGTTGACATCATCTGAAGTTAGAAACCAGCTGAAACATTTAAGACACCTTCGCAGTTCAAACTCTGCTCAGACTTTGGCTGTTGGGAGGACAGTCAATGTTTTCCTCCTGAAGACAGCAGACCAGGCAGAGCAGCTGAGAACAGCAGAGTCATGAGATTATTTTCCTATTTTTCTTCCTTTCTGCTTTCTCCATTGACTTCTGGACCTGAAGCCATGTGCTTGGTGTCCATCAAATCAAATACTTGGGTGGGATAAAACTGATGAGCACGATGTGCCAAGGAGAGACCTGGGGTTTTGCAGTTTTGCAGGACAAGGACATTGCACATACAACTTGTATCACAGAGAGAGGTAAGAGCACGGTGAGACAGATGGAAGCTGGTGGGACCCATGTGTCCCAGGGGTGAGAAAGGTAGATGGACACAGGCACCAGCTTCCCACAGTGACTGATGGATCTTGCTTGTCACTTTTTTCCCTCTCACGCATGAAGACCTTTGTAACACCTAACAAGCAAAAAATGACAGCAGAAATATTGAAAGCACTGCAACCCTAGGGCAAGTTCAAGCAGTTCCCACTGAAATCAGTAGGTGCTCTGTCTACATATAGATTGTCACTCCCATTTTTAAGAGAACAGCCAGCTTGAAATAAAAGGGCCAAAGTTTGGCATGATGTGGATGACAGCTTGGATCCAGATTAATCCAAACCGTAGGCCAATTTGGCTCAGGAGAGTTGATGTGGGCTACTCCCTTCCTGAGAAATACAAGACTAAAACAGCCATCAGGGCCAAAACAGGAAGGCTAAAAATAAATTAATAATTAAATAATAATAATAATAGTCTAAGGGCTACTGCCCTCAAAAGAATATTTTCATCCCTGCTTTACATGAGAACTGCAAGGAGGACTTTTTAAGATAAGCCTTAGAAGGTGCAGAAATGGAGATGGCAGGCAATTCAGGGTAAACAGTTCATTCAATAAATTACAATGAATTATTTGCAATTAAAAAACATCTATAAGCTGCTAAATTCCATTAACATTGCATGGCCTATATAAAGTGACCCCTAATTGCATATTAAAGAACGATCTGTCTTTTTATGTTTTCATCTCACCACATAAAAAATTGTTAGGTGAGGAGCACATCATTGCCCAAACCAGCCCATCATGCAGCAGGCAGTAGGCTGAAAGCTCTAATGCACATATTACAGCATGCTGGGCTGCAGCAGAGATCTGGATGCAACAGGAATAAATGCAGCATGCTTGGGACCATGGAGAAACGCGGTTCCTCCATCAGATGCGGAGCTGACCTAATGCTTAATGGCTTTGGTGTCACATGCACCAGAAGTCACTGCCAGGCAGTTGTAAAGTTACATGGACGCCAGCAAATAACTGCATCTGACCTGACCACAATTACTCAATTTATGAGAGCAGTTAGGACTTGAGGATATTGTTATTTTACTGTTGACAGAATGGAAAGAACAAGCTCCATCACACATGCCTGACTCTTGCCTTAGAAGGACCTAAAAAGAATCCAGAAATGTTAAATTCATCTCCTGCCATCCCAAAGAAATGGAGAATTACCAGTCATTGCGTCCACATCACCCGAACACCCATCAAACTATCAGCCAGCCACGTGGTGCTGCACAGGAGCCCAAGGTGTGTGGGCATCTGCACCTGAACAAAATAGTTAAAAGCCATAATGACAATACCTAGGCTGCAAATCTAGAAACACTCTGGAAAATCCAGAAGCAATTGCTCTTTGGTCATATCTAGAAAAGAATACACTCCCTGGAGGATATTGTGATGGAGTGACACTGGAACTGTCCCGGCTCATTTGGGTTTGCTCTACGCTGAGATCAAGTCATATATAATGTTCTTGTAAAATACTCTGTTGGTTGCAGTTGGATAAATGGCCAATTCTAAATGATCCTTGCTGAACTGCAAAATCGATTAGGCAGTGATTTCCCACCTTGGATTTTTCTACGCCCCTCAAGATTTCTCGCTCTTGGAATTTGTCACATCCACGAGAAATTAAACAGGGTGCATTGCTCTAGTGGCAATTTCTCTGGCTTCCCTCAATCCCAGAAGCCATGTGGAGTCTCCTGAGGTAGTTTGCTTGCAGTAGAAAAGACTTAAAAGCTGACACTTTTCACTGCAAAAAAAAAAGAAAAAAACAACAAAACTTGGCTAAAGTTAAACACAGGATTCAGAGTCCCTAATGCACAGAAACCCAGCACAGGAAAGGCAGTCGTCCTCCACCAAAACAGCAGCAGACAAACTTCTTGCTCGGCACAAACCAGGCCGTGATGTCGGGCACTTACATCCCCAGCATCGTCTTGCACCAGGCAGCAGCACCCACTCTCAGCACCTCTGGGCTGGTGCTGCGCTGCACTGCACAGACATCCCTGCCCTGCACGGCTCGTCGCTCTGATTAATGAGAACTCGGAGCCAGAGCGGGGAACTACAAGTCTTTTTAATATAACAACAGGTCACCTAACAGGCATTAGAAGCTTGTTGGGACAAGAAAAAGGCCTGTCTGCATTAGACTGCTAACAACTAGCTTTAACTTGCGTTTTCCTGGGAATATTGTTTCAATTTAAGCCTTTTAGGAAGCTGTCGACCTTAGCAAAAATCCCTTCAAACAGGAAGGCTCAAGCGAAAAGATAGCTGAAAAAATTAGTGATGAAATCCTATTTCCTGATCCAGAAGTGCCAAGGCTAGGTCTGATTTCAGTGGGAACATTCACGTACCTAAAGAGAGGCATATGCTTCTGAAGCAGCCACTGGCAGGCTGCGAAGTAGCTCCCTCTCGGGGGTGGATGCAGCCGTGCCAGTGTGAGCAGGATGGGTTTTCTGTTCATCAGCAGGAGACAGATTTGGAGGGGGATTTTTTACACGCTGCACGGAGAGGAACTCCCAGAGGAATTAAAGCTTTTTCTCTTCTGGCTCTGGCGCTGGCGTTCAGGACTTCACCCAGCATTCAGATAGGAGTTCTGCCTGGAGTGAGAGTTTAAAAGCTTCAGAAGAAAAAGTAGGTCCATTCATCCATGTCACTTATTCAAAAGCCCAGAGACAAGGTGTGCTGAAGGAGCGGGGGGAGTCAGAGGTGAGACTGGAAAAGCCCTTTCTTCCACTTAGGTTCAAGATCACACCAAGGCACTTCAGTTATTGGTTGGGAAAATGCTGCACAAATCATAGAGGAGGTGCTGGCAGTTCGCTCGTTGGAGCACAAGCTCTGCCAATGGCATCATTTGGATGTTTAAAGCCCTTGGCTCTAATTGTAGCATGGCCATGCTTGAATAAACAGTGCTAGGATTACAGTCATTGTGGAAAAATGGGATGGATTGTGTCCCAGTCTGCCTGAGAGGAGAAGCTAGTTCTGACTTGGCTGGGCAGGGGAGCTGGCACAGAAAGCCTCTGACATCCTGACACCTCTCCGCAATGATTTCCCTCAAGATGAGAGGGCTGATTAGGTGCAAAGAGAGATGCTAAAGCAGACTGAAACATCCCTTATGCAAATGCTCCACTTAAAGCCAAATGCCTGCAGCCTAAGGTGATGGGCTTGCAGCCTCTTCAGCAGTCAGTTCTGCAGAGGGTGGGAAGTCGAGGGTGTCTGCTGTCCCCCCAGAAGGGAGCAAGGCTCCTGGGGACCAGGAATAGTTCCCGCTCGTGCAAAGAAATCCAGCCCTCAGTCAAATCCCAGGCTGGGAGTCCAGCTAGAGCAAGACTCTGGTGCCAAGACACTCAATTCTCACACAAGTTATCGCTCACCTTGTGGTAGTCGTCGTCTTAAATCATGTGTTTAGTGAATCCCAGGTAGATGGCTGAATCCTGTAACAGGAAAAGCCACAGGCAGTGCTGGGAGGCCCAGCCCTCCAGGTCTTTATCTTTGTAGATAGGCAAGTTTTGAATCTTTGGAAGAAATGCTCTGACTACTGTTAATTATCGATCACTGAAGCCAAGCTTCTATGCCCTGGACATCTGCTGCTGCATGGCAGATGTGAAGACAGTGTCAAAATGGGACAACAGGGTTAGAAGACAAGCAAATATCACCATTGTAATGAGAACTGGTATTTTGCCTGGCTAGTCCATCTTCTTTCATGCACAGAAAGATAAATTGTATGGAATGGCTCTGTGGAAAGACAGTTCCTTCCTTATTAATACTGAGAGTCAAAACTTAAACACAGCAGACAAAACTCATATAGGACTAATGAAGTGTTGGAGCACAATCAAACCAAAAGGGCCTCCATCTCTGGCTCTCATTCCTCTGCCCTTTCTGGCCAGACAGAGCATTCCCTGTGCCCATGTGTTGGGGAGAACTGAGGAAGCAAGGAGCCATCAACAACAGTACTGTCCCAGAAATAACAATGACTTCTCAAGAAACAGGAGGGCTGGAGGCCTCCAGCATTCAGACTTGGCTTATTCCAAAGGAAGGAAAATAACAGCACAACTGAGCAGTAGTAGGAAAAACTAGCTATTTTTAGTATGGTACTTGGGGGAGGATTGAACACAAATTTGAGTTTAGCTCCTGTCTCCAAGAAACTTGGGACTTGCCCCAGCAGAAAGATAATCTGGGAAGATGAGTCCAAAATCATGGGTGCAGAAGATGCTCCATCCAAGACTGCTTTGTTCTGCCTTTCTTTTTCAAATGTTACTGTACTACCTCTGGTCTCTCCCTGGTGCACCTCCTAAGGTGGTGCTCTCAGCCTGACGCTGAGTAACAAACACAGTTGTGACTTGTACGCTCAGTAATGAGATGCCAGGCACATGGAAAACCTGATAGGCAATGTTCTCAAATTCTCTGTTAATTACCAATGTTTGCTTAACAAATAGCTGTTAAAATGCCTCAGTGCACCAACTTTTCTGGGACCACTTTGTATTTCCCAGATGTTCAGCTGGCAAAAGACTGACAGATGCCTTCCTCTGATTATTTTCCCTCTAACTGGCAGAAATTTGGAAATGTTGGTTTGACATTCCCTGCAGTAGATTCTGCAGACATCAGGTCAGACACCTCTGAGATGCAAAAAGTTGCTTTCCAAAATGATAAAGACAAGCAAGTAACGTGAATTTAATGTGGAAACAGCATTCTTCCACCCCTTGGCTACACATGAAACCAATGTGAAGAGCAGCATAGAGAGATAATGTCTGGCAGTACCGATACTAACCCTGAGGCTCATCTGAGTGAGTTTACCTAGCTCTAGCCCAAGAACTTAGAGAGATCTGGGTTACCTCCAAGGCAGAATTAACATTTGACATATAGTTACATAGGACAAAAGAGCTGAACTTCTCCATTCAGAGTCCTGAAACATCTTGCCTATGCCAATACCTCGCACTCTGTCTATCAGAGTAGCCACTAGCTGGCACAGACTTGGAGGAGCTTCGTTGTAGGGGGAAACATTAATATTCAGCAAAGTGCTATTACTTCTGGCTTCTAGCTGCAAAGTGGAACTCGGGCCAAATTTGTGAATTTTCAGTCTTATGATAAAATTAGACAGAGCAAACTATTTGAGGAAGATTGACTTTGAGACTAATGCATGAGGCTAGGGTCCAGGAAACCTTGTGCTTAGAACAATTCCGTATAAGCCTTTTAGTATCTCTGTCTGCAGCTCTATTCTAGGAATTAATACATTTCTTGGGAGATACTTCTCTAACACATAGTGAAATAATTAGCACAAAGAAGCTTCAGATAACCTGAATACAGAATCCTTTCCTAGTTCTACTCCAATGTCTATCATATTAAGAGAAATGCACACTTACAGCCCTCTTGCAGGAGTTAACACAGAACTCTTCTATATTTGCAACATACCTGAGCATTACGTAATGCAGAAGATATTTGCCTAAAAGACTTAGACAAAATCTGGGAAAAGCAGAAGTTGAGGACTAGAATAGATGAAGCAGAGCCCACGTGACATCCCTAGAAGAGACCTGTAGCAGTTATCTTCTGCTGAGGTCTTGCATTGAATGAGCTTTGAGACATCTATGAAGAGACAATCTGCTTCCCACCATGTCTGATCTATAGGCTTTTATAGTGGAGTCTGGCTGAAGCTTATAAAATAAACCTATATTTACCCAGATCATAAAAGGAATGATTCCTGATACCATGGAAGTTGACCTTCTACTTTAAGCAAGAAGGCTGTCAGACCCTATAATTTTCCTTGTCGGCTACCACCCATCAAGCAGTGACTTTAACTTCCATATGGCGCTAAAAAGAAAAGGATAATCCTGCTTATAAAGCTGAACTTTGATTTCTAAAAATTCATGCATGTTGCTTTTATGTATAGGAATGCTTCCATTTTCTGGATGTACATCAGTACTTCTGCACTGAATGAAGCTTTGATATATTATTCAGCTATATGAAACCAAAGCATTTAATTATTTCCTCTGGAGCTTCCTAAACAAAAGTGGTTGAAGGCCATCACAATTCAACACACTGTTGTATTTCTGTGCAAGTGGTGTTTTAATGGCTGAACAGCTCAATTAGCACTTACAAGCAATTGTAAGCAAATGCTCTCACAAGCATCAGTTTTGTAGGAGCTACTCTATAAAGTAACCTGTTAGTGAAAGATGCAAAACTTTGTCAGCCAGCGTACATCTTGCTGAGTAACTACTGGATGGCAGATATCAGTTCTGAGAGTAGGAAGGAAGGGAGGAGGTGGAGAAGCTGTTGTCCTAGATGGCTGAGCTACCTTTTTCGGAGGACATCAATGAAGAAATCTTGAAGTCTGAAGTGCAAATCAGCTCCCTTGAAACTTCCCAGAGAGATTCCCACAGACTGTTTGGCAATACTGTCTAAGTCTCACTCTGAGTGGATTATCTAGATTTTTTGGTAGGCATGCAGTGACTGCCTTTACTGCATATAAATCAGTTGTTTGAGTTCTTCTTTGGGCATGTCAGCCCAGTTCCCTCCCACACCCAGTAATTTACCCAAGATACAGTTCAGAGAATAAAGTTCATATCAACTTTGGCCTGTCATAGAATTATCACAAGCTTAGTCATTTAAACTACCTAATAGCTAGTTCCAGATGTTGTGAAAAAAAGAAAAGAAAAATCATAGTCAGAACAGTTTTGTTAATCTTGTTTGAGTATTAGCTGGGTAAAATATAAAAGGGAATTTTAAAAATCAGTTTCTGTCCTCTGTAGTTAGCACCCAGGGAAGAGATCTTCAGCAAATATTCATAGCAATGAAACATTTATAGACATGCTGCTTAGGTTTACCTACAGATTTTCTAGTTGTGTTTCAGAACCAGCATCAAGGTGTCATTAGCCTACTCTGAAAACTCATGACCTGCACATCTTTAAAAGTATCACATAGAAAATTCTTTCTAATCATATAGCAGATGTGGTAGAAATGTATATTGTCTAAATGTCCAGTAATAACTAAGATTTCATAATTGGGATCACAATTTATAACTGCAAAATTTCTGTTGACTTTAAAGAAAACAGAATTTGGATCTCTGAAGCATTAGTACAGCAAACACAAAAATCCTGCAAATGAACACCTCCCTAGGAAGAAGACTCCTAAAGCTATCTGGTTTAGTGTTTGGTTCAAAAGAAAGCCATATGTGAAAATCTTTCTGACTTGTAAAATACATTTAACTAAACCTATCTGTCATCTATGCATCCTGCTTTATCTAACCAGTCTCTCTATTAGCACTCCTCACCATGGTATCTGAACTTCTGCTGGAGGTGTTATTCCAATTACTTTAGTGTAGCTGCTAACATGTAACTGAGAGCAAAATGTGAGTTTCTGTTAGGAAAATAATGCTCCAATTAGTTGCTCCCTCTTTGTCTAACAACGCAGAAAGTCACACCGTGAAGGATTGTTTCCAGAGCTTGCTCTCTGTGGTAGTCTCTCCTCCTTTCTTTTTTATCATTGCCATCGCGATGTTGACACAGAAGTTTGGCAGTCTCCCGTCTGAATCACATATGGGAGCTCAAGCTATTTATGATAGTCAATACAAATCAAATACCTCCTATGTACATTAGCCACTGCTCAGCTGAATTTCTTGCTTCTCCTGTGCTGACCCAAATCTATGTAGGAGACAGAGAAAGTATTTTTCTTATGCATCCTGACTCCTAATTGAAATAGGAAAACTCCTGAGAAGGAGAGCTGTAAATATGCAACAAGTCTGAAGAAACTGCTGTTTTGTGATCACGTACAAACTGCTTCTTTCTCCGCAGCTCTCTAGGATTTAGAATAAATTTCATGACGGACAAAATATTTCACCCAGTCATAGCATAAGAAAGAATTTTAAACAACTTTGGAGACTGTTCCCAAGCTAAATCTTGGTGTATTGACCTTCTAGCTTAAAAATTGGATACCTTGCTTAAGGGTGGGATAATCAGCACTTCAGGATTTTCACTGTGGACCCTCCTATCCCACCAGCAGTTGCAGTTATTTGTCAAGCTTGAAAGTAGTGGCTGCAAACCACCTCATTTCATTTCAGCTCTTGCTTTCCAGAAAATGAAACAACAAGGAGGTAACAGGACTAAAGAGCAATGCCTCACCCAGCTGCAACCAGACTTTCTCCTGACTTATGTCCCATCTGCTGGTGGACACACACTGCTGTCTTCCCCTTACTCAAACAGCACCCAAATGCTCCAAGTGAGGAGTGGATCTGATCGTAATCATCTGCAGCATCTTAAAATAAGGTGACTATGAAGACAAGACTTAAAGGTGCTAAAGCTCTGTGTCAAGCAATCACCACCACTTACCAATCTTGGCTATACAAAAAAAATGTTGTCAAATCACTTGAAGGAACATGATACAGCAGAGCTCCTTAAACCATGGACTTCTTCACCCTGATTCAGCCCACAGAAACACCTTGCCTGGACATTGCTACGGTGAGACACATGATTCCTGTAGGAGAGGCAGTATTTCTCACCATTTTTTTGATCTTAGGATGCTTCTAGTCACAGGGCACAGCAGGCATCAGTTCATTATTTATGGGGTCCTATGGTGGAATTCTCTCTTCTCTAAAAATGAATGCTCCCTCTGTGATGAGCTGGTTTTGGCTGGGACAGAGTTAATTTTCTTCCTAGCAGCTAGTATGGGGCTATGTTTTGGATTTGTGCTGAAAACAGTGTTGATGATAACACAGAGATGTTTTCATTACTGCTGAGCAGTGCTTACCCAGAGCCAAGGGCTTTTCTGCTCCTCAACCCACCCCGTCAGCGAGCAGGTTGGGGGGGGCACGAGACGTTGGGAGGGGACACAGCCGGGACAGCTGACCCCCACTGACCCAAGGGATATTCCAGACCATACGACATCATGCTCAGCGTATAAAGCTGGGGGAAGAAGAAGGAAGGGGGGATGTTCGTAGTGATGGTGTTTGTCTTTCCAAGTAACTGTTACATGTGATGGAGCCCGGCTTTCCTGGAGGTGGCTGAACTCCTGCCTGCCCATGGGAAGTGGGGAATGAATTCCTTGGTTTGCTTTCCTTGCGTGCGTGGCTTTTGCTTTACCTAGTAAACTGTCTTTATCTCAACCCACAAGTTTTCTCACTTTCATTCTTCCGATTCTCCCCCATCCCACCAGGGGGGACTGAGCGAGCGGCTGTGTGGGGCTTGGTTGCCGGCTGGGGTTAAACCATGACATGGGGTTGGGGAGGCAGGGGGGTGTTGGCGTTTTGGTTTGGTGGTTTTTTAAGAAAAGGTTAAAATACCTTGCTATGACAAACCAGCACTTTGTACATGTATGTGCACACAAACACATATTGGTAATATACATCTAGGACTGAGATACATCGATGAGAAACCACTTGCAGTTTTCCGGTCAGACTCTCAGCAGAACAGCAAATTAAAATCTGTTTATGCGTAGGAGGTAGGACTCAGCCTGATCACTATGAGTTGTCTGGACAGTATCAGGGAAGAGGACAGTCTCACGTCCTGCTGTGACAGAGCTAATTTGCAATCCATCTCTGACTATCATCGCACATCCAGACGCCCAGTGCCCTCTTTGGCGCAGCACCTGCCAGTAGTCCCATGTCATAAACCCTCATATAGCATATAAGATGATAAAGAGGATCTTGGGAAAAGAAGAGTTAATTCTGCCAACAGCATGAGCTATGCTCGCAAAGCCTTGAGCCTTAACGGCAACCACGGCCATGGGAATGCCTGCTCTGAGACCATCACTCGTGAGGGGAGACAGCAAATACCGCTGATGTTCCATGGCTGTTACAGTTACATCCCACTTGCTGCAGTTTCTCACTTAAACATGACTGCTTCCGCTGAGTGGTAAAGTATCTACAGCAGAACCAATTCTGTTTAATGTACTAGCTGAAAAAGAAACTGCTTTGAAGCTTTGTAGATCATCGCAACCAGTAGAAAGGATTAGCTGATGATTTTGTGAATGAGGTGGGGTGGATTAGGAATGTGCTGGAATATATCTTTACTGGCTTAAAACAGGCTGGCACTTCAGAATCACCAATTTTTGCTTCCTCTCTTTTTTTTTTTTTGAAAAAAACACCACCAAACTCAGAACATGTAAGGACTAAATCCTGATTCTGTCACAGGTAGCAGCAGACATCTCTTCACCTTCACTCTCTCCCAGTATGGCAGAACCTGGCCTGACCAGGGCGACACTGTGCTGATGATAACAGTCTAAGTAATTAAAACTCATTGTGTGTTCAAGGAAATAGCAACCCCCTTTCTGCAGTGAGATCCAGCTCAGAACCTCACAGCGTACAAAGCTCTTGAGATATTTTAAGGTTAACTGAAACATTTTGATTCACTAACAACACCTCTCTCCAATGGCTGTCAGAAAAGCAGAAAGGTGAATAAACTGCCAAGGTTTTTATACCACTGACCCCGTGGAGGAATTTCATCTCTATATACTGCTGTTTCAAACCACCTCCTGGAGTGTGAGCACACATATTGGGTATTGACTTCCTGAACTATGTTAATATTGATGAAAAGTCATTTACTTCTCAAGCCTGATGAACAAATAGCATCTCTCCCAGGACTGTGGGGTTTTATCCAGACTGTGATGGTTTTATACATATGTCAGCCAAGGTTCACCTTACTGAAGGAAGGTGCTTGTTGTATTAAAGGAGTCGCTACCTGAACAACTTTCAACATAGAAAGGTCAAGCATAGGCATAAAGCTTCTTAGAAAAATAACAAACAGGAAAAAGTGACAGAATCTTCCAAAAAGAATCTATGAAACCAAAGTGAAAGATCAAGGGGTTTGCTGATCAGAATCCTTTTCAACAGCCTTCTTTTTGGTTAAAAATAAGTGCAACTGACCGTGAAACTCTTCTTAAGAAAGTTTCTCTTTTGAGAAGTCACCTTCAAATCGGCAAGTGCTGAAGCTTTAGTGTTCTGTAGTAACACCCCCACCACCACCTCCACTCTCCAAATGTAATTAAATTCAGATTAAAACTTTAAACAGCTGAAAGTGAAATCACATATTTTGGGTTGTTTCTACAATTCCTTTGGCAGCTCTGAACATGTGGGATGATTTAGTGTTTAAACTATTAAGATTTAACTTTTTCCCCAAATAGGGAGAAGTATGAATCCAATGGCATTACAGAGCTGCAAAGATTTCAGTGTTGTCACCACAGGTATGTGAATACAGGTGGAACAAGTACACTATCACTTCTAAACATGTTTATCCTTTCAATTAGTTCAGCCTGAGAGAGTCTGTCAGAGTAAAACATGCTGGTGTCTCTCCACAGCCTGTCACCTGCCTTGTCCTGTGTCAAGTCCTACCACCGAGACAAGAAGTTCAAGCTGGCAAGCAGAAAAGGTTAGTCGATGGCCACCATAATATGTGACTTACCTTACTCTGAGGTCTTGAGAGCAACTTCAGTTCTCCTCTGGCACTGCAGGAAAGGGTGATAACTACCTGGAAATGGCTAAAAAAAAAAAAAAAACAAACCCAAACCCAAAATTCTGCTTTAGTGAGAGGTATGAAGAAAGGCACTGTTAGCTGTGCCTGACTTCTCCTTATGTCATTTATCTGGGTCATACTTTATTCTTCCATTTCCTTGTGCAGACTTCGTGGTTACCTTCACATCTTATTTCACAGGGAGAAACAGTGAGCTCCTCTTTTCCCTGGGCTACGTAGTTCACACTGCAACCAAAGGAGCAGTGCTCCCAGCACAGCAGGCCAGCTCTTCCCATTAATAAGCAGGAGACCCCAGACCCTGAATTCTGCTTTATTTTATGTGTAATGATACACTACAAAAAGTAGACATAGACTTAGATGGAACCTGTCACTACACTTTTTTTTTTTTCCTGGGAACCAAGAAGATAGATAAGAAACTTTTCTTTTGGGTAAGTTGTGGGTGTTTTTCTGACAGCCTCAGTGTCTTGTACACTTGTACCATACTTAATGTAGATAAAAGTACAAATATTTTGCATAATTACATGGATGTTAACATTCATAGTGCCTGTGGCATCAGTTCTAATTTAGTAAAGTGAATCAGTTCCTTTTCCTAACAATTCATCAGTGCTGTTCCAAACAGAAAGGCTGCATTGTGCTTGGCTGTTACCACACTTGAACATTAGCAATTCTAATTGCAAAACTCCTTTAAGTGTTACTCTACTGGAAAAAATAAACTTTTTAAAGATATAGAAGTTTCTCCTCAAATCTCAGCTTTGACATAGTACAGGCAGAAATTGCAATAGCAGAACCAAGTGATAACCATGGGTGAAGATGTAAGAGTTGCCCTATTTTTCTCTCCACACCATTGCCCTGTCTCATTAGTCTGTTTTACCTGGTCACAGATGGTACGTGCTGTTAATCTGGACACCATTAGCACAGCAAGGACATGCTAGCAGAGCAGAAAGTGGCTTACAGAGTTTTCACCTGAAAAAATGAATTGAGGCAGCAGAGCAAACTTCTAGAAAGTAGTGGGGAAAATGCCTAGAAAGCAGTGGGGAAAATCCTAAAAAGTAGGAGGAAAATGCCTAGGAAGGCGTGGGAAAATTCCTAGAAAGCATAGGGCAATTCCCCCAAAGCACCACCCAAATTTCTGGAGAGCAACTGATGAAGTCCTTCAACACTGCAGAAAATTCCTAGAAAGCAGTAGTGAAATTCTTAAAGGGTTTGGTGTGAATTCCTAGAAATCTAAGGGTAAATGCTTGGAAAGCACCATGTAAATTCTTAGAAAGTGGTGGGAAAATTTCAAGAAAGCACCAGTAAAATCCCTAGAAAACAACAGATTAATTTTTAATCACATTAATTAGTTAATTTAATTTTCTAGAAAACAACCAAGTTGAAAAGCACCAATTGAATTCCTAGAAAGCAGTACAAATATTCCTAAAAAGCAACAGGAAAATTCGTAGAAAAGAGCAGAAAAATTCCTAGAAAGCATGGGGAGAAGTCACAGAAAGCAATAGGAATTTTCCTAGAAAGCACATGTTGAAAGGCTGTGAGAAAATTGCCTACACAATGTCACAAAAATAATTCTGAAAAGCAGCTTAAAAATCTTAAAAAGTAGCAGGAAATTGCACAGAAAGAACCAGGAAACTTCCTAGACAAATTCTAGCCCAAGGAATTGCTGGAAAGTACTGTGTGAATTCCTAGGAGGACTCTAGATTGAGGAATTCCTGGAAAACCAGGGAAATTGCCCTAAACCTTCTAACGCAAGGATTCCTAGAAAGCAACTGTTATATTCTTAGAAAGCTTGGGGGGGGGGTGTGTCTAGAAAGGAAGTTCCTAGGGATTTCCTAGAAAGGTTTTGGTGGAGGGATTCCTGGAAAGCTGTGGGAAACTCCTAGAAAAGATCTAGATTGAGGCACTGCTGGAAACCCATGGGCAGATTTAGAGAGAGGGTCTAGATTGGGATGTTCCTCAAAAGCCATGGGAAATCCCTAGTCCATTTTCCTTGGAGATATTGTTCTTCAGGCATAGCACAACCTTATTCTCCCAATATGTTACAGCCACCCAACCACTCTAGCAGGGAAGCAGCCACAGCAAAGCGTGTGGTTCCCTGTGACACAACAACAACTCTGCTGTGTAAGGACAGTCATCCTGGAGGAATGAAGAACAGCTGCAGCAGGCCCTGGTGGTATCTGCTAAATATTTGCAAATTTTGTGCTGAAAAACATAGGGTAGGACAGTGGAATCCTTATAAACAGCCATTTGGGGAAGGAAAGTGCAGAGCTGTCTGAGAGGCTTTTGTTGCTTCTTATGTTAAATTAATTCAAAAAGCCCTTCAGTAGCTCAAGCAGAAGAGAAAAGACCCACTCGTCAGAACTTATCCTTTATGGAGAGCCGGTCTTATTCCTAATGAGGTTTCACTATGTCGTGCAGCTAAACAAATTCCAAAAAAGCCTTGGCAGAGGAGTGACTCAGAGCGAGCATGAGCTCCCACACCAGGGTGCCGATTAGCCGCACGACCTGATTATGCCAATAATTAAAAAGGCAGCATTGGGCACAGCTGGGCATCCTGGGAGTCAGACAGGTTACTGCGGTGGGTGCAGAAAATTTAATCTCTTCCCTCTCTTATTCTGCTCCTCTGTGTTTCTGTCTATGTTCTTTCCTTTTTCTTTTTTTGTTCTCCTTTCCTTCTCTTCCTTTTTTTTAAGCAAGCCAAAACTTTTGGGTGAAGTACAGGCATCACAGGGTAGTAAGATGGTAAGGGTGGCTTAATGGCACCAGTGTGCCTGAAGTCACACAGGATCTGACTTGAGCCTGGTGCAATTTAGAATAATCTTGAAGTAGCCTCTATAGGTCATCTGGGAGCTGCTAGGAAACAGCTACGGTCTGGTCGCACCAGCTTTGCCTTCAAATTGCCTTCTGTCACATCTGGCCATTACAATCAACTCCTTAACCCTGATGATTTCTCTGATTCTAGCAGAACAGCTGGGTTGCTGATGAAGAAAGTGTTAGACACTGCACTAAAAGACCAAAGATTTGTGCCTGTCAAGTCCTGAGCAAGTCTGATGCCTGCTACAGAGATGGGCATGGAAGGAGGGAGATGCTCATCCCATCAAGCCAACGGGCAGTACCTGCTCTCTGCCAACACTTCTACCACCCTTTCTCTAGCTCAAGTGCTGCACATTGCTTTGATTTTATGCTTCCCATGTTATACCCTGTGGCTAGGTGTTTGGTTTATGCGGGGGGGAATTGTGTCTATATTCACATATAAATTGAAAATGTATTAAAGCTGTCAGTTATCCTGTTTTATGTACATATTTTATTTCTGCTTCATATTCAGCTCTTTCACAGCCACAATATTTTGTGTTCTTTATATGAAAATTAATAAAAAAATTGGATCATCATGAAAGATTTCATTTCCTTAAGCTAGCAGTGGTGAGAAAAAATTCCATCTGCTTTATGTCACCTCAGTTTCAATCAGTCAAAAGTAAATTTCCATCAACTCAATCCATATACTTTTCCTCTCTGTTTACTCTTCCTGTACTGCATGGAATCAAGCTAAATTGCAGGAAGATTTTTATGGGCTTTTTAGATTAGTGCACATGGTGTTGCACACAGGTAAGAAATACATCTTGCTTGTACCCTCCTGTTACCTGCCCAGGGTAGCAACTGAATGGCATTTCACACGCCTTATTTCCCACTTGGATTTACGTAGCTTCCATTTACAGCCTTTGAAATTTACTTATACTCTTTCCCTTCAATTAAAAAACTATTCTGCCTGCTGTTGTTACTTAGAGGCTGTGACTGGGTCACCTCTTAATCTTCCCTTGGATAAAACCGCTAAATACCTTAGCTTCTTCAGCCCCACACATTTGTGTCTTCAAGTTTTGTTGTTCTTTTTTGAACCCGCTATGATTTGATGGACAGATTGGGGCAGGTGGAACTGCCCCAAACACTGCATTCCTTCGCTGACTTATTGGGGATGATAGGAAGGGGTCCCACCACCTCCCTCCTCCTACCTGAGCACCACCTGATAATTGCATTTGGTCCACTAACTGCTACTGGTTTCCTCCCTTCTACTACCCCAATACAGTTCACAAGGGAAAACAAAGCTTCACCTGGATTTTAAGAAATGGAAGAAAACTAGCTGCCCATATTCTGCCAGGGGAATCTGATCTTGACCATCCTATAGCCATCGCCCATGTGATGGGTCCTGAGGGTCTTCTGCATCACACCCCCAGCACATCAGGCTGGAGGAGAGGAAGCATCGCCATGGTGCTGAGAGGACAGCATGGAGCCCTGAGTGCCAGACTGCTGCTGCTCAGTGTCAGCTGTGAGGCTAGTTGTGAAGTCCCAAGCCAGCCGAGCACACACCGTGTTTGTGCAAACACTATGGAATTCATCTGCTTTTTCTGCCCAAAGCTCACTGTTTTTGCCAAAAAGACTTTTCTGATTCTTCTCCATGCCTCTCCCCCCCATAGCCATTACATGCAAGTTATTTGCTCTCAGTAATTGAGAAGGGATGGGCAGGGCGAGCAAGTCACTCACATTTTGTTCAAAATCCTTTTTGTGCCCTTCTGGTTTAGTTAAATTTGGTCAGGCTTTTCTGCTGCCCTTTGGACCATAGCAAATAACTCATCACTTCAGATTTCGGAGAGTTAAAAGAAAAGGAACAGTACTGCCACCTGCAGCAGAAAGACTAAAACATAGGTCCCCTCCAGCCTCAGGGACCTGCGTCTGCAGGTTGAGCATCAAGCAAGAATTTTCATTTGGTCCATATATAGATCAGACTTTCAGGGAAACCATCCTATGCAAAGATAGCAAGCTCAGTGCTTTTTACACGTGGGAATCTCTGCATTGCTGTTTTCCTAAAACACTGGCTGAATGAAGGCAGACTATGATGCTTGCAGCAAATTCAAAGCGAGCTCCAGGCAGCCGTGTGTGTGCAGATTTTGTACCGTGCCTGCCCAGACCAGCAGTGGCTTTGCTGGTGCCCAGCTGTGCTCATATAGGCAGCACACCGCAGCCAGCAAGTGAGCAGACTTCCAGGGGCTTCAATCCCTGCAGCTGGATCATCCCTTCCTCCAGCAGCTGTGGGGAAAGGATGGGCTCTCGGTGATGCTGCAAAGACTGTCTCTTCTGAATAATTTCACAGTGGAGTGAAAATGAGTGCGACAATGAGCAAACCTCCTCCCAATAGTTTCCACTGCCAGCCCCCTGCTCGCTGGGGACCTCCACTGATCACGTCTTTTTTTCACATTGTCCCCTTAGGTCTCAGGTGGCTTTTTTCCATCAAGCACTTGTCGTTGCCCAACCAGAGAAGGGCTAAGGTTAAGACCCAACAGTGGTCCTCCCATACTGGGCTGGAGGACTGTAACTTCTGCCCAGGGCTTTCAGAAGAATAAGCAGTGATTGCACTTGGAGCTGCTACTGCCCTGAATCTCTGTTTAATATCAATTTGCTACTGTTAATCTTTCTAATTTAGTGAAAATAGACTTACACAGTAACACCTTAGTTATGTTTTCAGTCAATCAGCAGGCAATTAATGGACAATCACCATTATACACTGTAGTCATAGGTAGCACAGCAGAACAAGCACAACACAGCCGCAGTGAGAAAAGATACCAGTCTGACCAGATTTTACATATAGAGAAATATAGCCTTTTTTTCCCTTTTTTCTGAAGTATAACAGTGCAGAGCACTTCTTAGTTTCCCCACATGTCCCAGCCAGCTCATCTCTAACCCCAGCCTTTGCAACAAGACATGGTCACAGAGAGAATCCACATGTCCTATTACACAAGATTACCACAAGCAGCGACTATGAAATAGTCTGTGGCGTTCACCCCAGCTCCAGCATCTGATCACAAACCTCCCACACTGGTCCTCAGAGACAGCTTTCCAGTAGCGCTGAGGCTACAGCCAGCTGATCTCTAAAGACACAACTCACTTTTTTATTTACAGGCCAGCACAAATTCCATTGCACCACTTGGAAAAGGTTGGGCAGCTCTAACAGAGCATCTCCATACAGCAAAAAGCTCTGGGGGATGTGGCATAAAGCAGTATGCAGAGCAATGTCTTTCTGGGAGGAAGATGCTCTGATCAAATCACACAGGCAGGATAGGCACAGAAAGGGTATGCCAATTAACTGCCAAAAAAAGCAACAGTAAGTATCTGTAAAACATCTTCTATCAGAAGAATCCCATTTCATTAAAGTTCAGTCCTTCTGTGGATATTTGCTCGCTAATGATTTTTCATTAAAGAAAAACACAGGCCATCCCATAAACAGCTTGGTAACATCTGGCTTCTGTTCTGAAAATGTCAAGATGGAGCACTTCAACTGCTTTAGCAGCAGTGTGGTATGGCTTTTCACTCCAGTATTTATTTTGCATTATGGAAAAGATTAAATGTTTCAACTGACCAGCCAAAAAAACATAATCCAAAAATATAGATTTGTGGGACATGAACCTTGCTCTTTAGAGCTCATTTTGCAACAGGAACAAGTATTCCAAAACCATATAATTTCCCAGGTTTGACAATCCCACCTAAGCCGATACTACTATCAAGGGGAGCAAAACCATCTTACTGAAAGACAGGATCACTACATGCGGAGGACACAAATCTTGTCTAACCACCAGTCTAGTTCAGGTTCATAGAAGAAGAGCCAAACAGACGTAAGTCTTTACAAACTCACTGAGGTCAGTAATGCAATGCTTGCTTACCCTTATCTGAGAGATCAGGTCAGAAACAGGGAACCAAGAGGACATCAAGGCCATTTTTTCTTTTATTGCAGGATCTAATACACAGGCATTTGACAGGTGATGACATAACCTGCTGAAAAAGCCTCCTTCAGCTTGTTCCAATGAACTTGTAGTTAGGAAGCTTTCCATAACAGCCAACAAAAAACCTACTGCAAATTAAGCTATTTTTTTCTTTTCTTTCCTGAAAGGATCAGAAGTACCCAACCAGATTATGGCCCTTTTTTACGTACTGGAGGACTTGAGGTGTACAGCTGGGTCCCTAAGATGACCCTTTAAGTCTTTAACATGCCTTTCAAGCATGTGTATGGCTTTAAATGTGCCTCCCCCAGAAGCAATTCAAACAGAAAATTGCCTTGCCTACTTCACACAGATGCAGAAAGGAAGACAGCAAAAAAATACCTAGTGTTGCAAAAAAGTAAATACAAGTATGCCAATGGAATGAAAAACCAACACCAAAGTCATTGCAGATTAGTGGAGCATATCTGCAAAGCTGATTTTTCTCTGAAAACTTGTAAGCAAGCTTATGAATACCAGCTAGGCTGGAGCAAACATGTAAATCCTGTTCCGTGCTGGCTCCTCCCAGAGAGGAGGTGCTCGGCAGGAGGAGGGTGAAGGCTGGTGGCTACTACAGCAAGTGTATTAATGGATCTTTTCACATTTCTTGTTCTTGAGTCATAGCATACAGATACTGCCATGGGAGCCTGTGAGAGACCCAGTTCCCTCTGCCACACAACCAGAAATCTGGCATAAAAGAAAGCGGAAGATTGGTTTGCTCTTGTGTTTACAAACAGTATTGTGTGGGAAGCTCTTAGCAGATAAGCAAGTAGACGTATTCCTAATCCTGTAAAGACAGAATATAACCATCTGCACTGACTCCTCCGAGTCCAGTTCGATCACCCTGACTTCCCATTGAGCAGTACTTTACTCCAGCTTCAATGACTCAGTTAAACCTGCAAAACAGGACAGGATCTGGCCCTAGACAGGGAAAACGAGTCAAAAAAGAACAGAAGCATCAGAGTGCCCTCCCAGCAGAAATTAAATCTCTGTCCCTCATTTCTTATCAAGTTTAATTATCTTGAAGGGTTGAAGAAGAAGAACCACTGGGATGGGTCTGGCAGCCTCCTGTTGGAGCCTATTC
Organism: Harpia harpyja; assembly: GCF_026419915.1. Lineage (NCBI taxonomy): Eukaryota > Metazoa > Chordata > Aves > Accipitriformes > Accipitridae > Harpia > Harpia harpyja. The sequence goes on from NC_068959.1 coordinate 9,128,572, forward strand.
CCCCTCCTGTCCTCACTGAGTGTAAATTGCTCAAGTCCAATATTGTTTAGGTACACGTTGGAGCCCTGGGTTGGCATACAACGCCCCATGCTCTGCACTTCAGCAGTCTGAAGCTGATTGCAGTGCTGAGCCCTGGCTGCTTCCCGAACTCATTAAAGAGGGCTCCTGGGCCCAAGCATGCCCGTGAATTATTCAAGAAGATAGGTGGGCTCCAGAGCAAACAAATACAGGCATAAATAAGTGACCTTGAGCAGAGGCACTCCGTCACCTGGGGAGGGGTCACTGCAGGCTCTGTTCCCCTTATACATGGATATTAAAAAGATTAAAAAGAAATATATAATGCCTTTCCCACCAGTCTCCTTCACTTCTTATATTGGCAATTCTCCTCCCAGCAAGGTACACTGCAGAAAACAGCAACTTTCCTTTTGCTGACTGCAGCAACAACAAAAAAAATCTTAGTCAGGAGCAAAAATCAGGGAGTTTTATATCTGCAACCCATAAGTGACTGGTTTTAAAATCTAAAATATAGTCTTTAATTAGTACTAATCTAGTTACTTTCCTAGAACTAATATGCAAGTTTGCTATAAATCTTTCAAATGCTCCTGAAAAAAATTAATGCTACTGCTTTTTCCATGTAAGCCATCATTCTCAACTGAGTCATAATGATGTGGATGTAATCTGAGAAGTCAATGCTGCTTTTTCAAGGGATGGCCAAGCATGCATTTATCTTTTGTTACAGTAGCAGGAGACAGTGGAAAAGTAGGTGGAACAGCTGCGCTTATACAGACTTTGCTGCCAGAAAATGGCAAAAACTCATCTCTCTGACTTTGGGGTTACTCTGTGCTGCTTTCAGAGTCTTTGTTTTGACCAAAGTCATTAGACAGATCAGTGGCACAGCCAGAAATATCAGCAAAATAACTCCCTGATTGTCCCTCTCTTTCTTGTTGTTATTCACATATTTTTCTTGGAGTCCTTTGCCTTCCACGGTGCTGAAATGCCACCCTCTGCACAAATTAAATAGTTACACCCTGGAGCTGATGATTTAATTATCTCACAATACCTACCTAAAGAGATTTAAACCAAGCAAAATATATTGGTGGTTATTGTTCTGAACACAAGGGAGCTGGTTCCTGAATTTTCAATCACATTAAAGTGGAGAATCAAATTAATCAGGAATTGGATGAAGTGGAAGGTTCTTGATCAGAAAATTTCTTGTAAAGTTCCCATGTGAATTCAACCTGTAAACTGAAGAAACAGTTACACTTGGCTTACCCAAAATAAGAGTTTGTGTCTGCCTAGTGTTGTCCACCCGCATCGTTGGCTGTTGGAAACATAGCAAAAGAGTGTCACCTAATGGCCAAATATTTTCAAGGAGCTGCTCTATCCCTCATTTTCTCCTTTGTCATCATTCCTAGCTTTCCTGTGTTACCCCCTATCCTGTTCTGCATGATACAAACCAAAAGACACTGTCTTTCCTTCCACTGATTCTTTTTTTCTTCCCTGGCAGAGACAGTGCCCATACGTCTGAAATCAAAACAACCATTATCTTATTTTCTCCTCTGTCCTGCTTGTGACGTAGTCTAAATGTATGCATAACACACAGCTCAGCTTTTCTCTGACCCAACCTGCGTGGCATTGCCAGTGTGGGCTCATACATGCCACCTCTGGGAGGTCTGAGACAAGGACTAAATCCTCCAGGGAGGATGGTCTCCAGCCCATTTCTGGCTGTTACGATTTAGTGCCTATGGCACGAGCAAGACACTCCTGTGATCACTCAGTGGATTCTTCTCCCCTCCTCATGAGCACTCTCCTCCAACGTACTGGTGGCTGTTGTTGCATTAAAGTCTTCTGAATTGTATGAGCCAACACAGCCTTCTTGCCATCACAACTGTCAAGCAAGGGTGTGAGGACAGCCGGATACTTCAAAGAAAGGTACAAAACCTCCTCAGTAGTCAATCACTGGATAACCCGGTTCCAGGGAGGTTTCTTCCTAACCTCCCGTAACTAAACGTGATTTATGCCCAGAAAAGCAAGATTTCATCCCTTCAGCACAGAAGAGAAGGAAAGGCAGAGCCAAACCTACCTTCACTATCCCAGCAATGTGCACTGAATTGCCAGCTCTGCAATGGCAAAGTGAGAATTGAGGGGGTTCCGTTGCCTAACGTTCCTTAACCTGAATTGAAAGGGCAATGAAGGTATGCTGCGACAAAACCCTAACATGTTCCCATTTTCTTGGTGCAGCTTTTCCTGCAGGTAGTTTTCGCAGCAATCTAAATATTAAATGCTTCAGCAGCCCGTTCCCAGGAGAAGGTCAGTTCCAGAGGGGAATTGAGGCACTGAATTCAACCTATCAATGTTTTAAAACAAAGGAAAAATTTGCAAATATAAGTCCCATACGTAGCATCTGAAACGACAATGCCTTCATTCTTCTGTGTCCAGAAACTGTATCTTATTTTTGCAGAAAGTGGCTTTAGACAGAAAGCAGCATTTTTTGTCCTTGCTTGGAGGTCACTAAAATAATGAAATTCACCCAGCTATACTAGCATAATTCAAGAATCTCCCAAATCTCCTATGATTTAAGGGCTAAACTGTGCTACCGTTATTCAACAGGACTCTGCTCCTGTGACCAACTTACTAACCTAGCCTCTGCTACTGTTGTTTTGGACAAGCAAATGCACACAGGTTGGAAAATTACTGGGCACAGATTGTCTTTTCATTTATATTTGCAGACCTACAGAGCAACAGCATGATCTGGGCTCATTAGCAGCACAGTCAGCAACATCAGGAAGAGGAGGAAGAAAGAGGGAAGGTCAGGAAGCCAAAGAGGCCAAGAAAGGGGCTACGAGACACCTCTTTGGGTGCCAACCTGCCAGTCTCATGGGTCCCAGCAAAGCCCTTCCTATCAGATGCTCCCAGTAACCCACTTCCTTCCCATCTCCACCCTTGCCAAGTGCTACACCTCAAGAACTTCCTATTTTAATCACTTAGTCGTGTTTTCCAGTGCATTTATCACCTCATTAACAGTAAATGCCTTTATTAAGTTAAATACGAAATGCAGCACTAAGCTGTTCAAATGGTTTTCAGGGGTATAGACAGGTTCCCTTTTTCCTTCCTCCAATCTTGTAGCATCCGTATTCAAATCATTCTTGTACATATTCACGTAATTGGCTGGTCTCAATCTTTAATTAACTATATTTGTATGGAATCTCAATTTGCTTATAAGAAAGTAATGTTTAATGTAGTTCAATGTTCACCTGCCTTTTCATGAAGGAGATGGATGAAATAGTACCTGATTAATTTTATCCATTAGTTCTCTGTTAATTTGAATCATGAAGAGGGGAGAGAGGAAAGGTATTTAAGTGCCCAATCCCTTCTCACAGTTCATCTATTTTGGGTTTCCAGAAAGTGGGCCAAGAACACAAATATTTTCTTTTTTTGTGATCTCTGACCTGGACCCTGCTGGCCTGCCCTGACCCCCATCAGGAAAGCTTGCCTTGTGGTAAGAGACCAAAGAGCTTCCTTTTATTTGATTTCACCACGAGAAGGTTAAGATGTCACTAAAGTATCCACATGATTTTTCTATTAAGAAAGAGCTCTTTAATCTAGCACACAGGGGCAGGATAAGACCCAGTGGCTGGAAGCTGAAACTGGATCAATCCAAGCTAAGTATGGGGAGTCATTTTCTAATTTTTTTTTTTTTTCCCAAACCAAAGAAGAGAGTAATTAACCATGGGAACATCTTCCATTAGCGCCTGATAGATTTTCTATCACAGGAAGTATTTGAATTAAAGACTGGGGACATATCCAGCTCAACCACACAGGAGCAAGCAGAAGGAAGAAGGTGAGTTTTACTCCCAACTGTGCCACTGGCGAGACAAACCCAGGATGTTGGTTCAACTCTGGTGCCGATGGCTTTTTTTAAAAGCATATTAAAAGATTGAACCAGCGGAAAAAGAGAAGCACAAAACAATTTAAGATTTAGAAAAGTAAGAGTCCATAGGGCATTTTAAAGGTCAATTTTGTTTATCAAAAAAGTCAAAGCCAGTCAGCATTGGAAATGAGTGTTTTCACAGGGAAGAAATATTGGTGCTGCGTGGAGAAAGGCATGGTAAGAAACTACGGCTGTGATCTGGATGCAGCCAAACCAGAAATGAAACAAGGAGAGGTCTCAGACTAATCCTGGCTGAGTTCCCACACCACCCATCAATATCTCCAAAGCACAACTGACTGTATCGCTGGAAGACGGTTTAGTCAAGATTCCACTCTTCTCATGGGAGAACGGAGTCAAAGCTCATCTTACCGCAGCAGGGACAGGCATCCACCAGATGCCACCCACAACCCAGGATATAGGAATGTCATTTGCTGGGAGGTCAGCCCCGAGCATCAACACCTGCATCACTCTCTGGGGGTGCAGCCCTTCTCGGATGAATGGGAGCCAAAATGTGAACAGGGGTGGCAGAAATTGGCACTCTGGACAACGGGACCTCATGTCCATTCTGGTTAGGGATACTATACTAGCTGAGGCCCATGTGCTTGATAAGGAGGAAAATAATAAAAGGAATTGAAAATTTGATGGCTTTTAGTCCTCCTAAAAATACTTGAGTTTATTATCTGCAAGACCTCTGTGTTCACGTTATCAGTCGTAGGGAGCCCATAGAGGTGTTTCTGAGCAACACTTATCTCCAGCAGCCAAGGCTCTCCTAAACGCTGCTGTGAAGTCTCTCCAACAGCTGACTCTCTTCTATCCAGTCGTGGGATGGGGCACGTGTCGGCATAGCCAGGTTACTGAAGTCCTGGTATTACCATGTCCTCAAAACGTGTGAAACAGGGTGTTCTGGCCAAGCAAGGAAGGAGTTACACAGCACAGTCCAGCTGTCTTTTATTATTATTGTGAATCCAGAGGAAGTGAGAGGAATAGCTGCAGTTTAGGGAACTCACAGCATTTTCTAATTGATGGAGAGCGATGCTAGAGGTATTGCTGTTGTTGCTCAGGCAGTCCAGCAAAGGAAAATGATGAGAAATCCCAAGAGGAGACTGTTACTCTGCATCTGCTATGGATTTCAGGAGGGGCCAGTTGGATGAGAGACACCCTGAAGGGATGCAGCTGAGACCGAGAAAGCAGCCTGCTGAGAGGGGTTGCCATGCTGTGCTGCTTTGAGCACAGGAGATGATACAGCCCAGCTGTTACAAGCAGATTTGAAACTAAACAGAGGTGCTCTGTAGTCCCTTGCAACACCACTTTTACAAGCTTGGGAACGTCGAAGAAAGGTTTCATCACTGCTGGGGCTGATAGATGTTCTCTGACATTTTAAAATATTAAAAGCCCATCACAACTGATGAGAGGCAGCAAGTGGGTCATGCCCAAAGAGACGTGGAGCAGTCCCTCTTCAGAGGGACCAGTCACTGAGAAAGACGAGGGCTGTGCAAGCAGGCAGCTGGAGAACACTTCGCTCATCTGTGTCCATGTCTGTGCAAGCAATGCCAGCCCACATCTACACTCAGCCTGAGCAGGAGCACAGCACTGGGCTTGCTGTTTGCTGCAGCAACTCGCTCATCACTAGAAAGCAAGAACCACTTGCTGGTTTCCTCCCATGTTGTTAGAGACAAGTATCTGGGATGTGGTGGGCTTTGGGAAGAGAAAAGGATTTCTATTTGTATTAAAATAACGCCTAGGAACCCAAACCAGGAAATCAGGTCCCACCCTCCCTTGCTTAGAGGGAGGGGAATCCCTGACTTGAAATGTTTCGTCAAAAATACATAGATGAGGAGAGAAAATAGCAGAAGTCTGGTCCTACTACACTGGGTCTGTGTGGCACTCAGTCTGGGTACACATTCTTTTGTAAAGCTCCTTAAATATCCTGGGTACTTCACTCCAGTGGTTGAGTGGCAGCCTAGAGGTATGTGAAAGCAGAGGAGAGCTCTCTGCTCTCCAATTTCTCCATGTCAGTTCCCGTGGGATGACACCATAAATGGGGTTTGTATCATTTGGAAGGTTAGAGGAGACAAAAACAATTCCTGATAGCATTTTGCAGGTAGTAAAATGGAAAGAAAAGAGAAGGCACAAAAGAGTTAACTTTGGATTCAGGCAGAATATGAACAGCTAATGGACCAGTAGGATGTTGGTATTATTAATCAAAAAATTAAGGCACCATCATTAAATAAATAGACAGAGAGGAGTCAACCATGCTAGCAGATGCCACCAAATACCAAAGAGAGTCAGGAGACAACTAAATAATGTATTGCAATATCAGACACACACTGGTGACCCAACGCTGCAACATGAAATGGAAATGAATCAATACAAAGTAATGAGAGAGAATAATATGTGGATTAGTGAGGACAGAGATGGATTTCTGATCCAGGATTTTCCCCAAAAGACGGCTATGTGCTCTAAGAACTATAAATCTTTAATCAGTTCATCAAGTGGCTTACTTATTCCTGTGTGCATACACTCAGGGCTGGATGAAAGTACCTTCTGCATCTGAAAATTAGGCATGGCAGTTTCTGGGGCTGAGTAAAGGTGCTTGGCTACTGGAGTGGATCCAGATCCTGGAGTGAAGGGCCTGGAAGAGGGGCACTCCACAGGGATTAGTAGCTGCCTTGGAAATGATCCAGCCAAAGCTGAACCATCCAGACGGATGATCCACCTGCAATCTTCTTAACAGGCAAAAGGGGCACAGGATCTCTGTGGGTATAAGCTGCTTGCTAAGACATTTGCAGAGAGGGAAAAGGACTTTGTTCCTGGTCCAAAAGCTTATATACTTGGTTGAATGGGTGTTGAATGGAAAATGCAAAGCAATGGTGGGGTAGGGTCCAGAGCCCAGGTCTCCCTTTCACTGGATCCTGCTCCTTTCTGACAGTACTTTCTCTCTCTCTGCCACCAGTGGGACCCAAATCTTTTTTTTTTTTTTTTGCAGTATCCTAGCTCCAGACGATGGAGGAAAGTGTCTCTATTGCAGAGCAGCCACTGGCTTGGCCATTGTCTTGGGAGAAGTGGGTTTAGGAGAAGGGCGGAGATGAATTCCTGATTTCCAATGCATGAGCACACACTGTAACTCACAAGTTACTTTATAAAGAAGGGATTTTGCCCTCAGCACATCTTCTTCCTCTGGTCATGTCTTAAAAGCAAGCAGCAGCAATTACATTTTATAGGAAACTCAGTATGGAGGCACAGTATCACCCTGGGAGCAAGTCGCAGGCTGAGCCCCTTGGAGGTGACAGCCAGCTGCGTGCCTCATTTCTGGATCTCGGAGGGGTTCAAAGATGGTGCAGCAGGAGGAAAGCAACTGAGTCTGTTAAGACTGTGGATTTTATTAACCCACAAGTAGAAGTGCTGAGAAGTAAAACTTTCTGATGGTTGGGGGAATTTAACATGGGAAAACAACACTGGTAGATTTTGGTATCAGGTAGCAGCTTGGATGAGGAGGCGGCACAGAAAACTTTGGATCGCAGTTTCTAGCTTGCTTTGACCCCACTTGTGCCTCAGATGAGGGTTTTTCAGAAAAGCTTTCTGAATTCAGTAGATTTATATCTTATTTCCAAATGGAACAGACTTTGCTGAAAATGGCATGGATTTTACCAGGTCAATACAATTTATGAGTAAATATGAGATGTTTAAATCTAGTTCTACATAAATAGCCCCAGCAGGAAAGTAGTGGAGCCTGCTAAAAAAAAGTAATCAATTTTTAATGCATCTCCATCAGAAAATGTAACATCAGCCAAGGAGATCTCAAATCCCTCCTGCAGAGGGTAGAAAAGGGAACCCACTGCACATGCCAGCATACATATGGGCAGACTCATTGGCTATACTTTTTCTAATAGGATTCATACCGGCCTTTCCTGAAGTGAGGTTCACATTGAGAGCCAATACTATACACAGTTAAGAGTCCACAGTTTGGAAAGTGATCTTCCAAATTATGAAGCAGCTGGGCTAATCTGTCAAGTGCAAACGCAGCAACCACTGCCTGTGAGGTAGCAGAAGGCATGGGGTCAGGGCACCAACCTGCTCTGCTGTGACCATGTCACGATGCATTGGACCCAAAATCCAGACTGCTCGAGGAGAAAGACCAGATGCAATAGCAATTTGGGAAGTTTATACTCATACGCTTATAGAAACAGAGGAAATCAGTTACTCTAAGAAGCATTCGGTCACAGCCCCATCTGGCTTTCACAGCGAGCGCTTGCACTCACTCTGCGGCAGGAGATGTTCCATCACTACCAAGCAGCTTTATGACCATCCAGAAACCCTCAGATCTCTATCCCTTGAACTTGCACCTCTTTCAAGAAAGAAACAGGGAAGAAACTAGCTTGAAAGCTGGGCTTTACTACTTTGAGCCAAGATTCACATGATACTCACCTTTTAACAGCTTTTCCTTCCCCATTTTCAATTAACTGCTCTACACTGAAGTAGCAGTAATGCAAAGAGTAAATCCTGTCCTAGACCTTTTAAAACTATTCTTTCAGGCTCCCTGACTGCAGAGGGCTTTGAAAAAGCTGTTTCCAGAGAGGAAAAGGAAAATCGAGTGGATTGGTTGTTGCAGTCAGCAGTGTTTCTCCCAGGCTACTGGCTGCTCCAGGGAAGAGGAGTTGTCACATTACAGTGGACTACTTCCAAACAGAGTCATCAGTTTTGACATCATATTTCTTTGTGGGTAGATGGAAATTTCTCAAGACTGAAAGTAGGAGGTAGGTAGGTAGGTGCCTTTCTATCATACACAATCTGAGAGGTGAGATTTTACAAGAAGGTACTACTGAATGTTTCTAATTTGTTTCAGGACAAAAAGATTCTGAAAGAAAGAAGGGGAACTGAAATGCTTTTGTAAAATCTGATGCTCCTCATTTGTCAAGTGATGACCAAATGGAGGTGAGATTTGAAAAGGATGCTGCTTTTCCAGGAAATTTTTTGAAAACTAGATATTGCTGTACTCCAGTAATTGAGACCTCCAAACAGTTGGTGAGAAAAACAGGGTTTAAAGAGAATCCACAACCCTGGGGACAGGAAATGAGCTAAAGGGAATTAGAAACCTTTTAAAAATTGTAAAGTTGGAGAAACCACTAAAAGTGCACTCAGGTTGACTGAATTATGCTAGCAATTTGCAAGAAGGACCTGAAAGATTGTAGCTAGATACTGGGAAAAGTTTTTTGCTTGGGTTTTTTTTTAACTTTAAAAACTATAAAGTTTTTTTTATATATATCTAGTACATGACCTTCCAGAGGTTACATTCCAGATTAACTTTTAATTCTCTCAAAAAGGGGCATATAAGAATAAATAAATAATGGCCAAGGAAGCAAAACGAAGCAAACCCAGAATCACTGTTGCCTTTGCAAAAAAACCTGTATAGAATAAACTTCCAATCCCAAACCAAAAAAGCCAGGTTCACCATGGATCACAACACCTTGTGTCTTTCTTACACTCCAGCTTTCCTTGCTGAATATCTCTTTAAGAACTCAAACTAATAGCACTCTCCTCTTGAATTTTGCTGTAGCATCATACGCAGAGCTCCAGGGGTTAGAAATACTGTCTTGGGGGCAAAATGCCATGAAATAAGATCACATTGCTAGACACAGCTTATAAACAAGAAAATCTGAATTCTCAGCCAAGCCTGGGATTTTTCAAAGCACTCATGGACACACAGGGAAGCCTACACATATCTGATGCTCTGCTCCTAGAAACTCTTTTGCTAGAAAAGAAAATGCTGCAGCCATAGCACTATTCCCCGCATCCAGGCTTGCAGAGCCACAACTCTGAAGACTGCTCAAAGGAAAACTGCAATGTTAAAATCAGGTATTTTTTCCATTTCTATTATTGTTTGCTCCCAGATAAGGAAAGGTACTACAAAGTCACTTTGGAAGCACCTTTTAATGTACCTCCAAGACTTCTTAGAGTTCAGCTGGTCATTTCCTCACAAAGAGATGCTGCTTACACCACCACATTGGGGCAAGGCAGTCTGAGCACCCCTCCCGTTGCAAATCGGCATTTGTTATTCATTTCCCCATTAAAGGAAACCTTAGAAATTTCTCTGAAGAAGAGGGAACAATAAGGAAGAGGAGCAAATTGTCCCATCAGCACCAGCAGATGCCAAGGAGCAGGGACAGATATAGGTATGTGTATATATACACCTATGTACTTATATATATGTATATATGTCCCCTCCTGAGGGGGGGACAAATTGCAGGTTTTTTATATATATATTATATATATATTTTTTTATATATATTATATATAAAAATGTATATTATTTATATATTTATATATTTTATATATATATATATATATATATATATTAAAAAAACCCTGCAATTTGTCTCCTCCTCAGGACACTTCCCTTTCCAACAGGAGGGGCAGGAGCCCTCCCATCTCCTTCACTCCTCCGGCACTGTGGCTCTAACCTGCCAAAAACTGTTCACTGCATGTTACATAACTTCATTGGTCTGACTTTCCAACTGGTTAACAGCCCTTATCAGCAAATAAAAGCCTCCAGCAGCAGATGAGCAAAGTGATTGAGAAAGCCATAAAAACTGAAAGGAGAAAGCTGTCTGTAGTTAAAACAAGCCTCAGCTCCTGCTCCCCAGCAAACTCCCCCAGTAAATATAGAGAACTAGCAGGTTTATTACCCTCCCTTTGATTGTATGTCATTATTACAGCATTGTTTTCCCACATACCAATTCCTTCTTAGCTCCCACTTGTAATAAAAAACAGAGATTTGGGTTCTTTTTAAAGATTAATAGACACAGCTGCCCTCACACTCTAAACTTGTGAAGTGGCTGAATGTCACTCTTGTAATTCCAAATTCAAGGCCCTGACAGTTAGCTGCTGGGGCTGGAAGTCAACTAAGTCATGGATTATAGTAGAGTTGCATGGAGTGAAGGGGTTGGCAGTGGACTAGTAGCACTGTGGAGAAATGAGACCTGTTGAAGGACAATTTTTCGTAAAGAAACTCCAAAACTAGCAACATTTTTTATGAAAACAAACAAACAGCAAAAGTAAAAACAGTTTCCTTAGAAGTTTTCGAATAAAAAATATGAAATTTGGCACAGGATGCCTTGAGACTAAATTTGTCTGTGCTCTGTTTTGAAGACAAGTAGGAAGCACTACCCAAACCAAAGCATGAAATCATTGCTCAAACACAACACCATTCACATGGAAGCAAACCTTCCCTTGGGCTTTGATTTGGAGGTGCACGGGCTGGAGTGGCTGGGACATGCAGGATAAGCATGGGAAGCTACGTGCCCAGCGCTGTGCACAGGGTGCATGGATCAGCACAGGAGGTGCAGGGATGGACCAGTTCCCAGTTAGAGGAGCCAGGGAGGGAAAAAAAAAGTGGGGGGCCTTTTGGCTGGAAAAAACAGAAGCTTGGTTAATTTCTTTTGCTGGTAGGAGACAGTTCGCAAGCAAACCCTTGCAAGCAAGGGTTGACTTTTGTTTGGCTCTCCCCAACCCAGGGGGATTGGTGATTGCCCTTGTCCGTCAATGAACCCATCATCCCTGGACATCCGTGCAGAGGCTTGCTGTGGAGCTGCAAGGTCCACAGAGCTGCTCCCTGGTCCGCAGAGCCATCCCATGGTGCTCCCTTAGCTGTCAGGCTAGGCACAGGCTGACAATTTATAAAGAAAAAACAACTCGCTATAGCAAGCCTTGCTGCTTACAAGGTTTAAAGGGGACAAGTGGGTAACCCTTTCAGCCCCAGGGTAACACTAAGGACTGGTAGGAAGCTCTGCCAGGCAGTGTAGGGCAGCCTCATGTCCCCAGAGTTGGTGTCCAGTTTCAATGCTGGCCACGTGCCTGGCCAATTCCCAGGACAGGGCAAGCTGGGACTGCTTGCTGGCACCATATTGGAGGGAGAGACAAGTGAAAGTAAGTCTAACACGACCTTCACTACAAGCCAGTGCAGGCTGTCAGGACACAAAAGAAGAAACACACACCCATGGAGCAGCAGCAAGCCCACAGGCTCTAGGAGCGCTCTTGCCAACACAGAAATGCTTCGTTTTAGCTCTAGTTATGATGTCTGCATTTAGTATTCATTGCCGTGTCACTGATCCTCATGAATTCCTCCCATGTGCATGTGCCTCTCTCATCCATTTCTATCAGCATCCCCCTGTAATTTATTATTAGTTAAGAATTAATAGACACTTGGAAGTATAATGTTACATTTTTCTCTTATCTTCTGGTGCTCAGAAGCATTTCATGCAGCAGATCAAGCATTAAATCTGTCATGTAAACACATTATTTTGTCATGTAATGCATTATGATTGCACACTACCAGGAAAATGAAAAGCACTTAATGGTTTGTGTTTGATGTGTACTGTCAACAAAACTCAGGAAGAATTTATAAGGTGTTGTAGTTTAATGAGTACCTGTTTAATAGGGTTTGCCGTATCATTCAAAAATGTGGCTTTACAGAAGATACGTGATACAATGAATTTCGATGTGAATTATAAAGCCCAATCTAGATCTCCAGGCTTCTACACAGCAAAGATAATAAGATCCAGGGAGCTGTTTATAAGCAATAAATCATGACCTTTCCTCGTTTTCTCTTGGAATATTCCTCTCTCCTTCATCAGGTTTTATGAAGCTGCAGGCATCATGTCTGAAAGTGCCATCCAGTATCTTTGTATTATAAAATTAATTTGTTTTGTAGAATAACTCAGCTATAGACAGGAAATGAATGAACTAAAGAGGGAAGAACAAGCTGATAAATGTGAACCCTACCAAACACCCAGCCACTGACAAGCCTGGCAAAGTTTAAAGGAAAAGAAACAAACAAAGAGTTTGTTAATGGCTTGGGAAAGCTTCGGTGAGTGGTTATCTAGGGGGAAACCCAACTCAGCAGACTCCTAACAAAAGCCCCCCACACCTGGCCAGATGTATCACAACAACAGCACAAAAAAGGCAAAAATCTGAACACAACTGAATTTTCTTCTCCCTTTCCTGCCCAGAATGCTGCTGGGAGCACCTCCCGCAACCTGCGACCAGATGTGATGTGATATGACAAAACCCAGAGAGAAGCCTGAAGACAAATCCCAGCCCTGTCATTAGCCCACAGAAGAACTGGCCAAGCAGTGCTTATGCTACAGAAAGGGCGGCCCTATAGCTTCCCAGCATCTTGTTTCCAGTATTAAAATTGGTTTAAACCATTCCAGTGACACTGCCGTCACAGGACCTCCCTGGGCTTTGTAATCTGTACATTCACACTGGCCATCTCTCAACCAGCTTAATAAACCAGCTCCGTTCCTCTTCAGCACTGGAGGGGTTTTGTTCCCCGTGAAGTCTGTCTGAAGGAGGCAACCACAGAAGAGCAGGCTCCCAGGGAAAGCAGAGGCACTTAGTCATCACCTATATATATCCCCAGCTCACTCAGCTGTGACCTTCGTCCTCCCCATACCCATGCTTAAGATGCAGTTATGGTACCAGTAAGCCCCTCAGGAAGGATGAACACATTCCCCAGCTTTGTAAACTGAGCAACCTAGGGAGAGAAGAAGGGATCAGGTTGGTGAGAAACAGCACTGAAATTCACAGTCAATGGCCTCTCATTCCAGTTTGATGACTCATTCATTTAATGGCCTTCTGCAAGTTCCAAGTCCTCTGCAGGCTCCAGTTCTCTACTATCTCCTCCGTGCCGTTGTCATGGTTAACCCCAGCCAGCAACTAAGCACCATGCAGCTGCTGACTCACTTCCCCCTAACCCAGTGGGATGGAGGAGAAAATTGGGAAAAGAATTAAAACTCGTGGGTTGAGATAAGAATGGTTTAATAGAACAGAAAGGAAGAAACTAATAATGATAATAATAACACAAATAAAATGACAATAGTAACAATAAAAGGATTAGAATATACAAGTGATGCACAATGCAATCACTCACCACTCGCCAATTGACGCCCAGTTAGTCCCTGAGCGGCGATCCCCCCACTCCCCCCAGTTTATATACTGGATGTGACATTACATGGTATGGAATACCCCTTTGGCCAGTTTGGGTCGGCTGTTCTGGCTGTGTCCCCTCCCAACCTCTTGTGTCCCTCCAGCCTTCTTGCTGGCTGGACATCAGAAGCTGAAAAATCCTTGACTTTAGACTAAACATTACTTAGCAACAACTGAAAACATCAGCGTTATCAACATTCTTCTCATACCAAACTCAAAACCACAGCACTATACCAGCTACTAGGAAGACAATTAACTCTATCCCAGCTGAAACCAGGATAGCTATGATACAGCCACCACAGAGCCTGCAGAGATGCTCAGATCAATGATGCTGATGGTGTCCAGAGCATGACCATAAACACTAGAGGAATGTGGAACAAGCTTGTCAGAAGTGCTGGTAGACTGAGAAAACTGGCATAACTCAGCAGGTTGATGACATATTTGCCCACAGCTGATAAATTAGCTTTCTGCAGAGACAACATGATGCACTTTACTAGAGCTCTTTACTTGGTAGCCTACTGCATACTCTAAACTATTAATAATGCAAATGGGCAAAAACTACTTTTAAAAAGCTAGAATGACACAGACATCCTGTCCTAGAGAAGAAGATGGAGACCTGATACCACCTCAGAGACAATCCATTCTTACTAGCTTCAGAGATAGCCATGCTCCCCAGCACTGGTCCTGCTAGGACAGACCCTGCATGTCTGACAAGGCAATGAGGTTTTATACACCCAGGACATTTCCCCAAAAAGTCCTATTTAACCTAACTGTACTGTCAAAGCCACACAACAGACACAAAGTCTCATACTGTGAGTCCCTGTGATATGGGTCCATGGTCTTGCACAGAGTTAGCAATGCCCAACAGAGTTCTGAAGTTCTCCCACAAAAGAGCATCTTCCACCTTCCCTAGGGTGGGCTGGATCACCTTCTGGACCAGTCCCATCCTCCCTCCCTCAACTATGGAGGGAGCCAAAGGTAACCATACACCATGTGGCTCCAAGTTAGAGCTCCCCTTGATCTCATGGTACACAGTTCACAGGACAGAGTCTTAAAAACCTCTCTTCAGAGGGCTTTGGTTAGAATTCATCCAGACCTGGTGCAATTAAATGCTCCAAGTTATTAATATTAACAACATTTACTGCTCCCCATTTAGAAATGATTTGCATTTTTATGCATTCTTTTAGCATGGATCATCATGAATTTCTTTGGTATTCATGAGGTTGCAATTTGTGTATTTCCATAATTACCTCATCATGTTCTCCATTAGATAATGGACCAAGGGCATAAAACACCAAGCAGAATTCAAAAGCAGCATTGACTCACCACTCCATTGAGAGACTGATTTCCCCTTGCCCTTGAAGCAGAGCTGACAGGAAAGCCCTGGGAAAGAGCTCTGCCCCAGCATGGGCTGAGGCTTGCAGGTTGAAGTGAAAAAAAAAAAAGAAGAAAAAAAAAAAAAAAAGAAATCAGTGTTTCATCATTACAGCCTATGGGAGTTTCCGTACTCACTGTACTAGGTCCATTGATAAGTTCTCTGCACAGCTCCCTTGGGCTTAGGAGGGTTATACCGTGTGCATTACAAGCTAAGAAATCACAATAATTTCAGTTCCACAATTTTTAAAGTAGGACACAACTGAGAGCTGAAGGGCTCACAAAAACACCTTCTGCACAGCAGGTCCAAAAATGGCTTGGACAAACAGTCCCTGATGCCAGGATGCTGTCACTGCATCCCCTAAGGGAAAGTTTGCATCCAAAACTAACCCAACCCAAACTTCAGGGATAATTCACTAGTGCACTGGAGGGAGAGGGAGGAAGAAGGAGAGATGGATTACATGTACATAAAATCCTTTATGTGTACTTAGGAATGGATATGAACAGATTTAAAATTAACAGGCTTAGTTCACTGCTGGGCAAGTGATCTAAAACGTCCAATAAATAATTCATCCCAGCAACATACATCACTGTGCAGCCTGGTCTGCGACGCAGACCATGTCAGGGGGTCTCACGTGGTGAGAGAGAGAGACAACTTAATTCAGTGCAAAGAGAATAATCCAAAATCCCATAAATGATTCATCACTGGATTAAAAGCTATAGATTTCTCCATAAAATTCTCTGCCCTGCATTAAATATGCAGATGATTGTGTGATGTTTATTAACTACTGGATGGCTTAGTTAAGAATGACACCAGCTCTAGTGCTTGAGAGCAACTCTGAAGCCATGAATCTTCATTAGATGTACATTTAAGCATGAAAAGGGGTTACCTTCAAGGATTCAAGGTTCACTAACATCAGTAGAACTACAGAGCATACACCAGTACATGACAGAGGAGAGCCAGGCCTTAGTATTTTTTGTTTTAGAAAACATAACTATAGACAGGACTTATTCCCTGGTTTGGATTACCTACCCTATGCCTCTTTTCCTAGGTATTAAAAAAAAACCCCACCAAACCCACAACCACAACCCTTTCCTTTTTTCCAGATATTAAAAAAAAAAAAATCCTGCATTTTTGAAGTAGCAGGACAATGTATATCTTATTTCCTTATTAGCATTTTGGGAAGTAGTGGATTTCCCTTCCCCTTGGAGAAGGCTCAGTGCTTGAAAGACTAAGGTCAATGAACTTATAGCAAAGATCATTTCCCAACACCTTTCTCCCTAATCCTTTCAATGGTTTTTGCACGCTCCAGTTTGCATCCATCTTCCCAGTGTCCTTGTGGTCTCCTATCTCAGCTTCAAACCATTGGGAACTCTGAAGCCGAGGTTACCACGGAGTAAGGAGATGAGCCTTCCTACCAAAGGGTTCTCTGTAGGAAGCCCCACTCCAATCTCAGTGTTTCTCTTAGTCCTGAGCACTCCCCAAAGTGATCATTTGGAGGGCCCCTTGCCAAGACCACCACCCTTTCTCATGAGCTTGATAGCAGGAGGGAGTGGATGCCGAGACGAGCATCGGGATGGTTAGAGGTTGGCGCTTCTTTTACCAGGTCACTGCTGCCGAGGTGTGATTGCAGGAGGTGCTGAGTCTTGGATTTTGTGTTTTAAAATAGCAAGAGAAACCAAAGCCACGCTGCTCCCAGCTGGGGTTAGACATCAGTGGGAAGAGGAAACCAAAAAGTGCATAACCACCATGGCCTCCGGCCTTTACTAAGACTTGCAGGAGAACATGCTGCTGGAGGACACAGAAACTGGAGCCCAGGCCAAGCGTGCCGAAAGCATGCCTTGGAGCCAGCCATGAGCCGAGCTCCCAGGTAGGACCTCCATCGCGACTGGAGGAGGCTGCATTTATTCTGCTCGGTGGCAGCAAATCCACATCACCTTTACAGCCTCTTCTAACCTCTCCAGCTGTTTCTCTGCTCTGTCTCTGTAGCTCGATTTTGCCATCTGCTGTCATGTCTGCAGCAGCACGTCCCATTTCCTCTTTCTACCAGGCTAAAATTTTCCACTTTTTCATGCATTCATCTCACACTGTGCGGTTATCTCTGTTCTTTCCCCAAGTCCCATGATGCTATTTATTCTTATTTCTAATTTCCTATGTACGCAGCCACATTCTTCCCTTCTGCTTGCTCTTTCTTAAGCTCCAATTAGATTCCACCTTTGGAACCCAGAGATTTATTTATATTGACCTTAAAAAATGCCTAGGAAAGCACATTAAGGCTAAGAAACAAACCTGGAAACATAATGAAATGTGCTGCTGAGATGGAAAGGGACTATCAGAGCAGTCAGCTCCAATAAAGTCTATTAAGAGAGATCTCATTAATCTCAAAATGATATTTAATTCACTTCTCTGGCTTCTCTTTAAAGGATTTGTATTCCTAACTCAGTGTTTGCCTTTTTTTTTCAGTATTTCCTCCTGTTTTCTCATTAGCCAATCCCATGTTCCAAAATATTCAGATCTCCCTTTTTAATTGCTTTTCTGTACCTCCTCCATACTAATTGGGTAGTTCAGTCATTATCTCTTCACATCAGACCTCCTTTACCCAATTTAATCGGTCATTTTGATACAGACAATTGTCCACAAAGTACTGGGGTCCAGTGAAAATTATTACTTGGACCAAAAGCTAAATCCTTCATTAATTAACCACATTGGTCCATGGAGCAGAGCCAGACTCCCCAGATATAACACCATTTAGGCTTGACGTGGACTCTGAACAAATTAAAACCTGCTTCGCTCTAGCCACAGGCTCCCAGCACAAGCCCATAAACGCTGCAATAATTTCAGCAGCTCAGAGCACTGGGGAGAGGCATTAAACCTGGATGATTTCAGGTCTTAGTGCAGTGTGAGAGATGGTGAGAGGCAAGGTCTAGGGGGACTGGCGTTTTTGGGGGAAACACATGGCATCTTTAAAGCAAATGGCTTCGCTCATTGGCAGCTCTCTGGGAGGCACAGGAGGGCAGGGCGAAGGTGCACATGGGCAGACTTTGCAGGGGGACATGCTTTTCACCAAGTTCAACAGGTAGCAACAAGTTGTAGCAAAGCAACTCTTGAGGAAACCTGCATCCCACAACACAACAGCATGAGCCTCACAGCAGCTGCCAGGGGCCAGGTTGCCTTTTGTCAAAGTTTTCCCAGTCTGAAGCACTGGCCCCTGTAGGGCTTTGCAGCTAAAACTCTGTGTATTGTTTTAAGCTGCTTACCAGAGGGTTTTCTTGGCTGCAGTGCTTTATCTTTACTCAAGTGCACTTCTTCCTTGCCTCCCAAGGTAAGTGTCTTAAAAATAAAGGCTAACATTTCCAGATGCCAATGACGTACTCTCTGACAGTCTTTTCTTTCTAAAAACCTGCTGCTTTCATCCGGTTTTTCTCCACTAGACCCAGAAACTGCATTCTGGGGTTTCTGTTGCTTTTGGACAACAGCATTTCTTTTTCCTCCAGCTACATTTTAAAAGGCTCCCTTTAACCTTTCACTGAACATACTGACAGCCAGGGTCAGTTCCCCAGAAATTACTTCGATGTATTTTCATTTAAATACAAGCCTCCCAGATTCCTTGCTTCCAATTGCCGCTCTAAACCCAAACCTCAGCCTCAATAATTGCGGTGGATAAAAAGATAAATAAAAATGCTCAGTGACATAAGTTACACTTACAGCTTCCCTACGGCATTTCTGGGCTGCATTTCCACATGGCTGATCAGATCAAACTCACTTTGTTGGCTCCGATTTCTTCTGCCCTTGTGCAACTCCCCAAAGCAGGGCCTTGCAAGTCCAGCCAGCGCCACAGCCAATGTGCTAGAACCTTCCCCAGCAAGAGCCAGCCCTGCTCTAAAGAAGTCATTAGTGCAGAGCTAATTAATAAGAGCAAAACGATTGGCCCAGCCCTGCCAATTGGAAGTTGCAATTAAGATATTGCTGGCTTAATTAGCAGGTTTACTTGGGGAGAAAAAAAAAAAAAAGGTGTTGGTTTGTTGTGTTTTGTTTTTTTTTTTATGAGGAGTACATCAAAACTGGGGGGGGGGGGTTCCCCTTTTATTCCTTACAGATATGTGTGGGATTCATGCCTAGAAGCTGTGTCGGGCGCCAGGCCCCCAGGCTCAGCACGTGCTGTGTGTTGGGAACAGCAGCAGCCACACTGACCAGCGTGGAGCAGACACAGGTCTCAGCTGACCAAACCCAACCTGGGAGCCTGCAGCCCACATCCTCTGCTCGGGGACTCTCTTCTGCCTCCCACCGTGCCCCTGGACCAGGGTGCTGAACCCAGGCGAGACTGAGAGGGACCCCAAAGAGGAACCTCCCCCGCTCATCCTTAACTCATGGTCTGTGAGAAGATGCTGTAGAGTCAAAAAGTCTCACCGCAGCCCTGAGCATGACTAGCAGGGAAGTCCAGAGCTGCCACACAACGTTGTCTTCTGATCAACTGCTATTCCCACAATGTGCTCTTACTTCAAGTTGTCATTGCCCGGAGTTGCCATAGCAGTGACTGCTGAACTCCAGGCAATGGAGATAACAGTGTCGTGGATTTGAACCTTCTCCCGTGCCGTTCCCGTCGTCACTGCAGCAGAGTTGGTGAGGACCCCGATGAGATACACGAAAGCTCTGCAGCGTACCCCGTAGATGATCCCCCAGCCTCCATGGCCAGTCCCACTTCACTAATGCCCCCAGGCTGGTTACCAACTCAGTCTAGTTTTTAAAGCCTAAATCTCAAGCCAGCTGAAACACAAGCAAAAGCTCCCTCAGAAAGCGTGCAATTAGCATGGCGAAATGATGGGCTTTGCTCTGCCATGCATTGCTGATCCACCCCGCGGCCACTCGAAGGCTCCAGTTTTCCCAGCTGAGTAGAAGACAAGGTTAGTGCTGCAGAGCTATCATTATGGCAGCATTTACAGGGCTTGAGGATAACAGGGAGGATTTCGGACTTCCCTGGACCGCTCTGTGCTGCCAGCAGCCCTGTCTCCTGCTCAGGCAGCCCAGGGCCGAGCCAAGGTCCACAGCGTGGAGCTGAGCTGCCCCCCCTGTGCTAACCACACACGTGCCCATGCAGTCCACAGTGTCCAAACCATCCCCATCCTCAGGGTCAGCCCTAAGCACAACACAGGGATACGTCTGAGCAGCTAAACAGCCACAGCCTGCTTGCCAGCTCTGTGACGCCAAAGTCCTGGGAACAGGGATGGCAGGTCCTGGCAGTGCCCCTGAGGATGGGGTGGGAGTGTGGGGGCAGCTTGTTGCTGCGGAGAAGGACTGGGGACAAATTCTGTCCCCAGCAGCAGCAATGTTCTCCCCCACAGCCCTTCTGTCCCACCAGGAGCAGCAGCAGGTGAATGCCACCCTTCATCTCTTCTTCACTGTTTTTAGTGTCCCCAGAGCCTTTCCATGGAAATCACAGGATTTTTGCCTATGCTACTCAGAAACACTGAGGTGGCTTCACCCACCTCCCATGGGCACCTGGAGGGACGGCCAAGTTTCCAAGATGCGGCTGCGCTCTGTGTTGTGCTTCTCATCTGCAGCTTCTCTAAAAGATAAATGGGCAGCACTGGTGGGACTGGGCAGCCCAGTCTCATCCACACAAAACCCAGCCAGACAGCACTATGCTAACCTGTGACTGGGTGCTGGGGCCCTAAATGAAGCACCCTGGGGCTGGATGGTGCAGGTCTGCGTTGCCAAGCAGACTCCACCACGAGAGCTGCTGGGTTTGCAGGTCGTTGTCGTGAGGACAAAAATGCAACTCTAAACAAACGACTGGGGATCCCTTATGCACATCATTGGGGGAGACATGGATTTACAAATGAGTGGTATGGGGGTTTGTGGGAGCAGGATAGAAAAATTTCCCTACAGGTTGGTCTTCTGGGAATTTTCCCACCTCTGGAAATGCTGCAGTACTTCTTTGGAGAGCTGAGACAGCACACCAGTCATTTCAACACCTGGGGAATAACTATCTCCTGTTCAAATGCCTTAGGATGTGGCATAAAAAATACAATTGCTAGTGGTAAATTACAAAGTTTATTAACATAGTCTCCAAGGGTCATTCTAACATGCTGAATCACAGGCAGCATTGGTACTCCTTAAGTAATCTGCATTTTTTATTTATACTCGCAGCATTCTTGTGGCTTAATTTTTCTCTTGATTATATAAAAGCAATAAGAACTGTATTTGCCGATTTTTTTCTTTTGGGTTTTTTTTGGCAATTTGAAGTTAGGCAGCATTCCATGTTTTCTTCTCTCTTCTGTTCCTCACAGTATAAGTTGTATTCAAGGAAGTGCATTAGTAAAAATGGAGGAAAGCAGATTCAGTTCTGTAACATGGTATCAGTAAGAAGGCAGATGCCAGAAAAACCTATGAATAATGCATAAAGCACCTTCTCAAAGAAGCTTCTTCATGCACTGCATTTTAAAGGTGACATGGCAAAATTTGCACAAAGATTTTAAATTTTCACAGTCGAAGCTTTGGCCTTTGGTTTACACCCATTGGTATTTTGAGGGCTCATAAGCATCTCTCAATGCAGCATGAAACAGGCCCTTTTCATTTTCCATGGCATCTACAGATGATGTAGGAGCTCTTCATAGGGAAAAAACGCTGTTTTCTCCTTCAGCGCCACTAAAAACTTTTTCAAGGTCTTCCGCTCGTCCAAGGCTGTAGTGAGAAGCATAGATCACTATGGATGGGGCAAAAGCACATTGCTGCTTCAGAGCATCCTTTCTTTTATTTGTAACATCAACAAATTCCCATTGAAATGGAGACCAGAAGCTACTGAGTCCACTGACTTCTCTGGTGTAAGAAGTAGGCATTGCACCACTGAAGTATTTACCTTGCTTATGTTCTTCTAATGGATAGGAAAGGGCTGTTCAGATCTCATAATGACAGCTGTAGGATAACCACCATGGGATTAGAAAAGAGTCCCTCCTTGGCCCCCAAGCCTTATCTCCTAGGTGGGGTATGCAGTGGGAGACCATCTACCATTGAAAAAATTATTGGTCTTTGGCAAAGGGATACTTCACTGGACTATCCTGTGGTTTGTCTAGAGAAAATCCTTTTTTGAAGATAAGCCAGAAGACATGAATTTATCAGTACCACCTGCACAGAGTGACTCACCATACTTTCCTATTTCATATCTGCCTCAAAGCGATCACCTCAGTGATCACCTCAGATACTTCAGCGTGACCCAAAGAGTGTGTGAGAAGGTGCAGTGGCCCCATGAGAGCTGCAAGATTTATCTAGTGGTGGAAAGCTTGGTTTGCCACACTGCTGCAGTGTGCCCTTCATGGGGCCCATTCTTTGTGTATTGGCATGAATTACCACTCCATGGAGGACTGTCCGTAAATCCCTGATCCCTTTCTGAGCAATCATTTTGTCAGTTGATCATCATAACCATTTGTCTCTTCATTTCTTTAAAATAACCCCACCAGGGTCATGCTCTGGTATTTGATCAAAGAATAAAGCAGATTAGGTACTTCCTTAAGCTGGGGTTACTACGTAACAGTAAGTACCAGTTGCTGAAGTTCTCCGGTGCTCTGGATGTCTGTTCATCAGTACATAGCAGCAGTATCCATGAACCACCGTTTGATTTTCTAGGGTGAAGTTATCTGAAGCTTGCTCATAATATAACTTTGGTAGTCAGCACCACAAGCCAATACTACACCCATTAGAATCAGTGGCCAATACCTTCCTGCCTCTAAGAAAAATTACATTGGAACTTTTAAAAGAAATTACAAAATGGATTACCTTTTTATTATAAACTTCTTTGTGTGTTTACCTAGAAGCAAAATAATATTAATGTCACAATGGCAAAAAGGAATCTGCAATTCTAATGAATCAGTCAAATGAGTTCAGAAACAAAGATAGTAAGTTGCAAAATTTCTGTGAGCTAAGCAGAAAAGAAAGGATCTCATTCTGATTTAAGTTACGCCAATGTCTGTCAGGAGCAATTCCAGGAATCTATGGGACCACTTTACTATAAAGCAAGAGCCAACAAGATGAGCCAGACCTGCAACAAGTGAGTGAACATGTTCTTTGCACAGGCTTCCTCCTGCTGCATCCCCACCAACTCATGCTCCCTGGTCTCCTCGTGGTGACACAGTCCTGGAGTAAGGACAGCAACCCCCATAAAATGAACAGAGTGCTGTCACAGGGCCACGGCAGATTTACCAGAAGATTAACCAGAGATACAGAAGGACATCTGCACTAGGCCAGCATTAGAAACATTAATCAATTATGTGCTTAGGGATACTTACGTTTCCAAAACAACAACGAGAGCATCAATATGAAAAGAATGAACACCGCTAGGAGACAGGCAATGAGAATAGCATAGCTGGGGAACTGGAAGGGAGAAAAGAAAAACTGAAAAGGCTTTAGAAGCATGTTTACTTCAGACCTATTCACGCAGGAGTGTGTTGCCCTAGCAGCTAAGAGCTCTGAAATATCTGCATTGGGCTGGAGTTCGCAATGCTTTTCTGAGCTTGCCTGTACAAAGTATGGAGAAGACACATCAGGTTGATCATGATAAACAACATGAATTACGTTAAGTATTTAATAAATCTTCCTCTGAAGCATTTGAGCCTAGATTCGTCCCGCTTAACATGAACTTCTTAATAAGATGTCTAAAGTAGGAGCTTAGTCACCCTCATCCTTCTCTTAATTAGAGACAGGGAAGCATAACAACCCTCCTAAGTTGCCTTTTGCCTGGCCACACCCCGAGGATGCTACCTGTGCCTCTCCTACAGGGGTGTCAGGGGGATGAGGTTTTTCTGAAGTGTCCAAGCCAGATGGGATGGTCACAGACTTTGGCTCTATCCACTGGAAAGATGACTAGATGGTTCCTGAGCTTCTAAACAAAAGTTCAAGCTACTGTTTGCAAACACTGTCCCTTTAGTATGAATATATCGAAAATCACTAGCATGTCCTGCTGTCCTTCTGGCTTCTTGAAACTTAGAGGAAGTTTTACCTTGTCTCTGTTAACATCATGTTTCTCAGCATTGCCGTCTGAACTTGCTGAAATAAAAGAGATTGAAATTATTACTGGCACAGTCACCTGAAGGAGTGAGGGCCACTGTGGTTGTCACTGCTTTAGTCAAGGAGTAATGAACTCTCAGGGAATGAGGAGGGCAAAGTCTGGCCCTGAGTAGGAGAAAAAAAGCACCTTGCAACCAAAAGGGAACAATCTGTTTCCGCCACAAGTGGTCTGTCAGGCAGTCATTGGGAAATGTCAGTCTTCATCAAGGAAAAGGGAGGCTTCCCAGGGAGAGCCCATGAAGCAAGACAGTAGAAACCAGTCTGCTGTGAAAGAGTTTTCAATTCTGTAAGCATGACAAGATGTCATAGAGAGCAGAGGTAGTAAACAAGGTACAAGTCTAAGTGGAGGAACTGCCTCAGTTTAACTGTGGTCAGACTTAAGTGTGATCGCAGTTTTTGCAGGCTGCGTTAGTACTGAAAACCACAGGGAACTTCCTTACATTCAGATAACTTACCACGGTTTTAGGAAAGCTCTGTGAAGATAATGCATTTTTTTTCTATCTAGGGATATTAAGAATAATTCAGTTCTAGCTTTCTAAGCTTTGGAAATAGGGGTGAATTAAATGAATGCTCAAGAACCCTTGCAGCAAACTTTTCTGCTGTTATTCTATGATCCTACTCTCTTACTTTTGCTAGTGAATTTAAAGTCACAAAAAGTTAATCTAGGCTTGGGCCTTAGCTCATCGTGACCTCATGCTACAAAGTACTGAAATATTTAAGTATTATTTGGAGCACTTGATCTGTCACAGGAAGCGCCCAATGTTTAGCAGCATCTTAAAAACAGAGGAGTCACTCAGTTTAGTGAATCAAAACCTCAGCTTGCATCCTGTGACAGGAAAGCTCCTATGCCTTAGGTCATGCCCTAATGTATAGAAAGACTGTGATGAGTAGTGCTTTCAGAGGTTTAACAAGAGAACAACCATGGATCCTCCATCTGAGCAAAATGTACCAAGGACCAGATGAGTCAGTTGTCGAGGCATCTCTATGTAACACGCTTGCGGTGCTGAAGACCACAGCCAAAGGAAACTTTATATGCATGAGACACCCAGAACGTCACATGCTGATGGGGGTGATCAGATGGTCACAAATAATCCCATTAGAGAAAAAAAATTGCTTTTTTTCTACTTTTAACTTTTCAGAGTATGTTATTCAGTGAATAACCTAATCTCCCCAAAATTCCTCAGTTCTGATCAGCTCTCTACAAGAGCTGAGTTGATTTGTCTCCACGTACCAAATAATGTGCTTGCATTTTAACAAAGACATGGACAGGGCACAGGTAGCTCATACACATGCAACTGTAGCTAGAAATTTGCACTAAAGTAGAAAAGAGATTATGGCTAATAAGCACTACAGCTAAACAAATATAGGTAATAAAACTCTATCAAGGGCTAAAAATCCCAGGGATACCTGAACATTGCATGTTGCTGTATGCCTGTTTTATGGGGAAAGGCAGGGCAGGGAAGTTCAGCAGAACTACCCCCAAATACACAAGTGCATATCTCCCTCCAACATACATGTCCCACAAGTCAAAATTAAACTTTCTGGAAGCATGCCACAGCCTGGCTGATAGGAACAACTATTGCTTCTTACTTTCCATACCTGAAGGAGCAAGGGTTCTCTCTGAGGTCTGAAGCGTGGTTGCTGCTGGAGGGGTTGCTGCTGGGGAAAAGCAGGTGAAGGCAGAAGAGAAACTAAATCAGAGCCTGATCAGCAGGAACCAACCACCCCAGCTAACCCAACCTATCTGGCAAGAATTGTGCTTGGAGATGGAGGGCTCTCTCAACCATAGGTTTCTCTTCCAGCCACTGTGCTAACATCAACACAGAGTTCAGCAACAAATTAGCCTTCTCTTACATTACAATAAGGCTGAAGTTGGTCCATTTAGTGCATTATTTCACAGAGTAAAAGGAGACTGAGTCAAGAACTTAACTTGGCTTATGGCTCTTACTAGACAGTGCTCAATTATGCTGCAATGTTTTCACACATTATGACGGTTTGGCTCTCAGAAATAGCATGACACAAGTTTTCGCATGGGTGGGAGTATACATGACTCACATAAGCACAGTATATTTTTCTGCTGTTATTGCTTTTGTGATAGCTCTTTCTACCCCACGATCACAACTTAAGTTGCCCCCAGAATCCCAGAGGTAAGACCCTTTGCAAAACTTCCTGTTTACAATGGCAGAATATAGGCATTATCCAGAACTATATCAGAAAGATGACAAGTGAGGCAGGGGTGAGAAACCCTTACAAATGCTCAAGAGACCAGTTTAGTCTCTTCCGTGAGCCCTCTCTGGGGCATAAAGCAACAGTTTCCTAAACTCTATTTCTATTGTAAGTCTCTAGGTCTAGCAAAAGAAGACCTGCAAAAATCTAAATACTGTGTTTTTAAGAATGAAGAGATTCTTGGCACTACTTGAAACTAAAAGGACTCTCTTAACAGCCAAATATGACATGTCATCCTTGAATTTTAGCTTTCCTATTTTCAAGTCCTTGTTTGAGGGCATCTGGTGGGCAGGCTATCACAATTGAGTAACTTGAGCCATTCTACTTTTATACTTGACTGAGAGACATAAAGTGCGAACTTCATGTAAGTTTGTTCATTTCTCAGACATGGTAGAATTTTGTATACCAGTTCCTTCTCTCTTGAAGAACTGACTGATATCTGTGGTAATTGCCTGCTGCTTTCCAGTTCCTTTTCTGTTGAAGGACTGGCTGATATTTGTGGTAATTGCCTGCTGCTTTCCATCATGACCACGGACACATGTTAGGCACTGGAGATCTGAGCCTGCAGCCACATCTGGCTGAATATACTCAGTGAGGTTCAAGGCTCACAACACTCAGGGAGGATTTAAAATGGAAAGCTCAATGAACTCACGGTGATGACAAATCAGATATCTGAGGATTCAGCTTGGGTGGTGACAAAGACCAGTTCTTAACTTCTCGCAGACCTGAGATACCCAACAGTAGTGAGTGACTCAAAGTCTACTTCCTTCAGAGGCTTAAAAACATGTTTTTCTCAGCTGTTGTTACATCCTGATCTCAAACAATTTCTGTGTGGACCCCAAACAGCTCTTACTTCCAGATGCAATTAATAGCTATCAGTACACTCTTAAGAATGGGCAATCCTTTTGCTTATGACAACTTCTTCATTTCTTTGAACGTGCAACTTCTGACCTCGCAACATTATCCTACTCACCTGCAGTTGGCATGTCTTCCACTGTGAGAGAAGTGTGAGCACTTTTAGTTCCCTCTGCAGTTGGAAGTGTACTTGGCAATTTGGTAGTGACTGAAACAAAGTAAAAAGTAATGCTTATAACGATCACTGATTAGGAGGGTCTTCATATGGCATTCAGAATTGCTTGCACAATTCTGCATCTGCAACTAAGAGGTGAAAATCTGCACCTTGGTTTTCATGTCTGCAGCTCATCCTACCCAGATAACTGAGTTACTTTACGAGCATGGCCAGTGTTTACATGTTTTAACTGATCAGCTGTGGATGTAATTAATTGTTGCCAAGTTTAACTGGGGCACATCCTTAGTGCTGGAAGACAGGAGATGATACAGAAAACCTGTCTTCAGAGGTTCAGGTCAGAAAGAAGTCCAAGTGATAGAAGACCCCCAAAATGTACAAAAACCAGCCTTGTGTGCAGACATCAATCTGTGGAAAAAAAGTTACTGATGTGGATAAGTAGCAACCTAGGAATGGTTAGGATAATAATAGGTCACTCTGATCAACTAAATATTAATAATAACAGCAGCCTTCATATGGGATGACAATGTAAGTACTCAATTTTAAGCATGTTTTGAATTCTCACTGACTTGATTGCTCATGCAGAACATGCTCTAAACTAACCTTTTCAGCAGACCGTTTCAATTGTCTTTCCCAAATCAAGAAAAAAATCAGTGCATAGTTGAGTGAATCTCTCTTACTCCATCCCAGGTGCAGGACTTTGCATTTATTTCCGTTGTACATCATGAGGTTTCTGTCACATTATTTCTCCAGCCTGTTAAAACTCGTCTAAATGCAAGCCTGACCCTCTGTTATCTCGGCCATTCACCCCAGTTTGGCATCATCCACAACATTTGACCTGTGTTTCCTTAAACCTACTGAGACAGACCTATAGGCATCTCAGAGAAAACTTCCCAGATACAAATATAAGTATCTGGAGAGTCTCTATGATGCCAGAGTCAGGCTAACACAAACCATCTCTGCTACACAGAAAAAGGAAAGGATTGGTGCTGGTTACCCTTTGTATCTCCAGGAAGAGGGACAGATTCTGCTGTGCAGAACACATCATCATCTTCAGTCCTCATGTCAGCTTCTTGGAAACCAGTTGGAAAATCTGGGAGAGCACTGGTTGTCACCACAGTTGCTGGAATAGTATAATTTTCTGTGACAGCAAATGTTGGGGGAGCAATGGTCTCCAGTGTAATTACTGCTGGAGACTCGGTGGTTGCAGTTGTTGCTTCGGGGACGGTGGTTGTCAGGAGGACAGCAGTCTCGGCTGTTGTTTGATGATCAGAGGTTGCCGTTGTTGCTTCAGGGATGGTGGTTGTCAGGAGGACAGCAGTCTCTGCTGTTGCTTGATGATCAGAGGTTGCAGTTGTTGCTTTGGGGATGGTGGTTGTCAGGAGGACAGCAGTCTCTGCTGTTGCTTGATGATCAGAGGTTGCAGTTGTTGCTTCGGGGATGGTGGTTGTCAGGAGGACAGCAGTCTCTGCTGTTGCTTGATGATCAGAGGTTGCAGTTGTTGCTTCGGGGATGGTGGTTGTCAGGAGGACAGCAGTGTCTGCTGCTGTTTGATGATCAGAGGTTGCTTGGGGAGCAAGAGTTGTTTTTCTAAAACGTTTGGGGGAAACGGGAGCCTTTCTTGTGGTGGTTGTCATCACTGGAGGGGCTGCATGGAAAAAACATAGCCAAGAGAAAAGCTAGATCAGAGCATTCACAACTGACCCTAAGTAAAGCCAACACAGAAATGAATGAAAATTACCTAGCTGCTAAAATACTGAGAATGAAGGTGGGAGAGTTGCTATTTAAAAAGGTTGTTTAATTAGCAGAAAACACGCCCCAGCCAGAGTAATTCCCAGATTTACAGATTTGCTTTTCTTTTTTTTCAGTAGGTTTCAAACAACCCCTCCTTGACCCTCTTACAGAAATGGAAGGGCCAGAATCTTGTGTGGTAGAACCCCAAAACTTGCAAACTTTGTGATTTTGCTTTTCAATGTCCTCCTAAAAATAAAATAAATAAAATGGCTCGATTTTCAGCTACCAGCTTCTTGCTAATCTTTTCAACCGGTCCTTGTTTATGAACTCTGTTGCCCTCAAACTCAGGGATAGACATGGGATTGCAGCATTCCCCCCCCCCCCCCGCCCCATTACATAGCTTACAACAAGCATACAAGAGTGCTGTGTACATCAGCACCAATTGCATTCCTGAACACCCTGTAAAAGTAAAAAAAAAATTATCTTTCTGCAGTGTGGAGGGTGGGTACCATCATTTTTTCTGTCCTTTGTAATGCTTTTCAGCCTCTTCTCGACTTTGTAAGACCCTATTATTTTGCTGAGCTGCAGGATAAAGTAAGGAAGGGGAAAAAGTCCTTTAAGGCTCTGAGACAAAATTTCTAAACATGTGGGTCTCCTTATGATGTGAACCAAATTAAAGCTTTTTTGGCATTGGGGTTCACCCCAAATGAAAAACTGAATTTCATTCCAAGGGCTCTTCAATGATAAACCCCTTTTTTAATTCCATCATCTTTTAAAACATCAAATGTAGATACACAATGAGAAATCAAATATTTCATTTGAAAGGCAAAAATAGGGTAAAAGTTACTATTTTCTCTTCAAAACTGCTTGTTGAATGTGATTCAAATTGGCAACTGGTTGCAGACCACCCTTGAAAACCACAAAATTTAGGAAAAACACTTTTTGCCAAAGCAAACAAACAAAGAAAGCACATGTAGACTCCAATTTTCAACTCCTATCCAGTGAGAGTTTTCTCCCTGCTGGCTGTATCATGAAGGCCCCCAAACTCACCTCTGACCACCTCCAGCCGCATGTTCCGTTTGATGTCATTGAACCAACCTGGGATCTCTACGCGGCAGCAGTATGTACCTGCATCTTCTGCCTTCACTTTCCCAATCGTGAGAGACACATCTCCATAGGAAATATAGCCCCGGAGACTGTATCTCTGAGATTTTCTGAACGTCACCCTATTCCCAGTGGTGTGCAAAATTTTATTACTGCACTTTGAATTTGGGCAGGGACCTCTGCCCCAGCACATATCGGAGATGTCCTTCTGTCGTGACACCTGGTAGAAGCAAGGCAACTGAACAGGTTGCCCTATTACTCCTCTAACAACAGCTTCGGATGCGGTGTGCACTGTCAAGGAAGAACAAGGAAAGATGAGTGTTGGCAGTCTCCGATGGGCGACTCTACCTATGCAACACAATGAGGCAGGAAAAGAAACATTCCTGCCTGCAGGCAGGGCACAGTTACCGATCCCCTGTGCCTTCTCCTGAAGCCTGGTGCAGCTGACGGCCCGGGGCACTACAGGCGACAGCCAGGAGCTCGCAGACATTGCCTTGCTGCTGGAGGGCTCCATGCTCTGGCCCTGACCAGGTGCTGGAGGGCTGCTCACAAAATACATCGCTCACATCAAAGATGTGGTGAGCAAAGCTGAGGTCTGTCACTGGCAGCCCAAGTGTGGAATAGACCTCTGCAAATGGAGTTTGGGAACTCCGCTCCCATCCCATCTCCTCTCCTAAGAGACCGTTTGAAAGTTGTTCAGAAACCTGGTGTGAAATACATCTGGTTTTCTCAGTTCACCATCATCTCCTTCAAAAAGGAAATGCTGTCACAGTTTCCTTTCACTGACAGTCTCAATAGCAGGGTCCAAAATACCTATTCATGTATGAAATTAGGGCCTAATTAAGCTGGCAGAGCAGTGGGATCTGTCTATGGGAACCTGTTCTTAGAAAGGGCACTGCTTTTTCTGTTTCTGAGCAAGTCCTGCCAACTATCCCACTTACTTTGCAGAGGACTGTATACATAGATGTTTTAACTGCTAGCATTATACTGATGTTAAAAAGAGCATATGCATGCTGTCCTTGTGCTCTTACTCTTGATAACCAGCTTTACTTGGTGTTTACAGCCAACACCCACCTTAGCATCTGGTTTGAATCTTTGCTACATACTGTTCCCTTTTAACTGCCTATGCAGTTCCCAGGTTGCCCTAAAAGGGTTTTCTTCTTCATGAAAGGCACTATACAAAAAAGGTTCCTGTACAGGAACAAATCTTTTCTGGTTTACATTCACCTAGTCTGTGTCGGTCCTCCTACGTTGTTGCCTTTTTTCCCCATGTTATCATTTACATATGGTGGAGCAGGAACTCAGGGACCTGGGGAGCATCCAGATCTGGTTCTCTACTGCAGCAAGAGGATCATCCTGCAGATCTGACATCTCATGGCCAGCTTGCTTGCCCCAAAGAGGACTTACAGCAGTTGCTGCTATTATCACCAGCTTTGGCCCTGGCTTGCCAAACATTTCTATTTTGCCAGCTGTTTGAATGCCTTTTCTTTTTGGCATGACTCCCAGATAGCAAACAGATGCTTCCAACTGTGTCCATGTCTCTTTTGTTTTGTCTTTAATGGACTATTCCCCAGGTGAGGTTTTAGTCTGTGGCAGGCTGCCTCATGACTTGTTATTGGGATGACATTTCAGCTTCATTATTGCTTATCCCATTGGCAAGGTAAGCCAACTCGTTCAGGTTTCCACAGCTCCAAATGCTAAAAGAGTAGAGGCAGACAAAACAACATGCAATATGGTGTGAAGGGCAGAAGCTTTTGCAGTGAAATGAAGGTAGAAATGTGCCAAAAAATGAATTCCTGAATACAGGATAAGGCTTTACAAGATGGCTGCTTGTTTTAGTCCTTGGAAAGGGTAGGTTCATTTGCCTTGTTACAGCAAAACTAA
Organism: Harpia harpyja; assembly: GCF_026419915.1. Lineage (NCBI taxonomy): Eukaryota > Metazoa > Chordata > Aves > Accipitriformes > Accipitridae > Harpia > Harpia harpyja. Next base: position 9,160,894 of record NC_068959.1, read on the forward strand.
CAGAGAAAACAGCCTCTTTCTGTGATGACAGAACAAAACGGTTCATCCAGTTGACCTTGAAAGTATCCCTAGGGGAGCAGGGCGTTAGTCACTGAGCAGGTTAACACATATTTTCAAGTCACCCCAACAAAGATATGTGCAAAACCACGACCAGCTTGAACTGTTCCTGGAGTTAAGGTCACTGCTGCTAGAGGCAAAATGGGCTCATCTTCTGATCTTATATCATCCCAGTCCTGCACAGCACAAAAGCAGCTTCATTAAGCAATCCTTTAACAAAGGAAAATTTACCTGCTTTTCTCTTTGAAAGAAGCAGAGCTCTGAACTTATTAAATAAATAAATAAATAATAGAAGGAAGAAGAGAGAAGACAAAAGGCACCAGATTGTCTCCAGTGCAGTTTCCCACCAGTATTTTGCTAGAAAGTTATAGGTTTTGCAGTTTCAAATCCTCTTTTAATTTATGTGAAGCTAATGTTGCTAACATCTGCCTGCCCTGTAGGTTGGTATAGAAAGCTTCAATACTGCAACAGCCTTGATTCAACAGTATGAACTTCTGCAAGGACTAAATAACTTCCTTCTCAGTTGCAGCCTCTTCCACAGATACATTTGGACATTTTTGGACTCAATGATCTTGAAGGTCTTTTCCAACCGAAATGATTCTATTTTCCGAAAGAAATAGTAAATAGCACTGAAAGAACATGTCTTTGAAATTAAGAGGTTCCTCAGACTGTTATATTGTGCTAGTCTTACTGTGAGAGGAATCCTACCCTTGTTCGTGGCAGATTAAGCATCCAGATTTGACCCAAGGCACCCTGAGCATCAGCTATGCCTGGGTAGTCCCACTGAAGTCAGTGAGGTTTGCCACTCCAAATCCTTAGTCCAAGTGAGGGAGAAATGGACTCCAGATGTTTAATATATCTTCCAAAATAGAAAGAGCTATTCATAATTGTTCAGATCATGCAGATATACACATATTTATATATACTCTCTCTTGAACCAACCCTCAGTGACAGTTGGTATTAAGCAGTAACTCCAATAGTTGCTGTTGTAGTGGTCTTCTCTCCTGTAGACTGGTCATTGGATGGACAAAGACATACATCCTCCAGCAAAGACAGCTGGCCGAAAAAGAATTTTTTTTTTTCTTGATCTATTTCTGGAATAATTTTCCTGCTTTGTAGAAGATACTTGGTATCTTTTCCCTATCAATCCTTTTTTTTTTTTTTCTACTTCTTCTTGAAGCTTCTGTACTGATGAAATTGCAGAGAAAATGACTGATAAACAGAAAAGATGCATTTAACTGCCCACTCTGCTGGTTTCCTGAGCCTCAAGACTACCCATTCTCAGCACCGAGCCAAGTTAAAGAGAAGGTAACAAAACAGCCAGTCTCACCCTTCAGTAGCTCTGCATATAAGAAAGTTTTTGAAAATAAGACCAAATGGAGGCAAGTACCTCCAATTTATTTTGAGGCTGAAGATATGGCAAGGAAAGAGACCTTCTGTTTCTTCTGCTGAGACTGGCAAAAGACAAAAATACAGCAAAGCGCTGGCAAAGCTCCGCTTGTGCAGCAGACACCGTGGAGGTTGTGTTACCTTGCCTGAACAGGGCATGGATCACCTCTTGTCCCTCAGTGTCTCTCGCCACTGGGCAAACTTTTCCACTACTTTTCAGACCAGTTTAAGAACACTGCAGTTGCTGTAGATGTTATACATAATATTTCATCCTGGCAGAGGTTAGCCAATTAATATTTAGCCACCTGAGACAGAATTTCCTGAAATGCTTAAGTGATTTAAAAGCACAGCTCCCATTAGGAACTCATGCCCCACTGACAGTGGGTTAACCCACATTTCTGAGCCACCTCAGGCAATTTGGAAACTGCATTGCTGATACCTAAATGCGCATGCAGAAATGTAGCCGATGCCAACCACACTTGCAAGACCCAGTCTCCCAAGTTACTCTTTGACTACTATCTCTTTTAGGATTCAGATTTTAGATGCCTGAACTGAACATTTGGGAGTTAAAGGAGAAGAATCTCCAGCTGTGCTTTTCCATACTCAATTTATAGCAGCAGACAGCCCTCAGAGTTTCAGAAAATCTTTTCTTTATCATGTATATACATTCATTACTCTCTCAATATTTCAATTCCCTAGCTTGGGCTGTGTCAGCACTGTAGTATGGTAGAGACACAGATGAAGAAGCAAAGCCAGAAGCACACATTTAACAGTAGTAAAGAAATTAGTTAATTTGTGGGGACAAGAAAATTAACCAAGCCCATATACAGAGGAAACCACATACATTTTTAAAAAGAAAAAAAAATAAAATTCTTGATCAGTATTAACTCAGTAAGTTAAGAAAACTTTTGATGTTCTGTATACAATTATGACCTTTTTCACTGTTTTGTTTTCACAAAACAAGCGTCGCTGTTCTTAATTTTATAAAACTTTTGTTTTCTGAGCAAGCACACAAAAAGCAGGTGAAGACTCACCTATAAAGATCTGTATCATAATCCAGTGAAACAGCACAAAATGGGACATTTTAGCTGATGGAGACTCCGGGGCAGCGAGTGGAAGGAGAGAAAAGTAGATCTTACGCTTTCCAGAGATGCTGAGTGAGCGCCACTGAAGTCTCATTTCTCCATTTCCAGATTTTATGTACCACAACTGCTTCTTTCCTACACTTCCGGATAGAAGCCAGTCAAAAGAGGTGATTCTCCTGCTGCATTTAGCAATGGTGCGGCCTCACTTTGAGCACTGTGTGCAGTTCTGGGCCCCACAATTTAAGAAGGATATTAAGGTCCTTGAGTGTGTCCAGAGGCGGGCAACAAAGCTGGTGAAAGGGCTGGAAGGCATGTCCGACGAGGAGCGGCTGAGAACTCTGAGTTTGTCTAGTTCGGAGAAAAGGCAGCTGAGGGGCGACCTCATTGCTCTCTACAGCTTCCTGAGAAGTGGACACGGAAAGGGATGTGCTGATCCCTCCTCCCTGGTATCCAGCGATAGGACATATGGCAATGGTTCAAAGCTGCACCAGGGGAGGTTTAGACTGGACATTTGGAAGCATTTCTTTACCGAGAGGGTGGTCAAACACTGGAACAGGCTTCCTAGAGAGGTGGTCGATGCCCCAGGCCTGTCAGTGCTTAAGAGACATTTGGACAATGCCCTTAATAACTTGCTTTAACTTTTGGTCAGCCCAGTGGTCAGGCAGTTGGACTAGGTGATCATCGTAGGTCCCTTCCAACTGAACTAGTCTATCCTATCCCATTCTATCCTATCCCATTCTCCTTCCTCTTCCAAGACGCTCAGCATGGTACTACCACCAGAGATTTCAATGTACTATTTGTTTTGCCTTTCCATGGAACCCTTAAGGCCCATTACTGTTCTGTGGTGCTGAGCAGCAAGAACAAGCTCTGTGCTCTTACACTCCTAAGTATTTGGCTTAGTCTCCACCTCTGACTTTGTCTTCACTTACATTTTCTTAATCCCTTCATTTCCCCTGATTCTGCCTTCTGCTTGAAGACCCTCCCCTTTCTTTCACCAGATTCATATTTTCTATTCATAAAGACAGCCTTGCAGAGACACTCACAAATGTTTTCCTGAAAAAAAAAATCCTTCCCCAAAATCTGCAACATCAACTCCAAGAAATACTTTTTAATCTGACTTTTTTTTCACTCTTCCTGGCCAATTGATAAAGAAGTTCTCTGAAAGCTCTTCTCTGGAAAAGATGAGTAATAAAGCAAAAGTAATTCAGGGCATTAAGGTCAGGAATGAAAAATTGCAGGCAGACAAAACTGTGCAAAGGGGAGAAAAAATTCCAAGCTCAAATGATAAAATGATGGGCTTTAACCAGACATTACCCCCTCAGAGAGGAGATTTTGGGCTTATCCTGAGTAGTCAAGCCCATGAAAATGTCACCCCTCTGCTTGGTAGCATTAAAAAAGGCAAATCAAATTTTAGCAGTTATTAATAAAGCAATAGGAAACAAAGCAGAAGACAGCAATACACCACTGTACAAATCTACCTTGGATCCTATATATAGTTCTAGTCCCCTCAAAGCATATATTAGATCCAAAAAGAATTCTAGGAAGGGCAAAAAGAATGGTGGAAAGTATGGAAGAGCTTCCACAGGAGGATTAGATGGTAGTCCAGGGTGAGTTAGCCTGGAAAAGAGATAACCTACCGGGAAGAGGTCTACAAAATCTTGGGTAGCACAGGAAGGTTGGAGAGGGATTAGTTGTTCGATATCCCCCCCAACACAGCATCAGAGGACTCTTGCGCTTGCAGACCTGTTGGACTCAGTAGTACATTGGAGTAGGAGGCTACCTCTCATTAGCATCCTCATCCATCACACCACCACTATGTTACACTAGCAAGAAGTAGATCCCCAATAGACCAGGCTCCAGCAAAGCCAGGGTGCCTGGTTCTTTCACCGGCATGTAGCTAACTGATGCTCCTGTACCCAACTTAGTGGCAGATTCAAGCGGCGTGAAGCTCAGAGAACTATTCTGAGTTTATTCTGAATCAGTGATGCCGCAATGCTGATCTGTACCTTCACATGCTTCAGTGCAGCATAAACAGCAACCACTGGGGATAGACACAACAATACAGCAGCGTCTTATTGTCAACATTATAAGGTAGGTTAACCAGCGATCAGTAAAATATCTAATTTGCTGTATTCTACCAGGTACAGTTCATACAATGCCAAGTACACACAGCCCCAGCTGTTCTGTGAACAGAACTAATGAAACCTGATGTGTCCAATATCCTGAAGACTTTTTCCCTGCAATGATCCCAGTTTCTCCTTTGTCTCTCATCACTCACTATTAAGCAGTGGCTTCAAGCCCATGCCCAGCTGATGCCAGTGCAAGGAGCAGCTGAATCCCACCTGGGGCACAAATTTGGATCTTTATCCAGCTACCAATTTCCATGAAGCCTGTCAACACAGAATTGGTCAGTATGTTGCAGGTGACTAGGGAAGGAAGAGAATGAACACAGCATCATGTAAGCTTTGTTTCTTTAGCAAGACTGGGCTAAATGCAGCAGAGTGAATTGAGAAACATCACCCAAAATCCAAGTGTGCTGGGAAGAACCAGAAAAATGTAGTTTGCTTTCTGCTTCTGTACTGCTATCTAGTGGCTTCTTGCAGGCAGAAAAGGAAAGGCAGAGAGCTGTCTCAAAAAAAAAATCAGTTTGCAGCTGGTTAGTTAGCCATATCACACTCAATGTGCTGCCAGTTTGTGTGCAGCTGGATAATCTCTTAATGGGTGACCAGGCTCCAAGTACCACCTGCACATCTCTGGGGCTCATTTTGAAATGCCTCTTCCAAGATCCACTGACATAAGTGGAAGTAATGAAAAAGTACAGGGAGCTTCTGCCTGCATGTATTTCCATGTATTATACTGCATATCCAAGACAAAGTTCTTGCTCCACACAACCTTTGCAGAGTCTGTTTACCAACTAACTGCACAGCAGAAAGGAAACTTTAATCGAGATTCTGGTTATCAGATATTCTAGAACCTTATTTTGCATGAAAACTCTCTGATATAAGAATTAGTCTGTAATATTAAGAAAAAAAAATCCTTATGGGCAAGCAGTTTTAATGATTAGCAGTCTTCAAGGATGGTCTTCAAACTCCTTAAGAGCATGAGTGGTTGGAATCAGGTAATTTTGGAAACCCCACACTTGTCTAACTCTGATTCCAGTAGAGACTGATTTGGTAAAATTCCAGAAAGCAGAAACTGCTGAAGATGTTTTCTGAGATCTAGTTCAGAGACCAGATCAGACTTCCTCCAGCTCCGGTCATGGACTAGAACCCACAGCAGCCACATGCTAAGCCAGGCAGAAAGCAAGCAGCGTCTGCAGTGTGGTCAGTCATTTTAATTTAGTAATTGCTATTAATAGTTAAATACAAAAATACAGTCTAACCCTAGCAGGTTCTTTCTAGTTTCGGTACCTTCCACAAGTCAACACGTGACATGAACACAGAAAACAGCAGAGCTGGTTTCCTCCACCGCCTTTCCTGGCCGAGGGATCAGTGATCACCTAATACCTGTGCTCCCACACCGAGCTCTTCAATCAACCATGAATTCACCTCCAGATTTTCAACGGTTTAGGTCTGCTCCGACAGACAGCCCCAAGACAACACACAGCACAAGCAAAAACACAAAGCACACCAGGGTCACCTATCCCAACTTGCTTTCCATTTCTTCCTTCCTCAACAGGATGAGGAGCCTTTCCCTCCTTTGTGAGCCTTTGCAAGCACACTCACCAGCAGTATCCCACCTTAGCCAGGCTCTCCAGGATTCCTGGGGGAAAACACTCCCCTCCCCAAACTGCTCAAGCCCTCCCATCTCTACCAGCTGGGGGAAGGATGGGTAACTGCTCCAGTGACCCCAGCTCCCCTTAAAGCACAACCAGACTGTGGTCCCAAGTGTCTCAGCTGTTAACATAAATACCTACTGATTTTATTATTGCTCCTCTACGCCTCATTGGATTATACAGCTTTGTTCTTCACATGACTCCCTTGAAAATTATGAACACAATGATAGAAAGTTTGCGGTAAATCTGCAAGTCTTCCCCATGGCAGCAATGTCTCCTCTAGGTGTTCCACATTGCTGCTTGGGATGAGCTTCAGGGCAAAATTTGTACTGACCAATATTTGCTAAGAGTTGGTCTCTCTCCTGCTTGTACTACTTTTCTGGTCTTTCAGGAATTCCCCAGCCTCTGTTTAAAAATGCACTCTTAATTGGGGAAAATTAGCCTTCTACTTAAAGCTGATTTGGGCCTGTTGTATCTATTGCTCAACTATGCATAAAGGGTTGATTCATCCTCACGGGGCTGCCTCCATTTCTTTAAGTAAACCAAAGTTTAGTGTTGCAGAGAATAAAAGCTGAGACCCAGGTCTAACTGAGGAGCAACGGAGGAAAGGCACTAGGCCACAGATACTCCTACATAAACTGCATTTATGAGCTAAAAGCCATCAAACAAATTCAGCATAAGACATGTGAGTCATTTGGTATCTAGAGGGGTGTAAAGGCAGGGCAAACTTTCAGCCAATATTGTGTGCAATGTCCATGACTTTTCCACAAGCTAAGAAAAGTGAGAATTTAATTAACTTTGCAAAGTAGATATTTTTTGTTCAGTTGTTTTAGAGGCCTGGAAGTAAGACTTTCCACGCTGAGGACTTCTCAAAGCATAGGCATGCCCGAGGAGAAAGCCACAAAGAAAAAAGATGACATATTTTGCAAACGAAAATGCACTTAGTCATGGTTCTCTGAAAACAAGCTGTGAATATTCTGCACATTGAAGTACTGATCCTGTAGGCTCTGAGGACATCCCATGACAGGTTAACCATCAATAGCTCCTCCAGATTTAACTGTGGGTGGAGAGCAATTAATACAGTGCATTACTGAGCTGTTACCAGGACTGGTTATACCCGACCTTAATGAAAATTCCACTAAATGTATATTGAAATACTAACACTACCAAGTTTTTCCATGTGTCATCTTTGTGATGGCAGCTGTGAGATCCCTTCTGCCCTCTGATGGCATGGACTCTTCTGTAGCTGGCAGATACAATACACAGTAAAGTCAAGTTTTTAAAAAACTTGTGTGGTTTTCCTTTAGAGATTGAGTAGCTATTCTGACACTTCCTCTTTTTTTCCTAAAAGGAAGAGACAATTTGAAGCAGATAATAAATATAATGGTAACTTTCTTTAGGGTTTGATAAGTAGATTCTGGAAATTTCCATTCAAGCCAGTAGGGTTTCTGTTTCTGGAACAGGCTGATAAAAGTTTTTAATTAGAAGTGTAGCTTTTATTTGTTTTATTAGAATGATGTGAATAATGCTTTAGTAGTCCAGTCACATTTATCTGCTGAGCAGAGGGAGCAGCTAACATTTTGCAAACTATTTAATGTCCCAGCGATGACAAAGGCAAGCATGCATATAGTCCTTAGTGTATTATATAAATGTTTTCCTCTGCATGGATCTCATCTTCCAGGGCACTATGGTTCCCTGCAGCTTCTGGCCTCCAAAATGCAACAAAGCTGCACAAAAGAGTAAAAACCATGCTGTTAAACAAAAAACTGACAATGGAAACACAGATGAGCAGATAGCTAAAGCAACCAGCTCACTGGAAAAATATAAAATATGCTAAAACACTTAAACATGACTGATAATGAATCATTTTTCCACTTATGAGACAACCCACACTTGAAGTTTGCATGGTCCCCAATGCAATGATCTGACAGTTATACTCATTTTTGCTTACTAACTAATAAGTAGCAGGATTTATTAATTTCTTTTTGCAATGTTTCCTATTAACTTGAATTTTTAAAAAAAGTCAAACTATGTGCTGAAGCATTCTGACAACACTTTCTTTCTGCAACCTAGTTTGTCCTATTAGCTAAAGCATAAACAGAATACTTACTTTGCAAAGTCACCCGTCTTCTTCGTATTGTATAAATATTCTAAGGACCATCAAGAATGAAAATAAAGAAAAAAAGACAGAAAACATGATTTTGTTTAAACCATCAGAAGCAAGTAAAGTAGTGGGTTCAAAAAGAAAATTCAAGTGTAAGAAACTAAATTAAGGAACTTTAAACAAATGTTTTCAGTGTATAGGAAATCCCCATTATTTCCATGAGATCTAATTCATACGTCTTGGTCTGACCAAAAGGCTCTATGCAGAAAGTCTGGCACATAGAAAAAATATTGCATATAGTTATATGAAACCAGTGCCCCTCCCATTATCATTGGGAAGGACTGGGACAACATGGCAACTGAGGAATGGGTAGAAGGAAATGAGTGGGGCAGGAGAGGCGGGCTTGTATCACATCTCCTCACCAGACCCCAGGTCGACTGGCTGCTAAGGAGTCCGAGACATAAAATGACAAGACCACATTCTGTGCCCCCAGGGCTAAGGGGGAGAGCTGAGCAAGCAACCCGAGCGCAGGGCACAGAGTGAGGCCATCCAGAGACCTTAGCTCACTTCCCTGAAGCAGAGACATGTGGCATCTGGCACAGCTGTGATTAGACATACATGACCAATCCTTGAATAACCACCCATGAAAAGTACTTACGTCTAGCAAGGAACAGAGCTAAAATAAGGATGGCTAGAAGTACCGCACATAAACCAATCCCAATGTATAGCCCATTTTCTGAATACTGCTGACTGGGAAGCGATACAGACACATTCTGTCAAAAACAAAACAGATGAGCATTAGCGGCACTGAGAGCAAGAAGCCCACACGGTACCAAAAGGCAAATTTGTGTGTTTTGCAAGCCTGCAGTAAAAGTACACTTGAGAGCAAGAGCCTAATTTGAGATACAGGACTAGTTGCAAGCAGAATCACTGCAACAGTTGTATGAACCATGCTGTTAAACACAATACTTTCTGAGATTGTCAAAGAACCTGAAGTTATTGCAAATCCCATTTGTTCAGGTTTAATACTATTTGGTGCATATTTTATTTTTTATGATTAAAGTATCTCCTGATGTCACACCCTCCCACCTTTTTGTCAGCTTATTCAGTAGTTATTCAAGGCTTTATACCAATAAGTAAACATGCCTCCTCCTTGCAGTGGTCTTTATTTAGGCAAAACTTCTTTCTGAAGTCAGCCATTGGACATCTAACCTCTCATTAGGAACTCAGGCCTGGAAAGATGCTGAAGTGCAGTATGGTCCTTGACTTGCATTCTGCACATGCAGCAGTATGGAAGCTCACAGCACATGCTGCCTTGTAGTACATCACAGCAGGCCTTCCAAAAGGCTAGCTTGGTTGTCTTGTCTTCCTGATAAAATCTGGGTGATGTTGCTGCCTGTCACCCTGCAATATGTGCTGGAGGACTCAGCAGAACAGACACAGAGCTGCCTGTTTGAAGTGCATTGCACAGGGAGTGCAGAGCATCCCTGTGCCATCAGGTGGGCCAGTTTCAACTCTTCCCCTTATCCTGCCATACCTGCACATTTGCAGTTACATCCGAGCAGTCTGAGGTGCTTGAGCAGGGACCAGAGGCCTGAAAGGCAACACAGATGTTGCTAATGCTCTTCCTGCATTAGTAGGAAGTACTTTATGCATGTAAAGCAGGTTTCCCCCCCCCCCTCTTTAATAATGAGCACATAAGCATTCTTTCATAAGCACTAAACATGCAGACCACAAAAAAAATATTCTTTTGCAATCAAACTAAAGCAGTACAAGTGAACTCTAGGAATGACCCAATAACCTCTCAGGTCTATCCGCTTTGTCTAGGTATGCTATAGCACAACAGAGATGCTTACAGTCTGAGGAGCTTCTGAAGCAGAAACCGACGGCCACGTTCTTGTGATGGTAAAGGATGATTCACTGGTGCTCCCTTGAGCTGAGCAAAGGCAAGACAAACACATCACTTGCACAGAGAACCATTCTGCCTTGACAGAGAGGACTTTGTACTGCTGACTTGGGACCGCCAAACTTAAGTATCTCTCTATCAGGAGTCTCAGCTCTGCGTATCATAAAGAGGTTGGTACCTTCAGCACAAAACTCTAAATATTGCAGCCTCTGCTGCCCTTTTCAGAGCTTTGAATTCCTTCCAGGAAACACTTAGCTCTTGCTGCTATATCAACACAGGGCCTAGAAGGAAGGAGTTACCAAGGCAGGCATCTGGTTTTGGAGCAAAGCAGCAGCAGTGGATGCTTAATGCAAACTTAGGTTATCTGATGAAAACCGATTAAGGTTAGCTCGGGGCCTTGAAAGTGCAAGTGGTGCAGAGTTGGAGAAAGAAAGTGATAACTTTTAAAGTCCCAGACAGCTATACAATAAACAGACTGACCAAAATGCGACATATTTGTGTAAGGACCTGCAGCATATTTTGAGGTAATTTCCCAGAGCAAAGCTGTTTGCAGTATTTAAACTTCAGACCTACAAACTTATGTCTTCCATATCATCAGTCTCAGTTTCTCCATGTGTTGTCAGATGATATACAACCCTTCTGAAAAGAAAATCTTCTGTTCACATTATGACAACCCCAGCTGGTTCCTTTGATGTTTTAAATTGTTACCCTTCTCCCAGAAGCTTTACTTTGAAGAGGACAGGATCATTTGCTTCACTGTTCTCTTCCATTGGAGATGCTGGAGTACTCCTACATCAGAGGCACATGACCACCTGCCTTTTGCAGTCTCCCTCTGTGTGAACATGCACATATTAACTTGTAATCTGAAAACTTACTCCACCAGCAGCAAAGGAAGACGTCACAGGGTTAAGAAAACCCATGAGTTCTAAGATTGGAAGCTATGTTATTTGCAACTAGAACAGAAACAGTCTGAGAAAGTTTTCACTTCTTCTTCCAAAAAGGAAATGCAACTGTGGTAACATTTTAGAGTTGCTTAACTGGAAATATCTGAAATGGAGGGAGAAATACAAATGGCATCCCTGACTTTTCTTTCAAAATCTGGAGAATAAGCTATTGTTACACTATGAGCTCTCTCTTGTGCACTGGAAATTAAAGTTATCTTTTTCAGACTGAGAAAGATGCAGCTGAGTGGGTATACAATAGAAGTCTATAAACTTGTGAGTGGAATGGAGAAAGCAAGTGAAGAATAATTGTTGACTGTCCCTTCTACTACAATGAAGGGCCTCACATTATTACATATGCATAGGCTACAGAGGATGTGGGCAGCCTCCAAGACACAAATCATACCAGGGTAGATGAATACTTTGGCACTGTATCACAAAATTACTGCCCCATTTCTACCACCATCCTTAATTATCTGCTGTTGACTGCTACTGAGATAGTATCCTGAATCAGATGCACTTTTGAGCTAGCCCAGTAAAACAGTTCTATGTTATAGAGCAACAAATAAACTTATTAAGTAGTGGGCACACCCAACTCCTAAAAATTTGTGTTCTACTATTCATGGGATGCATTTCCTGAAGACGAGGTGAGATTTTATACCGCAAACAAAACAACATACCAAAACAACAGCCACAAGAAAAAAACAATACTCGCAGCACCAATAAAACATCTACTTAAGGATAACACCCGCAAGAAAACTTCCTCCCAAGTATACATGTTCCTTCTGCTGGGCTCTCTATATACTGTCAGGCAGAATTTAAATCCAAGTTCTGATCTCCGGTTCTATGGTAATGTTTAGTAAATTTTAGCCAAGACATTTCTATCATCTATCATTTTATTTCCTTCCTAAGATCCCCATTTGCAATATAGCCTATATATGCTATTGAGATTAATACTTGGATAAAAGTTACCTGAGGTCTGTTCAGAGGTGTAAGTGTGAGGACTTGCAGTAGAGATCCTAGCTGATGTTAAAAAAATAAAACAAAACCAACATATGTTATAATTAACCTTAGTGCACATTTATGTAGTGAAAAAGAGAAAGCGTTTCTATAATAAAACTTTGCTAGTATCAGCCACACAAGTACATCTGTCAGCCACTTGTTCCATATATTATCATGCTTTTTACGAAAAAGCGAAAAAATAAAAATCAAAGGAAGAGTTGATTAAAAAAAATCATCTATACTAATTTTATGTCCCTGGACTTTCCTCTGGAATCAAGCAGGGAAAATGAAGCACTGTTTTCTATGAAAAGGGTCAAGTATAACACTTTCTATGAATTAAGTACCCTATGCTGCCCTTTCTCTCAAATTCTTCAAATAGTGCTTCTAAGAAAGCGCAGTAGTGCTGGGCACCATGAAAGCAAGCACCATGTCCTTTTTTTAATTGCAGTGATTGCACTGGGATTACAACAATGCCAAAGACAGCTTAATTTAAACAGCACTAATAGCAGACCTGCAAAGTCCTAAAGATCAGTCCTATGGATGATTATAGAAATAATTTCCACCACAAGCTTTGAAATCCAGACTCAGCAGCAGGTTTACCACAATAGTACTGACACAAGAGAGTACCTCTGCACTCACCTTTCTCTATCACAACCTCGTGATTACTTGTCTGATCATTGAACCACCCTGCGATCTCCACGCGGCAGCAGTATATCCCACTGTCTGCTTCCTCGGCTTTCACGATCGTGAGGGACACGTCGCCCATTGGCAGGTTCCCTTTCAACATATACCTGCTGTTGTACCGCTCTGTCACCTTCCATCCATCTGTCCAGATAATGGTCCGATAACATTTTGAAACAGGGCATCTGTCACGACCCCAGCACATTGATGTAATGTCTTGTATCCTCTTAACAGTGTAAAAGCAGGGCACAGTGACATTCTGGCCAACCCTTCCTTTCACAAGTGATCCCCATACTGTGGGGCCTGTGGACAAAAAGACAAACGTCGGCATTGAGCACAGTGCATGCAAGCACATCTTGCGTGACCCAATACCTGCCATCTTGCAAACACCACCAGGCATTGCTGGATCAGGTTTTCCACAAATAGATGTGAATCCCAGCAGGACTGATGAAGCGAGGGATAATGACTGGGCCAGTGATTTGTTCAGAACGGGTCTCTAGCCAGAGAAAGAAATAAAACACACTTTCTGCAGTCTCTGCATGTAGGCAGAGAGGTGAAGAGAGAACAGAATTCGGATCTGCACAACTTGGTGGCTTCTCTTTAGCCATATCCAGTCTGTTAGCTCTTTATTTTTTTCCTTAGTTCAGATTTAATCCAAGCCACACACAGAGGAACAGTAAGACATTGACTTTCATTATAACCATTGTGGGAAACTTCCTCCCTTTCAGTGAAAAGCCACTAAATCACAGGTTTCGTCAGAGTAATAACTGCTGAACACGTTTCCTTTTTTCTTGCCTAATTACAGATTTTGCCTACTCTTATCAGAAGAGATTTTTCAGAGCTTTTTGAGAAATTTTATACCCTCTTTTTTCACAACCTTATTTTCTTCCCTCATTCTTATGCAGTTTCTAACTTGTTAGGTTCCCATTAAAAGTCATTTTTCATGTTTCCAGAAGGCTGTGTCACGCTATTCAAGTCAAAACAGCGAGACCCAGCAGCCAGTAGCCCATTTGTCACAGTGAGATAGTTTCTTTTGCTGTATTCAGACCACTCCAGTCAATATTCCCTTTAGGAGGGTTTTAATAAAAGCTGTATTAAGTGCCAGCCAAAATCGTTTGTGCTCTGGTGGTCCAGTGATAGCCATCCTGTAACCACCTTCTTCTAACAGGTTACATACACAGTGGGGCTCCTGAGGTGCACATTCTGTCTGCTTGTACTTCAAAGAAAACTGTTTGCCATATACTTACCACTACACATTTCTTATCAAATTCAGTAACATGGGACCACACGTGTAAATATTTCAATCTATCCGTATTAACATTTCAGGGATAGAACTCTCTGCAGCAAGTACAGGCAACAAATTATCTCTATTAAAAGTCTAGCCCACTCTATAATTAGGAAGGGACCTCCCCGAGGCAGGTCCACCAACTGTATGGCTTGATTGCAGTTGTCCCTTGTGAAAAAGCTGTTCTCCCCAGCTCGGCTCAGTCATTTTCCCAACCTAAGCTATTATAGTTAAAAATAAGTCTTCATTCAGAAACTTTGCCACAATAGCATACTAGAAACTAATCTCTGAAAAGAATGTATTTTATTTAATATAAAAAAGCAAGCTCTAAATGAATCGCATCATAAAAGGCTTTATAAAGAACTAGAGGAAATAATATCTGCAATATCCCTTTCTTTCTACTGAACATATTCTACCACCAAATTTTTAATGTCTATCTGCCTACACTAGTACCACTCCACAACCTGTTGTTTACAGCACTATTGCCTTTAACAATATTTTCCTAGGAGCACTGCTTTCTCAGAATAAAAAAGGAGAAATTACCAATTTGTCCCAATAAAACTTCCCATTGGCTAAAAAACGCCAGGAGCCACAGTTGACCTTTTCCGTGTCTTCCTAAGCATTCATCTTAACAAAGCATGTTGAAGTGAAATATCCTTGTTTTACATCTTTTCTAAAATAAAGTGCTCATCTCAGATCTTCATTATCTAAAAAACCGCAAAAGATCATTCACTAATAAGACTAGCAGACAGCCCAAGAATCAGCATATTTAAAACCATCATACCCTCAGCATGATTTTGTTTTAAAAAGGAGATAAGGCCATCAGAAGACTATTGAGCCACTGTGACAAAGTTCTATTCGTAACACAAAGCTGCAGTTTCTGTGCCATGTAGCCATTCTTCCTGTTGTAATGTAAAATATCTCTCTCTGCAACCCTCAGAAACATTGATGCATGTTAGCTCCATCCACCTCCACCTATTCATTTAGGCCCACTCAGTTACCTGTAAAGAGGATCAGAAGAATCCAGTTCATGCAGAAGTACGAAGACATTGTGGCTGAAGATGAGGAACAACACTCCTGTTCACCCTTCAGGCACCTACATTCAAGAAAACTTATCTTCTCCGTAAACTTCTGGTTTTACTTCTTAGTAGACCATCTTTAGACGCAGCTGAGAATGGCCTTTAGTCTAATCCGGATTGCTTTTCCTGTGGTTAGTCTGCTAGTCTCTAGCAGTGCAGCCAAGCGCTGCTGCTGGCAGTGTACACAGCTGAACTCTTGCTGACTGTGGTTTGACTAAAAGGCTAAAATACTTAGCAGTACTTCAGAAATCTACTTCTCATTTTTTCCAGATCTCCTTATTACAGTAGATGAAACTGTTGTCAGCGCCACCGAGCTGACATATCTGTAATCCCTTGCCCCATGCTGCTCCCCTCACCTGTTTTTGCCATAGTATACAGAATTTGGATAAGAGATTACAAAGGATATATAACAGACTGTGGTAAACGGAAAGGACTTGGCAAAATAACAGATTCCTAGGAAGAACTCAAGCATTTAATCGTAAGTTTCTGGTTCAAATACTTGGAAGCAACTCAGAGCATCTTTAGGCAAATGCCATTTTCTTTGTAGGCTATAATTTGGTAGTGGTGGAAAGCTGTCCTACTGTTACACAGTTGTAGACTAATAAGAGTTGCAGTGTTTTTTCATCTTGACTCTTAAACTGGGCTTTTGCAATATAAAGTAAAACATACAGAATACAGAGGTCACTTTAAAAGTAGTGTGGAAACCATGCCATCCCAGGCTCAAGGCTCACTTTGACAAAATGTTGCTGAAATACAGCTTTGGAGAAATGGTGTTCCCTGGCCACCCTCCCTCTCCCTGGATTACCCAACTCTTCTTGAGGACATCTTGTCTTTTTATATTGTTTGGACTAGAACTGCAGCTGTGATCAAGTGTATTTGATCTAGGACCAACAAATGTTCTTTGCTGAAGCAACTAATCTACCTCACACTGTTTTACATAGACAAAATTAAGTTCTAAGGAGTTACTTTTTATCAATAACTGAAAGAGCAGAAATGCTTCCAAAAACATGCCCCAAAACATCTATTAGGCTAGAATCAGAACCAACAGAGCTGTCTCGCACTGACTACCTTACATGAGAGCAGAGTCACCGAAGTGACAGTTTCTTTAAGTGAAAAGGAGGAAAAACAAGGGATTAAAGTAGCCTAAAGACAGACAAACACTAGCAACATACTCGTAGGAGAGAACTGAGATAAAGGGGGATTTTTACATGCAGTTGCTAGAAGCAGGACTCTTAAGAAAATGCTGTTTCTTTGCTCCTCTTATTTCTGGGAAAACAGGAAACTGCAGATAGCTGCTATGGGAACAATTCTGATCATTAACAGCAGGATCCTGAAACTGCTCTGCACAAATGGAAAAGGCAGGGCCACCTGGCTCTGGCACAATGCAGATGACCACATTCACCACAGCTGTGCCACGACAGCGCGCGGCACCGGCTGATGAACTCCTCTGGGTAGTTCAGCATGTGACAAACCACCAGCAGACCAGGACACGTCCCTTCTGCCAGTTACCTGCAATAACGTGCAGTGTGCATGAGTCTACATGGATTCCTCCTCTGCATGGGCCATGTCTGAGCTCTGAAATAAATACACAGGATAAGAAAATAAGGAAACTGTTACCCCAGAGCTCTGCCTGAGCCCATTCTACTCACTTCACCCGGGTTGCTTCATTGATACGATAGCCTACAGTAATTCAGGTGCTGTCTGCTGGCTGTATCCCCAGGAAAGGTGTTCTGGTCACATAGTGAGACGTGAGAGCTACGGGGCAACAGTTAACCCACTTGCTTTAATTTTCATCTTAAAGACAGACCCTAAGGAATGCCTTGATATAATTTCTGAGTTTCTACGTGCCTGTTTCCCAAGTTCCTGTTTTTTATTTGTGCAAGAAGTGAGCACCATTTCTGTAGAAAAGGTGCCAACATCACCTTTTTCATGCAGCCCTTAAAGTAGCTGCATGTTTCTTCTTGACTCAGAGCATACAGTCAGATCACACTTTGTGAAAATAAAACCAAACCAAAACATTAAATATTGAAATAAGATTAAAGCATTGCTGGAAATATCTCTTCCTTGCACTATTTTAAAACTATATCATTAAATAGCTTTTCTTCTTTTCCCCCTAGACGATCAGAACTACAAACTTTCCCCTTCTGTCCACTGGTGACACACTTGGCTTCTCTGTATCAAGAAACTTTTGGAACTTTTTGAGTAACTGTACTTCTGTTATCCCTGTGCTTGTTCAGATAGTGTAACAGAAGGGCTGGGCTTTTTTCTTTTCCTCCCCCCCCCCTTTTTTTTTTTTTAAGTAGGAAAACATCCAACAAAATGCTGCTTAATACCTGATGTTAACTTTATCTCATCAAGTTTCATAACGCATATATAATCCAACACATATTGTATACATTAACATTGCAGGGGTAGAATACTTCAAATGTCATTACATCCAAAAATAAAATCAGGACTTGCTGAGATAAGAAAAGATCTCATCATTAGAAACAGGTTAATTAACACACTAGAGAAGACAACATTTATAATCAAATTTGCTAGTCAGTGAGTCACATCATCCTACGAAATGTGAAATGCCCATTTCCCTAGACTAACAGGCATATGCCACCCACTGCCTTCACTGCAGCGCCACCCCCTGCCTTCACTGCAGCTACAGTCCATTGTTTTTCCCAAAAGCAAAGCTGTAACAGAAAAAGGGAAAACTATCATTGCTTTGACCTGACAACGGAGGAAAAAGTCAATGTTTTGGCTGAAAAAAGCCCAGGAAGCCTCCCACAGCTTTCTAAGGGTTTGCCTTAAGGAAAAAAAATAACCTAGAATAAACAAATTATTTGTGAAACTTTTTGGAAAGTGAAAGCAGCCTTAATTACTTTTTAAATGACATGATCCCCATTTACCTCAATGGTTTCACAAAACGTTCACTGCAATTGTTAGATGCTGCTAGGACCCAGTATATTAACTATGCAGTATTTTGAAACTATAGTACCCAGGCTTATGACTTTATTAAAAGCATAAAAATTAGACAAAAGTCAACAAAAAACCATTGAGCATCTATGACAGTTCTTTTTTGAATGGCAAAGTTAAAACGACCTTGACAAACCGTAGTTCCACAGTGCACAACCTCTCTTATCCAAGACGCACTAAATGTTTCTTCATATCTTCCACATGAAACAACATTTGCAAAATAGATACCAAATTAATTCTGCTCACTTGCAACTATTTTAGCTACCTACAAGCAATATAATTTAGATCTAGTCCGAGGAGAAGGAAGGAAACAGTGGTGGTTGAATAAAGGACAAAAGCGTTAACTTTGTAAAATTATTTACACATTTCTAAAAGAAAAAAAAAAAGTTTCTCCTTTTCTCCTTCTTTATTGTTACTTAAGTCACTTAAAAAAGCAGATTATGTCCTCCAATGAGTCAAACTCACTTCAGTTCATCTTTATCTGCACCGAGCTCAATCCCCACCGCCCAATAGCTAAATACTTTTGCCTGCCCCTTTAAGCAACATTTCTGAAAACAGAATTATCAAGTGACACAGAGATACAGCTTGTTAAATCACAGTTAAAAAACAGAGTTAGTGCAAGTTCCCTCACTCATAAGGTTTACCTGTTTTTTAGCTGCTCCGCATACTTTGGAAAACATACATACTACAGTGTTACATGGCAAAAAGATGGAAGTAGGATTTCCCTGACAGGAGGGGCAAAGCAGCCACTTCTTCACTATCAAATCACTCTTTTCCTCTTGCTATGGGGGACTGAACCCACTCAAATGTTCTTTAAACATGATTGATATGGCTTCCACTTGATGGAATACTTGCAGGTTCTTCCAAACTTATAAGTTCTCAATTAGTATAAAGGCTAATTATCCAATCAGACTCTCCTTCCTGAGAAAAATGCTCAGCTGGGCACAGAACCAACCTAAAAGGCAAATACAAACCATCTGCACTGCAAAGTGATTCACTTCATGCATGTATATTAACTATGCAGGAAATATAAGTTAGTCTAAGCATCTATGTTAAAAAAAAAAAAAAAAGAAAAGAAAAAAGTAGGCATTTTTGTAAGGTCAAGACTGGTTATGATTTACATCTAAGGAAATTAAAATCCAATTAGTTTTAATTCATTTAGTTGTTGAGACTCCTGGCAGCGTACCTCTGTAAGGCAAATTACACTGTATTAAATCTGTGATAAAGGAATTTTTAGGTTCTCTTTAGTACAGTTTTATTATTACAAAACTAGAAGGGAATGTATTTTGCAGACTTTACACTAATTTTATTTTTACTATCAAGTTACACATTCCTGAAAGGACCCACTGAAATTGTAAACAACTAGCACTTATTTGAAATGGAGGAACTGTCAGCTACAATTCCTCTCAGTCAGATGCCTTGCTTCCACACTATAAAGCAATTTAAAAAAAACAAAACAAAAACAAAGCATACCCAAAAAAAGCAGAAAGTGACAAATGAAAGTACAACAGAAAAAACTAACTTTAATCTGTGGCTACCACCTCACATGATACATTTAACAAAAAGTATGCTCTTTTGTTTCTACCAATAAACGCACAGCTCACAAAATATTAAACATTTTCATCTGCCTAGTCACTCACAACCTCCAACAGGTGTACAATAAATGTTTTGTGTGCTTGTACTACAGCAAAACAAAATACAACATATATCCTCAGAATTCATTCTGCCTCTCACTATGGTGAGCTAAAAAAAAAAAAAAGTGTTTTCTTCATGTCATTTCATCAATAATGCTACACATCGCTGCATCTTTGTCTAAAACCTGGTCTCTCTTGCCACCAGAACGCTCTCTCTGCTTTTCGCTCTGTCCAATACAGTTGCTGCCATCATCAGCATCCATTGCTTCTGTTTTCACTCTCAGTCCTCCCTCTGAATGAGGCAGATCATCAGGCAAGGAAGCCAGGCAGTTCTGAATCATCTCTACAACTCGCTCTAAGTGCTTCTGAAATCGCTCTGCTGTTTCCAAACGCTGACGTTTCTGCACCTCCATCATGACTCTCAGTGTCTCCCTAGCCTGGTGAGGGCGATACTCATTTATAAGATGATGGACATGAACAAAAAGCAGTTTCAAGTCTTCCAGTTTCTCCTCTCGCTTTATACTCCCTGGACTCCTTATCAAGATATCCAAGAGGTCCAAAAAGTTGACCAGGATAGACATATTAAGTTTTCTTAATTCCTTCTTGTGATCAAACTGCATAGGATGTAGCCGTTCAATACCCTGGCTCTCCAAAGGTCGAATAATCAGATCATCACATTGAAACTGATTACCAAACATCATATAACTGTCTTTCACAGGTGGAGGTGGCTTTGGAGCCAGGCCTTTCCGGATGTTTTCATCAGTATATTCTTTTATATATTGCATTGGAGGCGGAGGAAGGGCACTCACTTGCTGAGGTTCACCCATCTTTGCCAGACGAAAATACCTAGGGAATGTCCCAAGAAAGATATGTTAAACAATTTGCATGATAACCTTATCGTATAAATAGAAACAAGGGCAATACAAGAGAGCTGGCTGTGAGAAGATGAGCCAGAAGAAAGCCATCTCAATGTGTAGAATACAGGAAACTCCCGAATGAATCCATGTTAGCTTTCCACTGAGCTATACTTTTAGCAAGATTAACTTCACTAGAAGCACATAAAGCATTCACTTCTCGAACCACGCAAGACCAGCCTGTGAACAGAGCAGCCACAAGAAGAGAGGGGAGACGCCTTTCCTAGCTGAGGCCTGGCCCGCTAACACCACGCCCTGCGAGAGAAGAAACCGCGCAGCCCGGCGGCGGGCAAGCACCGCCCTCAGGGGAGGACGCGGCCCCGCGCCCCGGCTCCACAGCCGCCGCCACCGCCGCCCTGCCCCGGGCCAGGCCGGGCCGGGCCAGGCTCTGGGAAGGCCCGAGCCGCGCCGCGGGGTTCTCCAGGCCACTGCTGAAGCGAGAAGAGCCGGGGTCGCGCTACGGCGAGACCCCATCGGCGACTGCCCACGTACCCGGCGAAGGGGACAGCCCCACCGGGAGCCCGCGGTCCGCGGGGAGCCGCCGATCCTCACCTCCCCGCCGAGCTCCCCTCAGCGCAACCGCCGGCGCCCCGCTTCCGGCCAGCCCCCGGCTTCCCTTCCTCTCCATTGGCTCGCCGTCGGCGGGGCGGCACGCTCTGATTGGCCCTCCCGAACACCGGTCAGAAGCTCGCTCCACTCACCGCAGAGGGCTCCCTCGGGAGGCGGTGCCGAGCCCCGCGGGGCGGGCCGGGCCGTGGCGGAGGGAGGAGGGAGGCGGGCGCGTTATGGCGGCGGCCGTAAGGCGCTGCCGCCCGGCCAGGGGCTGCCCTGTCCTCGGACGTGGCAGCAGGCAGCCCAGGCGGGACGGGGGGGGCCGCATCCCCACCGCTGTTGTGGGTCTCCCCAGGGGTGCGGGGCCCCCTCACCAGAAGCCGCTCCTGAGGCGGCGAGGCCAGAGGCCTGTGGGGGGCGGGAGCGAGCGGCCTGGCGGTGGCAGGGCTGGGGCCGGAGAGTTCGGCCCCGCGCTTGGAGACGGGCGTTTGGGTCGGAGTGTCCCTGCTGCTGGGAAGCAGGGACTGCTTCGAAGGAACGTACTCGGATCGGGATCGGCCAACACGATTCCTAGGCGTTAACCGCCGAATTAGGCAGAGATGCCGGGTGTGGTGATCCTGTGGTATGTCGTGCTTCCACGCATCAGAAATGCGGGCATTACCCCGGCCGTGAAATGAAGACGTTACCCTGGAACGTGTGCGCGTCGTTCCTTCAGCTGAATACACTAAACCTGACCACATAAAGACTGTAACAAACAGCCGGGCTCCGTTGTTTTTCTTTCAGTTTTGATTTACGAGGAGTTGAAGAATAAATCGTGGATTTAACTTTTTCACCACCTTGTGGATCATGGGGAGCTGAGCTTGCTGGCATCACCTCTCCAGGAATTTCTCCCTGAAATGGCCAACGGGAAAGGATTCTTGACACTTGGCCTTTTACGTCCCGTTTTCTCTCTTCCTCAGCAGATGGCAGCAGTGGCCTTTGGCTGACGGGACCCGTTGTGTGCACACGCAGTATCATTTGCAGATTCAGTTTTCAAGATTGATCATTTCACCAAAAAAAAGTTTTGATTGAGTGATAACTACTTTGGATCCTCTTAATTATTTCTAAAACAATGGAAAGGAACACCAGAATAGTTAGGTTTAATTGACTAGAAAACCTGAAAAAAATTTACTGCTCGCATTTTACTGAACATCTGAATATATATTTAAATACTCCAAACCAAACAACACTCTACAACTGACAATGAGCGCAACCCTGACTGCAAAATAGGCTGATCTATTTTCATTTGTAAGGAAAGTATATTTGGGGGAGGAAACAACCCCCCTTTGAGGCATTTGTTCTCAGATTATGTAGCGAGTGTCTGTCACATAGAAAAGAACTTCAGTGAACTTGCTGAAGAAGTCTCTCCCATTATGAAGTTCGATGCTGTTGTTCTCTGACAGTGCAGTACAGTATTTACACATTTCACATGATGTTGCTAATTATTACATTGTTTCTTAGTCTCATTCTCTCTTCATTACTTAGTCTGAGTTAAAGGTTTGTCCTTTTCTCTGTATTCATACAGATTGATGTCATCAGTATGATTATAGTTTAGAATTTATCCATGTATATGTACACATGGATATGGCCTACATTATGTTTTCAAACGTTTCTTGCCATTTGGTAATGACTCACAACTTTGATTTAGGGAAAACTGACACTAAGTTGATCTGGGCATAATCTGTATTTGTCACTAGTCTCTAGACTGACAGATCTGATGCCATCTGATATCTGAAGCAGTATCTTCACATTTTCTGCCCTTGACGCCATTACTTCTACTTAAAAAGTGAGACAAAGGTCCTTACATGAAGGGTTTTGTGGTGCCCCAAGATGTGAATTAATCTAGTGTTCTTTTCAGAAACGTATCCACATGGACTGAAATGTCACAAGTGTGAATAGCTTGCTCAGACCCAGGAGCCTGGGTATAGAAAGCTCTTATTCTTTGTGCAGAAATACCCTAATGAGCAGCCACGGTGGGCAGCACAGTGCAGAAAAAAATGTAACAGGATAAGGTGGTTTGCCCATGTTGTGTTCTGTTTTCAGCATTTCAGCACTGGACCTGGGCCAACCATCCCTTTGAAATGTAGGAGCTGTCCTAGTACACAATCTGTTAGTAAGAGCCACCTTTAAGAAAACTGGAAGGCACAAAAGGTAACTTGATTCTAATATAAATATTGTATGCTTTAATTATTTTGACAATCAAGACTTAAAAAACCAAACAAGTTAAAGAATTAAGAAGTTTAAAAAGTTGCTACCAGTCACCACTTTCCTACCACGGCTATGGAACTTACGATCTCCACAAAGTGAAGGAGTGCTTTGGGTGCAGGCATTGAACTGGGACTCTGGTAGTCTCCTGAGCCACAGGCTTGCTCTTTGACATGAACCAGTCATTCAAACTCTCCATATTAAGCCACAATGTCCTTTGGGATCAGCAGGAAGATTTAAGAGACCTTTAATCTTCATTCATAAAATCAAAATACTTTACCACATTGCTTCTTTTATCAGCTGGTGATCTTGTCAGTTGAGAATCTAAACAGTTCAGAGCAGAAAATCATGTACTATCAGCCAGGGGGATCCGAGATGGCTTATCTTTTCTTTTTTTTTTTTTTTTTTTAACATGGTGCTTGTTTCTAAGTACTACTTCAATGCATACAAATAATCATTCTGAAGAAGCGAAAGTACTCCAGAATGGAGATGCAGATCTTAGCAAGGCACATAAATATGGAACTGAGAGCATGGTTTTCAAACACAGGCAAGGATGCAGTTCCGTACTGCATGGATGCAGTTCCGTGCCACATTTCTGCTTTGGAAAGGGAGGTCTCATTCCTTCACCCTCCTCCCCTACTCTTTCCTCCTGGTTCCACTCTCTTTTCTTCCTTCACTGCTCCTCCAGCCCCCAACTTCTGGCTGTGGAGTCCTTTCTTCTCACTACTTT
Source organism: Harpia harpyja (assembly GCF_026419915.1). Lineage (NCBI taxonomy): Eukaryota > Metazoa > Chordata > Aves > Accipitriformes > Accipitridae > Harpia > Harpia harpyja. The sequence continues at coordinate 9,185,236 of NC_068959.1, forward strand.
GTACCATCACCGTCAGGCATTGGATTGCAAAGCAAACTGATGCAACTACAAACCCCACAGAAAACATTATGGTAATTTTTCTGCAGTAAGTTTTCAGCTCTTCTAGTGAGTTAAATCAACTCACTGTGCTGTGTATCCTGTGAGCATCAGGGTGAGCTTTTAAGAGAGGAGGGCGCATAGGCAGAAGGAAGGGAGGAGGTCAGGGAAATGGTGAGGGGAATAGTTCTCCTTGTTTCTGTGGCAGCAAGCTCTTAGCTTGTCTCAAATCATCTTATTACATCATAACCTGAAAGATAGGCAAGGAATAAAAAGCACCACCTCCAGAGAGGCACGAGAAAACCCATGTAGTAGGAGGTACTAACACACCTTTGGTTTTATTGGACTTTCCAGACTTTGATTTCACATTCTTTCAACAGGAGCTGAGCTTGATTCTCTAGTGCCTTGGACTCAGTGAACTGTGCAGCAAGGATGTAAAATGCTGTGACTTCAAAAAGTAGAAGACAGTGGAGGGCCAAGCACTTGTTTTTTACCTGATCTCTGTGATGTTCTTGAGTCATTTTTCCAGTCTGTATGTAGTGGCCGAGACAGAGGGGATATAACGTCAACTAGTGAAAGAAGAAAAAAGGGTTTCAGTCTCATTTTTGGTAGCATGGCTGATTCTCAGAAGACCCATGGATGACCCTTTCCAGCCTATGGGGAGCTGCTAACATTTCTCTTTACAGTGGTTCCGAATGAGAAATTAAGAACGATGCTGAGTGTCATGCGTAGCATTTACAATTTGCTTTCTGCTGCATTTCAGCTCTTTTCTGAAATAAGAATGCTATCCAGTACAAGCCTACCACTGATAATACAGCACAATTCCTACAGCATCTCCAAATTGTGGGAATGAACCTGGACACCCCTTCAGCAGATGGTGAATCAGTACAATGATATTCTCCGCATCAAAGACATGGCATCTTAATTTATTGCTTTAGTTAAGTTTATGTTGTTTTTCTTCTTAACAAATTTTAGGCAAATTGGCATGTTTCATTATCAGGCATTCCAGTTCTGTTAACTCAGCAGCAGTGTGTACAGTGTGTGCCATCGCAGTATGCTAAGTTATTTTAGCAGAATTTGAATCCAAGCATTGTACAAGCACAGTAAATACAAACCCCATGCATGGTCTTAGAACAGCGCTGCTCTCTTCTGTGCTAGAATATATTTCTTCCATTTTTGATTGCTATTGCACTCTAAATAGTAAATAAAAGTGTGGTGTTTTTTTCCCACATTGTCTGAAAAATAACCCCAAAATGCAACTCAGTTCCAGTCTCTTGTTGGGTTTAGGTTGAGTGTTACATCTTACAGCGTAGTTAAGCAATGAGCTCAGGAATTTCCTTTTTTGGTGATTGTTATAGGCTTTGTTGCAGGATATACCAGGGAGGAGGGGAAAAGAAAAGGAGACTGTTGGGGGTGAAGGGGACTTAAGCAAGCTTTATGTCTCCATCTGCTGCAGTTAATTCCCATCTCCCTGTCTCCTGCTGTGGCTTTGGGAATTAATGAATTTGCAGTGCAGTACTGTGCTGCCTGTTCTCTCCGACTCCCCGGACTAAAATATCAGCTGCAGCCTATTGGTGTGCCTGTTAATGCAGGAAAGAAGTTTAATGTTCCTGTCATGTAGAAACTGGGGCACACCAATCTTCAATGCACATGACAGTTGAACTGTTTCTTGCTATACAACCTATTACCAGATTCAAACAGATTCAAATCTCAGCACAGAGCCTGCATGGTTATTTAGCAATGAAACAAGTATCTCACTACTGGTTAATAAATTGACATGGCTCAAAATCCAGGCACATTTTGATAGAATCAGCCAGCACTCTTTCCTATGCTCATAGTCTTAATGATGTTTCTGGAAGCAACCCCCTTACCTGATTTTTAAGCCAGACGTTAATGCTGGGTCTTTACTTGGTCACATGCCTGTGGTGACTGCCTATTCTAACTCGTAAATGAACATGTCTCAAAAAATGCATGTGCATGGCATGAAGAAGTAATCCCTGCCCAGCCATCAGCAACCTGGATAGCTACAAACATGTCATATTGCCAGAATAAACTGCAGGATTTGCAGCATTGCAGTTTTGCCAGCAGTGTAAGTGTCACACCTTTGTCTTCAGAAGGAAATAATAACAGACAGGAACCACGATAGGCAGGCACTAATAAAAGGAGCTGGAACAAATTCCCAGTTTGGGTATGACCCGATGAAACTAGGTTTTCCTTTCTGCATTTTTGCCCTAGAGAACAGCTGAGCAAAGTATTATTTGTACCTTTGTCACAGAAGAGCCTGTCCTAACCCTATGCAAGTTCACCCGTATAAAACGTGTTCTCTATGTTACTGCCAACATCAGGAAGCCTGGGAGTGATTCGCTTCAGGCATTCAAATCGTGGATAATTCACTACATCCTCCTAGCAGATGCTCAGAACAAGGCATCTACTTTCCCAGGGCTCCCCAACAGTTCACAGGAGAATCTTGCTCTGGTTCTACAAGAGCAACTCCCTTGGTCACTGGGAGCAGTGTGAGCAGATTCAAAGGTGCAGTTGTAAGACCTAGAGGAAAGCTAGATGCATCTGGCTCGTAAAGACCAGGCTAATTCTTCCCTTTTTCTGCAGCTTTCTGTCTTGTTCTTTGGGTCTACTGGAGACATGTTTATTGGGGTGATAATGAACTGCCAAAGAAGCAAGACAGCTGAGTAACCTAAATAGAGTTTCTCACACTCTAAAAATGCGAAGTAGCAAAATGGGTTGAATTCTGGAAGCTTGGAAGTTGAATGATAATCATCATATTGAGCAGCTGGTGAAAAGGAAGAGCTGGCACCCAGGCAGTAAACCTGGCCCAAATATTACACGATAGAAGTATACAGGTCGTTTTATGTGAAGAGTGAAGATATAGTGGCAGCCTTCCGGTCTGTTTTTTTACAAAAAACTACACCTATCTATATTTAACTTTATAAATTTCTCTGCCGCCTTCAGGACATAAGCTTTGGTATCAGAGCAGGATGTGCGGGTGGGGAGATTTCCACAGTCTGCAGCAATAAAAGTGTGAACTGCATAATCTGGGTAAATCCCCTAAGAAAAAATCCAATCCCTGAAATAACATTTTTCAGAGCAGAAATAGAGCAGTTTGCAGGAGGTAGCAAGGGAAGAACAAAGGTGATTAAAAGAAAAAAAAAGAGCCCACTAAGGCCACAGTTGATAAGTCTATCTGTAACCTCAACTTGCCCAGCAGAGAGGAGAATTTAGTGCACGCAGCAGCTCAAACTTAAATCTGAAAAATTTAAAATATTTCAGAGTTTCCTGCATATGGATGGAAAAGTGTCAAAGGATACGTGGTAGCAGGTTTTATAAAGGCACCTCAGCAGAGAAGATGTAGGATACCTAAAAAATTCATCAGGCTTTGTCTCCTCATCTTAAAGGATAGACTTACAGTGGTTTTAAGATACTTAAGACAGTTATACTTAATTCCTTTCTATTAAGGATACAGAATTTCTGTACCATGCAATATATAGCGGTGCCAAAAGCCTTGAACAAAAGGAGTGTGCTCGTACGTTCAATGTATCACTGCGCTGTCATACAAGGTCAGGTTCCAGAAGTGAGATACCTGTGTTAGCGGGATATTCCAGCTCACCCAAGGAGCCCTTTCAGGAAGACTATGTAGTTTGTGTGTAGAGCTCTACAGACTTGTCCTCACATCTCCCAGCTCTGCAGCCTACTTGGCCCTGGACAATTGGTGTATTTCTACCTAACTGTATTTATATATATATCTCTCTCATGCTCTACTGTAGAAGGGTCCTGAAGCCCTTAAATGACTGAGGCTTTATTTAAAAGGATTATAACCTATTAGTCACCCAGGTGGATGATGACATACAATTTATGTCTGCAGTTCATGTCTTAAAAGCAACAAAGAATTTTAATTAAAAAATGGACAAGAAATCATGATCTTTGAAATTAAATAAAATTCAAATACACATAAACAGGTTACTCTCTCATAAATGTATAATTAAATATAAATACATTTCTTAGACCATATGTTTTTGTATATACATGTCAACCTGGTTATATACTCGTTAGAGTTAGAGAGCATTCATATTCTGGTTTTGGCTTGCTACACTCAAATATTTGTGTGTTTGCTACACATGGAGTTCGGGATTAAAGTGAAAAAGGAACATGAAGGGGTAGATCTGTGGCAAGAGTGGATACAAAAATGTGTCAGTCCCTACCTTCCTCCCCAGTTCAGCAGTGAAGAGTTATCAGTTGATAAAGATATTGTAAAACAGGAATAGTTAGCAGCTGTCACTGAAATCAGCTCCCGTGTCTATGTCAGTGACACCTGAATCTGGCTCTGTTGACTTGTTTCCTTCCTTACAGTCATTCTTATTTTTTTCCCTGCCTAATATCTGGCCCATCGTCAGCTTGAACTCACCATGGAAAACTCAGAATGGCTGATCTCGCCTGTTAAATCCTGCTAGTTCTGATGTAACTACCAGATTCTTTATTACTCCAGGCCAAAAATCTGTGATTATGTCCTTAGACCTATGTGCGTCTTTCCTTCTACATGCGTTGTATCAAATCGGTACCTTCTCTTTCACAGCAGCTCAGCCTGTCCAGCTCTCCCACGTTTCTCTCTTGCCTTGACCCTCACAGCATCTTCCCGTCAGACCTCCTACAACGCATCGCATCACGCCACGTTTACGCCAAACGAAGTGCAGTTGCCAAGCCCCCTATCTGAACATTTGATCAAACTGCTCCCCTCTTCATGTCCCTCCGCTAACTCATCTCTTATCTCATGAAGAAATCAAGCTGCCAGTCACTACATTCAAAGAATTTCTTAGCTCTCCCCCCACTACTTGCCACCCTTGCTGAATCTCTTCTCCCCCCACATCCTCTCATCTCCAGCAGCATTGCTGCCCTCAGAGGTCTACATGTTGGTGTCTCATCTCTTTGCTGTCCTGTATGCCTTGCTTTTTCTGCAGAGCTGTAGTGTCACACCCTTGCATTTCTATTTATATTCAATTTTCTGAGAAGACAACATGTACATGTCTGCCAACAGACTGCAACCCCCCTTGGCCCAAGCTACAAAGACTTTTCAGAAAGTCCTTAACACACTACAATTAGTGCAAAGAAGAGACTAGAAAGAATAACATAGTCCTAAATAAGTGTTCATAGCAAAAAATGCAATGACATTACAAACTGTGGTTTTTTTGACACAAATCAAGCAAAATGCTATTAAGATCAACAGCTTTTAGGGGGGGAATTCACTGTGCTAGCAGAGTGAAGTCCATACAATTTGTTGGGGCACTCTACTGCCTATGTTCTGGTTCATTAATTACAAGAAAGGGTCTCGGAGCATAGTTTAAACCAGCAAATTCTCAAGCATGAGGAAAGTTACATGCACGCAAAAGTGGTCCTATATTTTAGAGGTGCAAGCACTTAAACAAGGTCTGGAAATATCCGAATAGCTGCTGTTTACACAGAGTGTGATTTTAGAAAACTCACAGCAGACTGAATTTTTTATATACGTGCATTGTATGAGACAAACTGTTTTGTAGAAGAATTGGGAAATTTGGCCCGAGTATTGATTCTAGTCTACAAATAGATATGAAATCCCCCTTGGTAGCAGTAAGTATTTTTCAGGAGATCACAGGCTTGTGTTATCTTTCTTGTTCAACCACAGGAGTTCCTTGGAACTCAGTCACTCTGCCAAGAAATGAAACACAGCTGCGCTAGACTTGCGC